>NC_062287.1:110557483-110860514 GCF_902655055.1 Lutra lutra | reverse complement strand
ACTCAGCTAAGGAGGCAACACCCAGGGGCTTCGGGGACCCTGTCTTCCTTCCATTTGCCCTGTGTGGTGAATGCACCTGACCAGTGGCCGTTCTAGGGGGCTGTGTCCCCCAGAATTGGAACGCATGGGTTCAAGAGCCAAGGCTAGAGTGGAGAGTAGAGTAGGACACCGCTCATCATCGCGGCCCCCTGTGTATCTTGTTAGACGCACACATGCATGTGCTCCTTGCTTCCTGCCTCCCGGCTTCTCTGAGGAGCCCTGTGGGTCTGTGGGCACTTGGCTCTCGCACTTCACAATCTGAAAGTGCTAGGAAGTCAACGTGTTGTGGGCGGACTGTGTCCAGTGGAGGGTGGGGGTGACACACAAAGGGGGACTTAGTGCTTCTCCTTCTCCAAATGAAGGTCCCGGAATGCGTTGCACTCGGCCTTGCTGGGAATGCCTTGGAGTCCGCAACCAGTGGCCACAGCAATAGCAGTCCCAGTACTCTTTGCGTTGACTCCTCCTCCTTCCCAGGCTTGCTCACTGTCCCGCAGGTCATGCTCCTCCCTAAGGGACACACTCTTAAGTCTTTTTTGCAATCTCTGCTTTCTGGGGACCTGGTGCTAAAAGAGGTGGAGGTGGAGGCGGCCTCCTGCGCCGCTGATGACTGGGGCCGACCCTCTAACAGTCTTTCTTGAGTCCTTACTATGTGCAAGGTAGCATTTTAAGGCTATGGATATGGCAATGAGTTAGATAGACGGCCCCTGCGTGTGCCCTGTGGACACCGCGCTCTAGGGTGGGAGATGGACAGTGATATGTACCAGAACAGATCATCATACAGAGGAAATAATGCGGGTAAGAGATTGAGAGTGACAGTGGGTGAGGGTAAGGGAGAGGCTGGAAGGGCCGGGGCTGTTTGTGTGGAGCTTTGAGTCAGGCAGAGGAGGAAGCCAAGTGACCTTTGGGGGTAAAGTGTCCTCTGCAGGGGAGACAGCAGAAACCCCACCAGGGAGATGAGGGTCACTTTCATTCCAGCCTGTTCGGCGTTGAGAGCTAAAAAATATTCGACTTCACATAATACTCCTGAGAAAGTGGCTTAGCAGGATTACACAAGCGCCTCGAGTACCGGTGAGCCTGGAAGCTTCTGACCACACACGATCCGCCATCTGTTTTTCTTGCCAAGTGGACACAACCTGAGCAAGAAAGCCATGTTTCCAAGATGGCGGATCAGAAGGCAAAAAACAAAAAGTTATGTGCATCCCAAATCCCTTCATTAGAGCCCGAATTTAGTTAAAATCAGTCAATTCTTTTTCCTTTATTACGGTGCAGGAGAATAAATAGAAGGCGTTGCTCCCAAGACCTCTCCTTGGCTGTTCGTTGAGGAAGACCGTGTTTTTGGGCAATCTAGGCCAAGTGTCCCAAAGCCGTCACGGAACGATGCTGTCGGGGATGGAGAAATGGACACGAATCCACAGGAGACAGCCAAGGTACGGTTTTTCCTTTGCGGCAGCGATGCTGCGAAGGTGTGTGTTCAGACCTAGTGACTGTTGTCTTGGCGCGCAGTGAGTGGCCCGTGGAAATCAAAGGGTTTTGCAAGGGTTCAAAACCAGGTGTGGCAGAGAGAGGGACACAGTAGGAAGCACCGTGGCCGGAAGGGGCAAAGTTCAGATAACGCCCACAGCATTTTACTGCAGAAAAGAAGGCATCCGATTAGGTCCCATAATAACACTCTGTGTTTGTGGTCTGTTTTCATCTGAGGATCTCAAAACATTTTGAGGCATTAATTAAGCTTCAGAACAATCCGAGGCAGTGGGTATAATTAGACCCATTTCTTAGCCGGGTCATTGGAGGCCCATTAAGAGGAGCTGACTTGTTTAGGGCCTTAGGGGCCGACCATCCTGTGTTCAGCTCCAGCTTGCCTCGTGTGTCTGAACGTCTCCAAATCAGAGAGGGACGTAAACATTTAAACAACTCTTCTTGGAAACCAGCTGCTGGACAGATTCTCGGGTGAGGCCTCAGTGGGCATGTGTGGCCGCTGAGCCACCACAATCTTTCATCACCGCACGTTACCCGAGGTATTTTTTTACACGTCTTTCGGAAAAGCCATTGTATGGAGATGTTGGGAAGCAGGAGGCTCGTCCCCAGGAGCCGTGCAAAGTGCCCCTTTCCCAGGGCCTGACACGGGCTCCCTCCTGGCAGGTATGCGGCTGATTCCCCATCATTCTACTGTGAGGCTATAAAATGTCTTTTCATCTTGAGTTACATATGTATCCAACACATAAGAAGACTGTGATTACAGAGGCAACCGCACAGGGGGAAGAAAAGGTTTCCTTTATTCTGAATATCTGCCCCGAACACTTTTAAGATGCCTTTGAAGGGACTCCTCTGAGTACTGAGAAGGAGAATAAGGCACAAAAGTCCTTTTAAAAAAATGCAACCTGGCTGTGGCTGATGTTGGGTCTGGTGACAAATGCATTGTCCATCGGGCAGGGGCTGGGCGGTCCTCATCCGTCCCATGATGTTTGCATTTGCCTCCCCTTCTGGCCAACGGGCAGCTTATGCAAAGCAGCTCGCGTGTTCTCATGGAGGCTGGGGGCAGGGACGCAGTCTTGTTCCATCACTTCAAAAACTCAGCTCCCGACAATGGAGCACATTGGCAGGAAACAGGTCATGCTCTGGATGTTTTCTCCTCCGGGAACACACGTGGGTAGTCTCTCTGACAGGGAGATTTAGAGGTAACCGAAGGAAGTGTGCGGTAAAAGAGCGAATTCTCTGTTGTCGGTGCTCCCCGTCACCACGGGCCTCTTCCCCCGAGGTGCCCCACCGCACTCCGTCTCTTCACGTTCTTTCCTCTTGACTGACTCTCAAAAGATCCATTTCAACGAGGAAGAAAACCCCCAGCATCTTGGATGATGGTTGCGGATTCTGACACGGAGATACGTTGTCTGTTAAATAGATAGCTTTGGCTCGGCCGTATGGGACCGCTGACCTCGGGGGCGAGCGGACGCGCCGACGTGCAGCCTCGCTCCCGAAGAGGGGGTCTGGGGCGGGGGGGGAGGGGTGGGGAGCCAGCCCCTAGATGGGGAACCCCCCAGGGTAACGGGTCCAGATGGATTCAGGTGCTCGGTTTTGTCTGTAAACTTTCGGGTGACGTGTGTTCTGCCGGCGACTTCTTAGGAAGCCTTGAGCCGCGTGGAAAGAGATGTAAGTTCCCAGTCTCTGTACCCAGGGCCACGCGGACGGAGCCGGTGCTGGAGAGCCGGCCACGTTCCCGCCGGGGGCCGAGCCAGGCTGTGACAGCATCTATACCATCTGTCGGGGAGGAGGAGGCAGGTGGCCTGCCCGGGGAGTCGAGGAATTCAGTGCGGGCCAGGTTTTCGCTTGACAAGCAGAGGCTGAGAGTTTGCTGGGTCCCGGGGGGGAATGCAGTGGTGAATACATTTTCAAAAGACAGAATCTCTGCTGGGAGGGATGGGAACACTTGTGACTAACGTCAGGCAATGTAACATGCATACATTAAGAGAGGCGCAGGAACGTTCCAGATAAATGATTCTGTCTTGGAGAACCCAGAACGATGAACTAGCTGGATTATGAAGGAGATGGTCAACATCAGGGAGGGGAAGGCTGGGTGAGTTTTACTCGGGCTGCTGTCATAAGGTGCCCCAGAAGGGGGTCTTTAACATCTCTGTTTCCCAGGCCTGGAGGAGGGAAGGCAAGCAAGACAGGGTTCTCCCGAGGCCTCTCTCCTTGTGGATGGCCGTGCTCTCTCGGGGTCGTCTCTGTGAGGGATCTCAAGGGGGCTGTCTGTGTCCTGATCCCTTCTTCTTAAAGGTTATGTGGGATTAACCCCCACCTTAATGACTTCCTTTTATCTTAATTAGCTCTGTAAAGGCCCAACTCCAAATAAGTTCACATTCTGAGGCACCGAGACTTAGAACTTTAACATATGAATATTTAGGGGACACAACTTAGCCCGTAACAGGGAGAAGGAGGTCTTTCCACTGAGGACATAGATACAAAAGGGCAGGGTCTTGGGTCAGGTTTCCTGGACACAGAGCCTGAGGCAAGGGTTGGGATCCATATGATTTATTGACTTATGATTTCTTCAAGAGAAAGGAAGTGAAGGAAGCAGGAAGGTGCAGGAGGGGAAGTTCAGCAAGACGGTGGTCCTGGTTGGAGGCTGCCCTCAGCCTGATCCCTCAGGGGGCTCTGGAGTAACCACTGTCCCATAGACTTGGTCTCACCTTAAGGGCCACCAAGGGGGTCTTTTGTACCCCTGGGTGAGTCAGATATTGGGCTGTGGCTCTCCCAGCCAGGGTGACCACTGTGTGATATTGAGGAGATCTCTGAACAAGGGGGTGCCCATGAGTCCTCAGTGACCCACATCTGAGGCTGGGGGAGCTCCTGGTGGCCAAGCCTGTAGGGAGAAGTGGGCCAGCACCACGGCTTCCAGAAACACAGTGAGCTTGTGGGCGAGAGAGTGTCTCCCCTCGGGGGTTGACCACAGGGCCCTGACGTGGCAGAGTCCCACTCCGTATAGTGGATCCGGACAGATTTGAGCTGTAGGAGGGGAGTTCCTGTCTGACCTGTGTCAGCCATCCCGCGTCTGGTGTCCCTTCCATCAATACACCGACCTGCCCACTCAGCTGAGTCAGGAACAAGAAGAGGCAGGCCCCCACTTCAGACTTTCCCCTGGCTAGGCTGGCCTGGGGAACAGCAGACGGAGCAACAGTGTCCCCTGCGGTCTTCTAACCTTGCCACCCTCGCCCAGTGGCCCGACGCATGGCAGGGACCCTGCAAGAGGGGTTAAGAGAAAGCACGTGTGGACCAGTCACAGACCAGCCTCTGCATCCGGAGGGCTGTTTCCACCCTCACTCTTTGGGCTCTTATCAAAAAGAGGCAACTTAAATCTGATGAATAAATCAAAATGGACTGAATAAATAAACGGACCCGAGCGTTTCTGTGGAGGAACCGGCTGCCCAGCAGAGAGGCAGCAGAGGACAGCCACCACCCTGGGGGAGGGCGGATTCCAAGCCAAAAGCCGACACCGGTCCCCTCTTCCTAAGAGGCACGGAGGGCAGGACGTTGCATTTAGATCAAGAAGCGGTGACTACTACCGGTCAGGGTTGTTTCCTTCTCCACTTCTCCATCTGGTCCTGTCTACATGCGCGGACAGCTCTATCCATTGCCGGCTTGAGAAAAGCCTTCCTGGTTTCATTTCCATCGTCGTTTCTACTGCAGATCGACGGTGCACCTGAATTTCCCGAGAGGGCACACATCTCGCCAGGTCTGAGTTTAGCACTGGCTGCAGGCAGGGCAGGGTTCAGGTGCTGAAGCCGTGTTAGAGAGCGTCCACTCTGGTGTGGACATGATGTAACACTTCGTGCAAGACTCACATGTGGGGCGGCGAGCCTGCCCACCAGCGCCTCTCCCTGCTGTGGACACTGGCCTGGGAAATTTTTAGGACACCAAATGGCTGAACAAGGGTGTTAGAGAAGGAAACCAGACTCTTAGCTCATCATCCTGTTGAATCTGTCCAGGGCCTGAAGATGGAGAGCGGGCCGAGGGTATGGACTCAGCTCCAACGGGGCCCCAGTTTGGACCCTGTTTCTTCAAGGGAGGATACCGGAAAAGGCACACAGGTCAGCTTAGGGAGACGGTCATGTTTTGTTCATGTCGGGCAGTTCCTTTGGGACACAGAGTTGCACGTTATAAAAAGGAATAATTTCCTTAGAGAGAAAGTTATTCTAGAGACTTTGTATTCAATTTCTCATAGAAATAGTTTCTCCTTTTCCCTTTTCCTTATGGCCCTGACCACCAGACAGATAGCCGACGCATCTCAGATCCAAGGCAGGACTCCACTTGGAGCTCGACCTGGGCGAGCGGGAGCTTGGTGGCCATGTCCCACAAGGGGCTGCTGAATGGCAAACATTCCGGTCTATTAATTTTTATAAAATGATTGTATTTATTTTTAAAACTGAAGGGCATAGAGATAGACAAAGAAGGAAAGGAAGAGATGCTAATTTAACCTGAGCTGACTATTTTTTTTTTTTTTTTAAGCTGACTTTAAGGCATGACAGAAGTCTGGAAAAGATAAAGCCCCAAGTTCAAATGTATAGAGCTTACTTTTCGTTTGCATCAAAGCAAACCAAACACTGAGAAGGTCTAGATGCAGAGCTCATATACTCAATTGATCCTTTTTTCCCCCGACCGACTGCTGGGGACCACGGATGCCTCGGCCTCTTAAGCAGAGCTCCAAACAGCGGGCCGATTGTGCGGCGGGGCCAACGCGGCCCCGGGTAGCCGATAACTTCCCGTGTTGAAATGATGACTTGGAGATTTCATCATGATATCCCTGCACAGCAGGAAATATCGTCTTACAGACCTGCCGTTTCTTAAAGTAATCGGTGAGAACACCATTAAAGTCCACGTCTTAATTAAGCCAAGCATTAGCCAAGGAATTGCAGGCATCCGAGGGCTGAGCCGTCCTGCGGGATCCGGTTTCACGGGGCGGCCGTGTGCGCAGGGCTGGGAGCTCCAGGGGGACATCCGCTGGTGCGAGCGGCTCAGTAGCCTGTGGGAGGTGCAAGATGAGCTGGAACCCGAAATACTCTGCCCTTTAATCCGGTTCTTGGCGGTCAGTCAGTGGCCTTTGCACCCTGCACAGACGCATGGAACCCGGCTGCGGGTGGGTGCTGCCTCGGACTGACCAGGTTTCTCTGTCGGGGAGGCTGCATAGAGGGAAACTGAGGCCAAACAGAGGCTGCCGTAGCCCTGTCGAGCTGGGTGTCAGGGATCACGGGCAGTTCTGCCTCCACCCACCTGGCTGCCTTGCCACTAAACCAAGGCGACCAGGAACACCCGGAGGTCCTCCACCCCGTCCTCCCCTCCCCCGGAGCAGGCCCGGCTTCCACCTCCTGCTTCTAGGCATTTGGTTGAACTGCTTCTGTCCTCAGTGTTCAATTCTGGAAAACGGGCGCATTCTCGGTGCCCCCATGGAGCGAGCCTGCCTGTCGGTAATAAACGGCTCTACAGTGTGACTTTGGTGTATGAGACATGGTGCTGGGCCTGCGCCCAAAAGCTCATTGTCTGTGCCGCGGGACGGCGCGGTCCTTCTGGAGAGGGCAGGGACCCAGAGGAAAGGGTGGGCAGGCTTTCTGGACAACCGAATCTCTGTGCACGTGCAAATGATGGTCATTTTTTAAAACAAGGTCACCCGCGTGGTCCGCTTGGGCCACCGCGAAACCCCACAGGATTTAGGTTCTGAAGGCCTGGAGGCTGGCGGGGTTTGGTTTCTGGTAAGGACCTGCTTCCCGGCCTGCAGACGATGCCTTCCCACTGTGTTCTCGAGGAGGAGAGGAGGAGGGGCAGGGGCGAGGTCCCTGTCCTGTCGGATCAGGACCCCACCCTTATGACCTCACAGAACCACCTCCCTGAAGCCCCAACTCCAAATGCAGCCCCGTCCGGGTGAGTACTTCAACCTCTGAGTTTTGCGAGGACGCGACGCAGACATCCGGCCTGGGTTCTGTGAGGCAAGAACCAGCTGGGGCCCCTTTGGCCTCACGGTAAAGTGATGTGTACACGGCGGCCAGCTTGCCTTCCTCTTCGTAGCCACCTCCTTGTGCTTCCGCCCGTCTCTCTCATCATCAGGGAGGGGGCAGCGCGGGTGAGGCGTGAGGCTGTTGGCCCCGGGGACCCTGGGGGCTGTCTGGGCCCGGAGCTGCCTCCCCAAATGCGTGTGGGAGGAACGCACCTGCTCGCAACCCCGCAGGTGGGGCAGGGAGTGGGAGTGGACGCTGGGAGTCCTCGCAGTCCCCCGCGTCCACCCCGTCTTGTGAGGGTGAGATGGAGGCTTGGAAACTGTCGGGGGGCAGGGAGGGAGCGGCATCCCCCACTCTCTGGGTCATCGTGCGGCACCTACGTGGGGAGGCCTGGGACACTTCACGGACTCTGTCTCTTCTCCAACCCCTTCGCGCTGTGCGGCTGCCTTTCCTGTTCTCTGGCTTTCCTGGGGCTTCTGTCACAAACCACCACGAAATCAGGGCCTTGCGACAACAGTGGTGGATTGTCTCGCAGCTGTGGAGGCCAGAGGTCCCATCTCAGCATCACTGGGCCCCCATCAGGCAGTCGTCAGGGCTGCCTGCCTTCCAGAGGTTCTCAGAGCCCGTTCCTACCTCTTCTGCTCCTGGCGGCCGCCCGCGTCCCTGGCTTGTGGCTGTGTCACTCCCCACTCTGCCTTTGCGGCCACGCACCCCCTCCTCATCTGGGCATCCCCTCTCAAGAGGACCGTCGTGTGGCTGCATTTAGGGTCTGCATAGCCCAGGATCATCTTCCCACAGCAAGAGCCTCCACAAAGTCCCATTTTCTTTACGAGGTAACATTTCTCGGCTCCAGGAACCGCAGGACCTGAAATCTGCAGGTCGCCGCCCTTCACCCGCCGCCTGCCCACGGGCGGTGCTGGACCAGGGCTCCCTGCGAGAAGGAGGCCAGCAGCCGAGACGCCGCTGTGAAGACCACTGCCTCGGTCCCTTCCTGCGTCACCTCCCTCCGCCGTCTCCCGCCCTGTTCATCCTTCCTGGGCACCGCCACCTGCCGGGACGGGCCCTCAGGCAGCCCCCTTGTCCCCCACTGCTGCCCACACGAAGGGCTTCCGCTGGTCAGCCTCGCCCATGCAGCAGGCCGAGGAGAGGTGCCCAGACGTTCCCGAAGCTGCTTCCTGCCTGGCTCCGGCTGCGCTGGCCCGCAGCTACTCCGCCCTGCATCGGCTCTGGTGCCGGACCCCTGACTTGAGCTGCTGGCTCACGCTGCCCGCTCATGGCTGGGACCCCGGCTGGGCCCCCGAACTTGCCATAGCCCTTCCCACCTCCATACGCCACCCCTTGACTCTGACCTCGGGAACTTGCAGCCGTACGTACTTGTCCGCCGCTACATAGCGAACCGGGCTTAGTGCTCCGGCGTAAGCGTCCGTGATCGCCCTGCAGGAATCTGCGAAGAGCTCGGGATGAGGGGTCCTGGCTCAGGGCCTCTCCTGAGCTCGCAGGCGAGGTGTTGGGCGAGGCTGCCTAAAGCCTGGACGGCGGCGGCTGGGGCCACACCTCCGATGGCGCCCTCCACGCTGCGCCGCATGGACCTCTCCATGGGCCACTCGAGTGTCCTCACAACAAGGCGGCCGGCCGCCCCAGAGCACTGGCTGAGACAGCCGGCCCCTAAGTCACACACCAGCATCGTCACACTCCTAACTGGCGTGAGAGCGACCTGCAGAGGGCGAGGGACAGGAGGTGCACTGGGGCCACCTTGGGGGCCGGCCGTCACCCCGCCTCTCCACCGCACCAAGGCGGCCTCCTTGCCCAGGTGAGAGGAGAGCAGCTCCTTTGTCCTCTTCCTGCTTAGGGGAACACGGCAGCCCCGTGTTTGGTGCAGCGGGTCACCTGCGTGCTTTAACCCGGTGGGGACAGGTGTCTTCCTTAATCTCCACCTGTATAACCTGTAGTTCCTCCTCTCGCCTCCATGTGACAGGGTTGAACCAGGGGGACAAATGTCCTGTGTGAACGCCTCCCTGGCTACCAGTGGCCTCTGGGAGAACGACTCCTCCTGAGCGTCCCAGGCTCAAGGTTGGGCCCGGGGCTGGGGCGCCGCCCCCTCCCCAGTCTAATGCAGGAGCAGGGAGGCGGACACAGTCCCACTCTCTGAAGCTGCTCACCAGGGAAGCAGTGGAAGGGAACTGTTGTGGCCATGGGACTCGCAAGACGCGGGCGAAGGATGTGCTTCCGTCTCCCCAGTCATGCTCCTGGCAAGGTCCACATCCTCCTGGTGACACAAGGACTCGGAGGGTATGTGTGGCACGTCAGAGGCTCACACCTGTGGGACACCATACTCACACCAGACCTCGGTGACCGTGGGAGTTCGTGGCCATTTTTTTGTCCTAAATGAAACCATGACTGCGTCAGGAATAACAGTAATGACCTTAACCACGCTCCTTTTACAAGGCCGCCATGATGATGTCAGCTTCTCGTACCTGGCACCCTGCTGGGTCTGCTTGGAGCCACAGACAGATGGATTCAATCCAATTTGCTCCCCCAAACGTGCAGAACCCAGTGTGGAAGGGAGCCGGGTCCCGATGTGACTCCTCTGGGCCTGGATGGAAGGACGAGCAGCATCCTTCTCTTGTATCCTACGCTACAGCTTGGATTGTGTCCCCCACACATTGGAGCCCTATCCCAGTACCGGTGAGTGCGACCTTATTTGGAGATAAGGTCCTCGCGAATGATCAGCTTAAGATGAGGTCATCGGGGTGGGCCCTAACTCATCAGGGCATGGAATACAGAGGGCCGAGCCTGGGAGGGCCCAGGGAGAGCACGGCTGCAATACACGCATGAGGGGAGAGGCCCCAGAGGACCCCACCCTGCGCGTGCCTGCATCTCAGTCTTCAGCGTCCAGGATGAGGGACAGTGAGTATCTGTTTTTTAAGCCCCATCTGTGGCACTGATAAGTCCTGTGAATCAGCCCTCCCAGGCACTCAGAGGCTGGGGCTGCTGAGGCACCCACTGGCTCCTTCTCAGGCAGGCTCGCGACGTGCCTTTGGTTTCCATGTGGGGAAAACGCAAGCCAGGTGAGGCTTGGGGTCCCAAGCAGGAGTCTGTGGCTGGGCCGGGTGGCCCAGAGCTGCATCCAAGGCAACAACAGAAATCGGGGTGATTGTGGAAGACCTGCAGTTATCATCCCCTCCCCCATCACACTGTCACTGGGAAGGCCTGGCAGGCCTTCCGGACCCTCAGCTTCTTCCTATAGTGAGCCCAGAGGCGAGGACCCGAATGCCTGACCACTGGACAGAGTCTCTTGGGAGAACAGAGAGAGCAGAGGGAGCTGGAGAGGGCCTGGCTGTCTCACGGCGTCATGCAGCCCTTGTGGCCCTGAGTTGGGAGTTGCTGGACGGGGGGGCTGGTCACCCTCTGACTGCTCCACACCTAGCACCCTGCTCTGCCTCCCGAGGGTCCCCGGGTCTGGACGCCCCAGACGTTGCTGAAAGACAACATCTCCAACTGGGCTGATTAAGATCCGAGTCCGCAGTCCCCAGAGCCCCGTGTGGTGGCAGAACATGGGGATGACTGTTGAGGTCCTGAATTTCAGGTGGGAAGGGGGCAGTTGTGGTCCTGGTGGCTGGGACTTTGCATGAGCCGTCCCAAGGACAGAGGGGCCAGGTAGTGCTGGGCAGGGGTCTGACGACTAGGAAGACCCTCACTGCCTTCAGGAGCCCAAGCCTGGAGATGCTGCCCTCCTGCTTGAGGAGGGGATGTGGGGCTCACGGGTGTATGCTGGCATTGTCCATGTGGTGACCATCTTCCGTGGGGACAGAGAGATGGTGGCAGGGATGGCCAAGGTGAGACCCAAGTTGGCCCTGCTGGTGCCTGGCCATGGAATCTTCCAGAACGAGGCAACTCTGTGTGTGTGTGTGAGTGCATGTGTGTGTGCATGGACGCGTGTGTGTGAGTGTGTGTATGCATGGACGTGTGTGTGTGCATGGACGCGCGCGCATGTGTGAGAGTGCATGTGTGTGTGCATGGACGCGTGTGTGTGTGTGAGTGCACGTGTATGTGCATGGACACGCGCACGCGCGTGTGTGTGTGTGTACCAGAGACGCTTCCAGGGACAAGCGACGCCCTGTGTCTCACAGGAGGAGGAGGAGGAGACAGGGTCTGAGGGATGGGGGCAATGCAGGAAGAGGACAGAGGCTCGGAGATGAGAAATGGGGCCTGTGGCTGCCACATCTCGATGCTCCCTCCAGGGGGACCGAGGAAGCGGGGACAGGGATGTCCCGTTGATCAAGACCCAGCAAGGGGAAGACCTTGGCTTCTGCGGATGGCAGAGATATCTGAAACTGATCACACGTGTTCTAAGTAGTTGGACAGTCAGTCAGCACGGCTTTGATGACAGAAGTTGCTGGTGGACGTGCAGGGTTTACCCAGCCCTGCGCTGGGCTTTGCGTACATCTCTGCTTTGCTCCCTCATAACCATCTGCTGTTGGTACCACCCTCCCTTCTCTGCCTTTGTGACTCCAAATTGTCCAGAGCCGGCCCTGGAAACTGCGTCCCTGTGCAGTCCCCTGGTGCAGCCCTGGGATGGCCCTGGGGAGGGCCAATGACTTGGAGACCCAGTCCCTGCCTTTGGGAGTAGTACATCCTCACAGGCTTACAAGCCGAGCCAGGAAAAGAAGCTTAAATGAGGTGTCTGGTGCCTTCTGTGAGGCCTGGGGGGTGAGCTGCCTGGGGGGGGACCCCAGCAGCAAGAGGGAGGCTCCCCATTCCCCTCCTGGCAGCCTCGTGGCTGCCTTGTGTAGGAGCCCCGGGTGAGGTCAAGGCTGGGGAGAACGGGAAGAGGCTGCTTTGGAGGCTACTGCCTTTCCCAAGGTCACCCCCCTCACTCCATGTGTTTGTGTGCTGCCCGTCCACGTCTCCATCGCATGAAGAGTGTGGGCAGCCCTCGCCTGGCTCCCCGGTAGGCACCCCAGGGGCAGCTTGGAAGGACGATGGGAGGCCACTCGCTGCTCTGCTGGCTGCACGCCTCTGGGTTTGTCTGAAGTTTCCATATGGTCCTAAGATGGAGCCATGTTTGTCAAGCACCAGGCCAAGCAGCAGGTAACATGTCTTAAACCAGGCTCCTGGACAGCACGTGCCGAACGTGGCAGAGTGAGGGTCCAAGGTCCCTGGCTTGAGTCTAAGCTAGATGAGGGGACGGCATACTGGGAGGCTGCGGAAGCCAGCTGAGTCCCTCCGGCATGCAGGGGGTGGGAGCGGGCAGGGCTGCCGCAGCCCCCCATCACCATGAGTCTCAGTGTGTGATGGGAGGGGCAATTGTTTAGCCAAATTTAGCACTTGCCTGGATTCTGAGTGTTCTGACGGTGGAATGGAGTGGGATGGGGGGGGGGGAGCGGGCGGAGGATCGTCTGAATTCATTTAGAGCAGCCAGAACGTGATTCAAAGCAAAAATGGCTTCAATGGGTCTATAAAAAGAACACCCAAATCCTCTTAGACAGACAAAAAAGCATTTTGATGATTTCAGTGAAAATGAATCTGGAACATAAGGATTAAATTTCTCAGAAAATACTCGAGAATCTAAAATGGCGTGAGGGAGGAAAACGATGGTGAAGAACACGGCTGCCTTTGGAGAATTTTTCAGGGACAGTGTGGCTGGTTACGGCGCCCTGAAGCAGGTCCTTTTGCTTCCCAAAACAAGATGGTGGTTTGGAGGAAGGTCTTCCTTCTCTTGCAGATCAAGGCTGCACTCGTGACCCCATTTTACCTTGATCACCTCTTCCCAGACCTAACTACTGCTACATTTTGGGGGTCCTGGGAGTCAGGACCTCAAAAATGAACCTTGGGGGGTACCTATAGTCTGTGAAAGTTGCCATCTGGGTATTCATTCGCTGGGGTCATCCCAGATGACCACCAGTGTGTCTTCTCGCTCAACAATCTCAAGAGCATGTCACGATCTTGCAACAATCAGTGCTTTAATTAAATACGTATCTCAGAGAGGAAAGGACGTGCTGATGTTACTGCATGAGGAGGGGTGGAGGGACATGGGCAGGGACTCTGTGCCCACCCGCCAGAGCAAGAAGTGACATGGAGACATGATGGCAGACATGGCATGTCTCCCCACTCATTGTTTTGTGAGGTGTTTACCTTCACCTAGTACATTTTAAGGGGTGGGGTTGTGTTTATCCTTTTTGTATTTTTGGTCATACTGCAAAGGCCTTCCCCTCGTGTGGCTAGAGAAGATCTCTTCCCCGTTTTCCTCCAGTCTTTCATGATTTGTTTCTTTTCTTTTCTCATCTGGCCCTTTGGTTCACCTGGGGTTTATGGCAGCATAGGTGGTGAGCTCTCGGAACACCATCTGTTGGCCATGTTCTCCCCATTGACTTGAGGACCCATCTGTGCTCTGCATCCACCTGGGCCTCCGGACTGTGTCTCTGGTCGGCCTGCGTATCTGCTCATGGCCCCACACTGTTTTAGTGATCCCTGCTTTATGACCTGTTTACAGGATGGTGCCTCTCTTTGTCCCTCTTCTTTTTCATGGTTCTCCCGGCTGCGTTACCCATGTTTCTTGTGGAGCTTAGCACTGCCTTTTCTGGCCAGAGAAAAAGAGCTGCTCATGTTTGCATTGGAGCGAAGAGAACTTCATAAATCAGCTTAAGGAGAGTGACTTCTAGAAGCTGGCCTGCCTTTCCAATTTCTGTCCCTCAATAGTTTTTTAAATGATTTTTCCAGGTAGATCTAAAAAATTCTTGTTACGCTTCTTCCTATTGTTTTATCTTTTTAAAAAATTAGCCAAAAATTGAGTGTTCTCTTGCAATGTAGCTCTGGTGTGTGTGTGTGTGTGTGTGTGTGTGTGTGTGTGTGTGTGAACTATTTTTTTCTAAACATAGTTGCTCCCTTGCTCATTTATTTTATTGCTTAGAATAGCTTTTCCATGGATTTTCTAGGGGAAAAAAAAGCGTATCATCTGCAAAGAGTAAGACTTTGTCTCCTTTTTGATCCTATGCTTCTAATATCTTTTAAAATTGTGTTTGCCAGTAATTCTGGAACAATGCTGGGGATAGCCTTAGAGTTCCCCAGTTGAGCACAAGGCTGGCTGGGATGGATCTATTTTGTCATATTAGACACACTTCCATCTATTCTTACTTTGTTGAGGGTGTTATCAGGATATTGTCACATGCTTTTCCAACTGTGGAAACAGTCGTTTGATTTCTCCCACTAGGTCAATTAACATGATCAATTATATCAACGTATTTCCTAGTATTGTATCAGCCTTGGTCCTTTAATGTGCTTCTAAATTCTGTTTATATTTTATTTTGGATTTTCTCCATGATATTTGTAAAAGATATTTATCTAACCCTTCATCAAGTTTTGGTATCAGTGTTACACTGGCTTTGTGAAAACAATTTGAAAGTTTTCTTTCTTGTTCTTTGCTCCACAGAATTTTAAACGGCATTGGGACCAGAGGTTTAGAAGGAATGTTCCCTGTGAGAGCATTTGGGTTGAGTGTTTTTCTTTGCGTGGAGGAGTTTATATAATTTGCTTTTAAAAATAATGCCTTAGTGAAAATCCTTTTATATCTGTCCTTATACACTTAATAAAAGTCCTTAGGTTTTAATTCCTCAATGTATAATTGGTATCAAGAAGGATCCAGCTTAGTTTGATTAATATAACCACACAGGACCCCCCTCCCTCCTGTGTAGGCTGGAAGGGTTGATGCTTCCACCAACAACCAGTGACACCAGCCTCTGCCAATCTCTTTTGTGTTTGCCAATTTGAGAGACAAAACAAAAACATGAACCCTTATATTATTTCATTTTTTCTTGTTGTAACTAATAATAAGGTTGGGTGCCTTTTCATATTTTTACTGGTAATTAGGTTTTTTTTTTTTGGTGAATTGTCTGCTCATGTCTTTTCTACATTTTCCCATAAGCATTCCCTCTTTCCTTATTGATTTTTAAGAGCTCTTTATATATTAGGGATTCTTAATCATCCCGTGAAATATGTTATCCTAGGTCAGTCTGAGTCCTCCTAGTGAATGGATTCTGTTGTAAAAATTATGTAGTGTGTCTGTGGTATCTAAGTTTACTCTACTGGGCAGTGGCCAAAGTGTGGGTGAGTCAGCCTTGGGTCATGCAGAGAGCTTGAACTAGTCGGTTGAACATTCAGAACTAACTTGAGGAACTTGACTCAACTCTTCTGTGTCCAGTTCCAACAGGCTCTTACAGTGCTGGAAAAACAAACAAACAAACCCAAAAACAAACATGCTAGTAGCTGGAGAACTCCCACTGATCGGAAACATACCACAGATACGTGCAATTCTGGTTACCAAAATGCATTTCCTGAAGGGGTGTAGAAGCATGAGTTTGTGCTTGGATCATTGCTCTAAAAAGGGAAAGGAGCCATATGCAAGTTTTCTTTTTTTCTTTTTTTATAAAGATTTTATTTATGTATCTGACAGACAGAGATCGAAAGTAGGCAGAGAGGCAGGCAGAGAGAGAGGGGGAAGCAGGCTCCCTGCTGTGCAGAGAGCCCAATGTGGGGCTAGATCCCAGGACCCTGGGATCATGACCTGAGCTGAAGGCAGAGGCTTTAACCCACTGAGCCACCCAGGCGCCCCATCCCCTGCAAGTTTTAAATGTCAAAATTCATCCAGGTTTTCTATGAGGTTGTGTTTACTGATGTGCTATAGATTTCTGGAGGAAACCATAAAGACAGGGTTGCGATGCAAGCGAAGTTTCATGGCGTTTGCTGTTGGCTCTCACCCCAGGGTGTGGCCAGGAATCCTGATGGGTTCCCACTCTGGCTGATAACCTCACCCTGCAGGTGTGGAGGGAGAGCCATCTGATAAGGGATCCACCATTAACAGTTCTTAAAAACGAAGCAAACCTGCCGGGACTCTTTCAGACTGCTCCCTTAGGAAGCTACGTCTTTTGCCTGAGACTTCAGTCCCAGCCCATGTATCCCAGCAGGAAGGAACACAGTGATGAGCCAAGAGGGCAGGTGACAAATGTCAGGTAACCTGATGTGGGGGGAGCACGGCTGTATCCCCCGCTGTGACAGACAATCTTTTATGGTTCAGGCATTGACCCTGTGTCAGGCACCGTCTGTGGCCCAAGGAAGACACAGGTGTGAAGGCAACGAGAATCCAACCACAGTGACAACAAAAGTGAGCACTCCTTTCCTGGTACTGGCTCTGCGGGGAAGTACATTGTAAACACTCTCATTTGGTCTGAAGAAGGAGGCAGGTGCTACAGATACCCTAATTTGTAGATGAGTGAAGGAGGCACAGAGAGGTCAAGCCCACACCCATGTTCCACACCACACCACCTCCCAAGACAACCAGTCTGTGGCCATCTCCTCCCAGGTGTGAGTGCAGTGATGCCATGGAGAATGGGAATCAGTGGCTCAGGGCCCCTGCCATGATGGAGGACAGACAGTGAGACAGGGGAGGAGGACTGACTGAGCCTGCCTGGGGACATCAGAGAAGACTTTGGATCCCGAAGGACAAGCTGGATTTCAGCAGGAAGAGGAGGAAGGGGGTAAAAAGAGGGTGAGTCTTCCAGTGTATGGGCCAGCCTGTGGGAAAGAGCAGAGCCATCGGAAGGACAAACAACATCCAGGGCCAGCGAGGAGGGTCAATGAAACTGACCTCAGGGGAGAGTCTGCAAAGGCTGGGGCCCGCTCTGTGAAGGGTCTCTTAGGGCTACCCTGTGGGGTCTGGCCTTGGTGTCTCAGCAGTGGGACACACTGCAGTCACTTGAGCAGAGGGAGGCTTGATTAGATTCATGATTTAGAAAGCCTGTGATGACCACAGCCAGGGAGAAAAGCCAGGGAGCACTCAGTGTTTGCCACATAGCTCACCACCTAGGACCCCATTTGGAAAAGTCTGGGACTGGCGGAGTTATTGGTGCAAGGTGACACCCTGACTAGCCCTAGAGGGTACACATTTGCTGAATGAAGAAGGTTTAGAGGCAGAATTATCACACTGGCTACAGATGTGTGGCTGACATGGGCGCCTGTGAACAGTAACAACAAAGGTTGACTGTTAGACAGCTATGTAGCCCAGCTTCTGTCAACAAGAAATTCTACCAGGGTCTCATCTGCCTTGTGACATTGGACTTTTATATATGAACATGATTTTTAAGGTTAAAATCCGTTGTCATGATTAGCAGAGTATTTGCTAGTACCTCTCCCTGATTGCTGCAAGGGAGGGTTTATCACTGTTAGGCTGAGAACTGTTGCTGTTCTGTGTGTCTAGGCAAAACCATCTGCCATGAGCTTTGGTTCATGGCTCCCTTTTGTCTCGTTTGCCACCATCATTTTGTGTCTGTGGGTTTATGTTAAAATTACAAGGTGCTTCATGTGCAACTCAGAAGAACCAAACTTTACATGGGACATGACAGCACGAGTTGATGGGGAGTGAGTTAGCTAACTGGGACAGGTAACAACCAGAGCTAATTCTCTTCCCACTTGTAGTGAAATGCCCCCAGGGACACTGAAAACATGAAAATGTATGACACCACAGAAAGCTGTGAGAGGTGGCCAAAAATCAAAACTAGGGAAAAACAGACAAAAATATACCCTGGCAGAATGGAGATTAGGTTTCTGAGTAAAGCTCTGCCTAAGGAAACTGGGGATCAGATTGGAATTGAGCACTTAGCTTGCTTTCCTGCTGGGATCTCAGAAAGGAAACCCAACCAGCATGACTGATTTGACCAATTATTTAAAAACATGACACCTGAACAAATCAGGGATTTAAAAAGCAAGCAAACAAATGCAAAATAGAACAAACTCACTGATGTGGGACAAGACAGGAGAAGTGGGGTAGTATCCAGAAGATAAAGTCTCCTGAAAATTATCTACTACAGAATCCAGAGGGGAGAGAAGTCAGGAAGATCGGCATTGACAAAGCAGCAGGATGTAATGGCCAACTATCAGAATGAACTCTATGTAGTTTCCATATTTGTAAGTCCCAAACTGCTGACTTCAGGCAGTTTCATAGGATTCAACCTAGTATAGATTCTACACACCAAGGCAGAGACACAACAAATGACAAGAGCCATACACATGCAATAGGAGACAGGTAGGACTGAGTATCTTGCCTATAAAACAATAAACGTAAATGGAATAGATTCTTTTGTTATGAAGACTCTAAAACCAAACTAAGGAATTCAAGTATCAGATATGTGCCATTTGTTTTCAAAAGGTAAAAAGTAATAAATGAATAGGTGCATATATCCTAAGAAAATGCAAACAAAACTAAAGTAGGAGTCACAATAATAATATTGCCTCAGGTAAAATTCAACAGCAGAGGTACCAACAGAACAAAGAAGGCAGTTTTATTTTGATAATAGTACAAATCACAATAAGGACATACTGACTCGAGCCTTTTGGCATAGATAATTATGCCCTAAAAAATATAACGCAAAATATATAATGTGAGGGCAGAAACCCACCAGGGCTCAGCATCTCTTTCCCATAATTGGAACCCCCAAAGCTCTGAAAGGCAAAAGAGTTCATCAGCCTAATGCCTATTAGGCAGCAAAGTGGATCTGAATTTATGGAAGGGAATTACAGTCCTATGTGACTTAGTGCTAATATTTGTGCATTTTGCTGAAAAAGAGCAATGTTCCGTGGGAGCTTTATGTAAAATTTCAAATGTTACCTTTAAAAAAACTACAAAGTTCTGAATTCTGAATCATAGTCTACTACTAGTGGATACGGTTTGTGGGCCCATTGTAAGGAAATCTATGAAACAGGCAAAAAATAGAGCAATACAATGTAATTATAATTAATAAACATTGTTTAGATATGTGTGAGTCTGCAGACATAGCCACAAGCAAATTCTATATCCTACAAATAGAGAATGAACATTTTCTGGCTCCTACGTCATATTTACACAAGTCACATGCCATGATTACAAAGCAATCCAACCAGAAATTTATGATCCAACCATGTGGTCTTAAAAACACACTTCTAATTTTACTTGCAAAAAGATTTAAAAAATGAAAATGAAAACACTCTTCTAAATTAGGCCAAGGCAGAAGTAAAAACTGAAATTACAGACATATTGACATTTGTATGTATGTATACAAATACATATGTATACATATACATATGTATTTGATGAGGTCAAGGCTGCCTTCCGAGGTGGGTTAAATGCTTTCATGGTCAAGGTATAAAGAGGGAAAACAGCCAAGAATGGACGTGGCAGGTGGCCACAGAGCCCGTGATCCTTCGCACAGTTCTCCTGAAGGCTGTGTAGGACCACTGCTGAGAAGTCGCTTGTGCTCTCTGCGTCTTGTGAGAGGCCTGCTGCCACCTGGAAAAATGGAAATGACCCAGTGACTGAGTGAAGACAAGGTTGACAATGTGAAAAGGCAAACACCCGGAGGAGAAGCTGAAAAGTTATCAAAGAAATGTCCTCCAAAAAGGCTGAGTTCCATCAAACCCCCCAGTGACCCCACATCTCTATACAATTTACTACTCTTGCCAATGAAAATAAAGATGGGCAGGCTTCCCATTTGCACAAAGCAAACCTACAATTACCTAAGTTATAAATTTATAAAGTAAGATTTCAAATAAAATAATGGCAAATCAATTCCAATCAAATCTTTAAAAGCATAGAGTATAACCGGGCAGGCTGATTTAAAGAAAATGGGGCTCAATATTAGAAAATCTACCAACATAATTCTCTACATTACTAGGTCAAAAGGAGGAAAATCTATAATCATCTGGATAATTTCCAGCAGCTGCCTTTATACTCAATGACTGAGCACGAGACACATTTATGTTTAGGACAGGTCAGAATGCCCCATTCGTGCTGTTACTCATCAATATTGTTCCGAAAGTCCCCACAGAGGTGTAGTCTTGGTATGGAGAAGACAACATATATGTATTTTATATACTATGATTGTCTATCTGAAATATTCATGAAGAATGAGTGTAGGAGAATTCAGAAGGTGGCTAGTTAGAAACTAATTCTACAAAAATCAGTAACTTTTTTGTTTACCCATGATAGTTCCTACTGAGTAGGAACTATCATAACAAGTGCAGACCTTACTCACAATAGCAAACCAGTTTGTAAAGTCTCTAGTAATCAATTAAACAAGGGATGTGCAGGAAGAACACTATAAGAGAAGAGAACTATGAAACTCTACTTAGGAACACAATAGAAGGTTGGAGTAACAGACCACTTTTCTATTAGTGGACAGACCATCTGTGACTTTAAAGATGTCAAGTGTCTGCCCAGATAATCTATGTGTTTGACACAAGCCAAATAAAGTCCCAGTATGATTTTGGGATGAAGCTGACAAAGAGAATTTAGAAGTCATCCAGAAACATAAATGTTCGAGAAAAGTGGAGAAAGCAGTAAGGAAGGCTGTTACGACACGGATGTGGAGAGGGTGTGTAGCACGGTGATGGGGACAGACGTGCCAATTAATGGGATGAAAGAAAATTCGGCAACGGGCTTCTGATACGTAGAATATAGTTTGTGTTTCAAATCAATGGAGAGTATATGGGAAACATGTAAACACAGGTCCCTACCCATCCCCTACTTGAACACAAGTTCCAGATGACTAAGAATAATTAAATGAAAAAGCAAAGAAACAAAAATCCCAACTGTGAAAGCTGTACAGGACAGTAGAGGTGAATACGTTAAGGAAGCTTGGAGGGAGATGACCTTTCCTAACTGACAGTACAGAGGTCCTTAAGTCTGTCCGGCCCTCAGGGGAGAGACGCGTCGGTGTTCTTCTGGTCATCTCCGTCGGATGCTTTGCCGTGCCCCAGTCCACTCCATGCTCCTGATCTGGTCTGTAGTTATCTTTCATCTCACTGCAGTGGACAGCTTAAGGGAACAGATTCGTGCACTATGGAACAATGATTGCTGCCTCCCCTGCAGACCGTGAGCCTCCCAAAGGCGGGATGCCCAGAGGCGGGATGCAGCTTCCCTACTTGGTGCTCAACAAAACATTAGTGAAATTATGAAGATTAAAAAGAAAACCTCATATGTACGTTTAATCACGATTGATCACAACTCATCCCAATCCACGATGCAAACATCAAATTAGCGAAGTACTGTACACAACATGCTCCCCTCCCCTGCCTTTTTAAGGGGGCTCCTCCCCCAGCACGGAGCCCAGGTGCGGGGCTTGAACTCACTGACCTGAGATCAAGACCTGAACTGAGGTCTCGTGTCGG
The DNA here is from genome assembly GCF_902655055.1 of Lutra lutra. Taxonomy (NCBI): domain Eukaryota; kingdom Metazoa; phylum Chordata; class Mammalia; order Carnivora; family Mustelidae; genus Lutra; species Lutra lutra. The sequence goes on along the minus strand of NC_062287.1, from coordinate 110,838,801 downwards.
ACGCTCAGCTGACTGAGCCACCCAGGCACCCCAACACGGTCCCTTTTGAAAACGTTAAAAACAAGTCTGTGCATGCTCAGAAATAAGGCTACAACCACAGGCAAGAGTGGATAAAGGCGGTGCGTCCTCTATTCTCCAGCTGTTCTAGAGCCGACTCATGCTGGTTTTGTAAGAAGGTTTTTTTGGGTGTGTTTTTTTTTTTTAAATTAGCTAAAAATATAAGCCATTCTGCAGTGAAGGCACCGTCTGCTGGAAAACATATGTCCATGGCAATACATGCCCTAGACACGCTGGGACCCCTTTCCGATTTCCGTCTATCCTTACTCATCACCAAGCATGACTTAAGCCAGCTGAGGTCTTGTCCTCACACGGCCAACAGCACCTTTCCAGCTCACTGTGAGCCGTGGCCATGCGGTCAGAGGCCGCCCGGACGAGCCCTGACTCAGGACCTGCAGTCGGCAGAGCGTCAATGCCCCGGCTGTCGCGCCGACCGCAGGGACAGGGAGCTAGTCCTGCCACAGGGAGAGCCTGGTCCTATTCTTGGTGGGACGGTTTTCCCTCCCAGCTCCCCTCCAGGTTACATGATTGCTAGTCCTCTGCTCCACAACCACGGCCACACAGGTCACGACAGCCAACTCGGCCTCCCGGAGACGGACAGAGTAACAGTTCATGATCTCTTCCAAGAAGACCTGCGTCGCTTTCCGGGGTCTCAACGAGCTTCAGTACAGTGAATTCTACAGTCCCATTCACAGTGACCCCAGCTTTTACAACCTGCCATTTTTAGGAGTGCCTCTTACCTTTGGTTCTCTCCTTACACCCCAAAACGTGACAAAATAATGAAAACGGAAGACATTTTGTAACAAAGCTTTGTGTTACTTCGCCGTCGGTGCCTCTGTGAAACACGGCTAACCTACATGGTTAAGCCACCTGGATCTAACGATGCCTGATGTCCGCTTTAATGGGCGGAGAAGCAAATGGAGTGTTGTGTAACGGGGTGCAGGAGTGGAATATTCCGAGGGCACACTTGACTGTATCCCGTTACCCCCTGTTTCCCCCAGACTCACATTCAGGTCGTTCGAAACACCGTACAAGAGACATGGGTTCAGGACCCATCTGACTCCCGCACAGCCTCATTTTAACCCATTACATCTGCAAAGAGCCTGTTTCCAAATAAGGTCCCGTTCCCAAGCAATTAGAACTTGATCTTTCTGTGGGGGCCGCTCAGCTCACCACTCCGTCTAAACAACAAACAACCTGCTTGCTTTCTTTCTTCACATCCAGGACGTTTGGTTATTGGCGTCTGATGGGCTGCAGGTCCTTACCGAAGGCACAGCCTTCCTTGGAGAGGCCTGAACAGAAGGGATGGTTTGGGAGGGTCTCTAGCCGCCCTGCGATTTCCTGACTGTGTGAAGATGGACATCTGACGGTCAGGCAGCAGGAGGTCCAGGACAGTGGTTCCAAGGAGCAGTGGCGCCCATTCCCTCCCTGTCCCCAAGTAGGAACCGTGGAGAGGCTGCCTGGGGCTAGGCCTACGCTCAGTGAAGAGTGGCCCAAAGGTCATGCTGGGGTCTTGGCCAGTGCCAAAGGCACATGTTATTAATACAAGGCCTGGAAGCGGGGTCTGAGTGTCTGAGCTATGGTCGGAGAAGCCTCCGGTGGTGGCCATTGTACCCAAGACGTAGGGACAGGGGGCAAGTTAAAATCCAGGGCTGAGAAGGGCAAACAGTGACACTTCCATAGGGCATCTCACACCCTGGGAAAATTTCACAGGACATCCACCTGATTAGAAAGGATCGTTAGCATATCATTAGCATGCCATCAGCATGCCATTAGCATATCATCAGAAGCCACATGATTAGACTATATCAGATAGTACTAACTATCGACTAACGTGATTTAAAAAGAAAATAAAATAAGGGTCACAATTTCTTCGGCCAAATGAACCTTTGCGAGTTCCTTCCTTTATTCCACGAGACAGTTATTCCATGGGCTTGATGATCCCAAAGGGACAACGGTGCCCTCTGTTTCCCCCGAGGGAAGACTAACGGACAGTTAACTTTTAGCGAGCTTGACTCTGTTAGCTTCTAGGGATAAAGGTGGAACTTAAAATACCTCCTCGATTTTATTATTGATCTCGCTGCTTACACACCAGCACACACAAACCCGGATTTAAAATTGCCCGTGATGCAGAAATACATTACTCTCTGTTAGTCTCAATCTCATGACTTATTTCGTTACAACTCGTCCCATGTTTTCCAGAGCGTGTCCGCCCCCCACCCCGTCTGGATGGGTGGTTCCCACTGACAACTAAAGGGGTCATTCACCCCAAAGGAGGACAGGAGCTTCCTCACCACATTTGTGGGGCTAGAGCGTGAGGCCAGTCCCCGGGGCGGCGGGGGGGGCCTTGCCTTCCCTTGATGGCGGCTGTCATAGGTGCGGAGGGTCACTGGAGACTGGGGTGGTATTTGCTGGCACAGCTCTTCAGAGAGGAAAGAAGTAATTTGACTGCATGTCATAAAAAGTCCAAGTCCAAACTAAGTGTCTTAGGAAGCACTGAAGTTTGTTTCTCTCCTCCTAAAAGAAGCCTGGAGGTAAGCAGGCCATGGCCGCTACAAGGCTTCATCAGAAACCCTGTTCCTTCTTTAGTCCGTCTGCTCTACCAGCCTAATGCACAGTTTCCTGGACTCAGAGACACCTCAGGGTCCAGAACGGCTGCAGAAGCCCAGCCATCGCCTACGAGTTCTAGGCAGCAGAGACAGGAACGGCGGAGGGTGGGAAGAGTGCACCTCCCAGCGGAGCCAGCTCCCTTTCAGGAGTGTCCCTGGGATCCCATCCCGCCCTTCTTAGTGATTCTTCCCGAAGAATTCGCACATGATAGAACCTGGGTAGGCAACTGAGATCGCTCCGTATTTCTTCAGACTCTGCTGCTTGGCTAAGTTAATAATGACACTTGAACCTCACCAAAGAGCACGTGTGGATGGCACGTACACGTGCGAAAAGTCATCAGGGAATCGCAGACTAAAACCACGAGACACCCCTGCATATCCATTAGAACGGTCCAGATCCAAACTCTGCCGACGCCTGACGGCGAGGATACGCAGGCCTGGGAACTCTTGCTCACCGCGGGCGGGAAGGCGGGGCGGTGCCGCCCGCTTGGACATCGGTTTGGCAGTTTCTTACAAAACGAAACATACTGTGACCAGACCATCCAGCAACCGTGCTCCCTGATCTTCCCCCAAAGGAGATGAGAGTGTACGTTCACACACAACCTGCGCACGGATGTTGTAGCAGCTTTCTTCGTGACTGCCCGGACCTGGGAGCAGCCGAGCCGTCCCTCAGCGGGCAGGTGGATAAGGCTGTGGTCCATCCAGACAAGGGACAGAGCTCAGTGCTAGAAACAAATGAGCTCTCGAGCTACGAAAAGACACGGGAAACTTAAAATGTGTCTTACTCAGTGAGAGAAGCCAGTTGGAAGGTGTGCACACTGAGCAATTTCCACCAAATGCAGACGGGATCCTTCCCAAGGGACTGGCCCAGGGTGACGCGTCCAGGAGAGGCAGCCGGCTCAGCCTGTCCTCCGGGACCAGTCGCTGTCCCCCTGGCGCCTCCCACACAGGCCTGGGGCCACCCACTGAGGCAGAACGATGCTGCCATGTGCAAAGTAAGTGGCCTTTTCTGCCTCCTGGGTGCCTGCAGCCCAGGACTGAGAGCCTAGCACCCCTTGGGGCAGCACCTCCTGCCCACTAACGCCTCGGGCGCACTCAGAAACTCCTTCCTCCTCCCTCTGGCCTGAGAACCCTCTGGGCGGTGCTGGAGTCCATCCCACATACCTCAGAGACCTTCCAGCAGCGAGGGAGATGAGTACAGAGCAGAGGCCGGCTGGAGAGGGAGAGAGACAGAGAAAGACAGGGAGACATGCAGAGACAGAGAGAAGGAGAGATGGAGAGACAGAGAGATTGAAAGAAGAGTGAAGTTTTAGGACTTTGGAAGAGAAAGCACCGAACCCCTGGCCCCACCAGGCACCTCCACTGTCCCCTTGTCCTGCTCTCCAGGGGGTACAGACATACAAGCTCTGTCCCTGATCTCACCCGGCTTTCCCTCTAGCTGAGGTCACTCAAGGATACGCAGAGCGATGAACAGACAATGCCACCCTACCTCGTGGCGATGTCCCCCAGGGACAACAGCAAAGGCCCTGGGGGAGAGGGGAGACCGAGGGCTGGCAGAGGAGGTCCTGAGCTCATGCCCTTCCACCTGGAGTCAAGGTCAGCGAGCACGTCCCACCATGTTTGCCCAGCTCTAGTCTTTGAATTTCTGAGAGAGGTTGCTTCCTTCTGAAGCCACTAAGTGCATGGGCCTTGCTCCCAGCACCCCAGTTCTCCCCAGGATGCCCTGAGAATGTCTCACCAATCACACCCCCAGGGCTCCTGGGGGGGCCCATCCCTCGAACTCAGCCAGCCAGCAACCCCCACCCAGACAGGTGACACTGCGTTCCAGAGCTGACAGAAAACAGCTGGATCGTTTTCTCTTCCTCCAAGTGCAAATGCCAGCACAGTCAGGACCCAGAACTTTGCAGCCCGGCCCTCCTAACGGAGCTGGCTCACAGCAGGGTGAAGACAGAGCATTCGAAGGAAAACAGACAGGATTCGAACCGTTGTTTGATGTCAGTGCTATCTGGTGGGACAGCTCGCTGGCCTAAAGCAGAAGAAAACACGGGGTTTGTCACAAAGGTCCCTCCTGGTTGGAGATGCTAGGGAACAAATTGAACACCTAGGCCTCCCTCAGAATTAATCAGTCTTTGTACACAAGAGGACAGAGACCATAAGGGCCCCACGAGGTTCCCGCCTTGGGATGGGAAGACGGGAAGAATAAGAAAACAGAGTCCAAACTGAGGATGCCCCGTATCCAGGGTCACCTGTGAAAGCTGCAGGGGTGGTGATGGGCAAGTCCATGAGAACAATTAGGCTGAAGAACAGACTGTGTAGTTGATGTGCCCACATCAGCTCCTGGGTTTTCACACAGGCCTTGAGCTAAAATTCAGACCCCAAAGCCTCACCCCGTCCCCAACTCCTCCCTGAACTCTAGCTCCAGCACTTTCTGGGTCCCTAAATAAGCAAGACCTCCTTGCTTCCTTGTCTCTGTTTTCTCTCTTGAATTCCATTGTTCACCTTCATGTCTGGAGCGAGTTCAACTCTCCAAGTATCTCCTGAACTGTCACCTCCTCCAGGGAGCTCTCAATCCACCCCAAGTGTGGTCTAGTACACCATTGGTGGTAATGTGGCTGATCCCATCCTACCTAGGAAGTTATGTGCCCCCCCCCCCAAGGGAGCAGCCCAACCAATGAGCGACAGGGGTCCAAAAGTCTGCCTCAGTCTCAGAAAGGCACAACTCAAAGGTGTGGTTTGTGCTAGGCATCCCTGCACCACGTCCTCCCTCCCCTTTCTTCCCTCACAGGCTTCTTCCTTGAAAAACCTCCCGCACCAGAACCCTTGCCTCAAGCTCTGCATCCAGAGAACTGGCCTTGCATGGACTAGAGAACCCAAATGATAAAAACCCCCATGGGGCTTTCACCAGCCAGATACCAGCCTCTCATGTGGACGTGTCCTCAGGATATGGAGTCTGTGTCATCCCAAAAGACTGATTTCACGAACTGGAAACAACGTACCATGTCCATCAGCTGGTGACTGGGTTGGACAAGGTGCCGCATGTCTGTTGGCAGCAAGAAGGCACAAGCTGCGGGTCCGTGGGACAACATGGGTGAAGCTTGGAAACACCATGGAGGAAGAGAAGCCCCTCCCAAGAGACCACGTGCTGTGTGATTCCTTCGTACAAAACGTCCAGAAAGGGGAACCGATAGAGACAGAACATGGATTAACCACAGCTTCAGAGGTGGCAGGGGTCCTGCTTACAGGGAACGAGCCATGAGTGGGCGTGAGATGTTTGTGGGATGACGGAAATGGCGCAAGTTGGTAAATTCACGAAAACATCATCAAATTCTATCTTTGATATGGGTGAATTATGTAATTGTAAAATTTACCCCAGAAAGTTATTTATGGCCTCCCCACTGGACGCAGGACCTTCTGGATGTGAGTCTGTGGGTGAGACCACCGATCTTCCTGTTTTCTAAATTTTCCTCAGTGAGAGTCAGGTAAAATCCTTACCATCAAGAATCAGGTTTACAAAAGCATTATGAGGTTTTGGGGGTTAGTTAGGCAAAAGAAAAGGTACTGATTATTTGTCTCTTCTTGGGCTCAGACCCGTGGCCTATACTCTGCACTCAACCAAGGAGTCGTTTCTGTCACCCATGAGCACGCATCCTTGTGGGGACATGGTTTTGTTTGTTTGTTTGTGTTTTAAAGATGATCGCAGGGAGAAGTTCCCAGGCTGTATTTCTCTGGACCAGTGTTCCTCAGACCACGTCCATCAAAGTCATATGAAAAACTTTGTAGAAATGCAGATTCCCGCCCCCCAACCCAGACACTGTGGACTCGAACCTCTAGGTTGTCCCTGGAATCTGCATTTTCACAGCTCCCTGCGGATCCTCAGTTCCAGCAAAGTCTGAGGGTTGATTATGGGGATGGGACCTTGGGTCTGCAAAATCATCCCAGCTGCGGCTGCTGGGGACGGACTGTGAGGACGACCCTCAACTCTCCACATTCCATTGGAAAAACGTATTTGTTATCCCAGAAACACACTTGCATGGAAATATTTTCTGTGCCCCGCGCCTGTGTAAGTGACCAGACGGTTTGCAGTGAGGGACGGGTGCTGTTTCGGAAGCTGTTTCAGAACCCGGGGAGGAGACCTGTTCTTTGAGGGATGGATAGGAGCAGAGGCTGTCTTCACAGTGGGCCAGGCTCCCACCTTCTGGGCTGGGGTCCCCAGGGGGTGGAGAGCCACAGTGCCAGCCACAGAACCACCAACATAGGGACCCAGGAACGTGGCTTCTGCAGACCATTGCTTATCACCGTGTGGCTGGTTTAAAGGTGAAGATGACGTGCCACCGGCTCTTTGGCCCGTAGACTGGAACGTGAGCACTCCTGTAGGGTCTGTCCGACTTCTGCAAACAGGTGTAGTGATGCCAGCACTGCCACACTTGACCGCTGCAGGCCGCCCGAGGTCTGATCTTGGAGGAATGGTCACAGGAGCCCCTGTTTCCAGAGATGCTGTGAGTCCTGTGGGGAAAGGGGAAACACACAGGCCGCCATGGTCATCCCGGAGTTAGTGGGCAGTGGGTGGGGTCTCCTTCTTGGATGAAAGGCTCACAGTTTATTTTGGAGGTGAGAGTCGGGGGAGGGGAATTGTTCTTTTCCCCTGGTAAGGGGCAGACTCCCCGGGGTAAAAGGGTAACTTTTTAACCAAGAGCCAGGTGGGCTGCCTGAGGGGTGAAGGTGGAGAGACAGCGATCCCAGGAAGGTTCTGGGTAGGGAGGTGGTCTGGATTCATCGCCGGTGGAGCGTGAGCAGGAGAGGAGCCCACGACACTCCCGCCTGCCTCTCACTGCCCGCTCCGCTCCATCCCCAAGTCTCTGTTTACTCGTGCGTGTCCCTCGCTAGACTCCGAGTTCCTCGGGGACGCCGAGCCTCCCCCCTGCAGCGCCCCACATGGCGCTCGCTACAGCGAACCCCCTCTTTTCTCTCGCACAGGGCAGAGTCGGTCCCGGAGAGGCTGGCACGGGCTGCATCATCAACGGCCCAGCCCCAGGCCTTCCTCCTTCCGTGTTCATTCGTTCACTCATCCAAACATGTTTATTGAGCTCCTACTGTGAGCCGGACAGACAGCATTTGCTGAGGGTTCCCAAGCTCGCATGTGGCGTGTGAGAGACAGAGAGACGTCAAGGGGACTCCAGGGTCCATACCTGAGCCACGGGAAGAGCAGATGCCGCTGAGTTGGAGGGGACGATGGGAAGAGCAGATCTGGAGGGGGTGGGAAGCTTCTCAAACACTTCATCTAGGAGAGGTCCATCCGGGGGACAGGCAAGGGGGGGCACGGGCCAGGCAGGAGGGAAGGGCAGGCTGAGATGCAGGTGGAATGTGGGAGCCCTTGGCTGATGGGTGGTCTTCAAAGCAATTTCCGAGTCGAGGAGTCCTCAGGGTCAAAGATGGTGATTGTCCCTCCCTAATGGGGTCCCTACTCCAGGCAAGAAGGGGGAAGAGACCAAGGTTGATGGGTAAGCAAGTTCTGTCCTTTCTCAGAGTTTTCCCTGGGATCCCAGCTCATGGTTTTTACCATGTTGCTGTGGTCAGATGTGGCTCCGTGGCCACACCTGGAGGTAGGGGAGTCAGGAAGGCGCACATTTGCAGTTGCTCCATCGGGGACAAGTTGGGGGAAGGGGCCAGGACTTGGAAAGGCAGCCAGCTCACAGGGTCTGCCTTTGGGGATGAGGACATGGAAGGACGCAGGAAAACCAGCAAGCACATGCCTGTAGGAAGGCCAGAGTGTGGTGGTCCAGGCCTTCCTGGGCACTGAAAAGCACAAAACTAATGACTCGGGATGCCTGGGTGGCTCAGTCGGTTGGGCGTCTGTCTTCGGCTCAGGTCATGATCCTAGAATCCTGGGATCCAGCCCTGCATTGGGCTCCCTGCTGAGCTGGCCGCCTGCTTCTCCCTCTCCTCCCCATTCTTGCTCTCTCTGTCACTATGTCTCTCTCTGTCTCAAGTAAAAAACCCCAACTACTCCAACCCCTCAAACACCCCAGGAACTAGGGTCATGAACCCTTCCAAGCAGGGGATTTCAGCCTGGGTACTGCTGACGTTTGGGCCTGATGACTCCTCGTGGCAGGCCAACCTGGGCACATAGCCTCTTCTCCAGCATCCCCGGCCTCCACCAACTACATGCCAAAGCATCCCTCCGACTGGGGCAAAATGCCTCTGGTCTTTCTGGACAATTCGGGGGTGGGGGGTGGGAGGATCGGTCTGGAAAGATTAGAAGGGATTAACTAAATTGTGTGTAACTGAGTCATTTACTGAGACTTTTCATGCCTGCCTCTCCCTGCAGACCCTGTTCGTACACATGGAGAAGTGGGGGTGGCCGGGCCATCTAGCTCCGGACGCCCCGGAAGAGTCTTCCAAACACAGACGCACACATATGCCGTGTACTGTGTAGGTGCACATGTCTGTCAAGCCCTTGTGTACGAACACAGTATGGTTTCTCTTGGCAGAGTCTCTGGGTCACTCTTGGCCAACGTGTGGACCCCTCCGCCATCAGGCACCGCTGGCTACGCGGGAAAGTTTCGGCAGAGGGACGTGGGTCCTAAGCCGAGTGTGTCGGCAGTGGGGCTGCTTCCCCGCTGGGCCTCTGTTTCTGGGGTGTGCTTGTGGCACAGTGACCAATTGGGACCCACAACGGCGAGGAGAAGTGGTTAGTGATCCGTCACGAGGACCGCGGCCACGGCTGGGGCAGTGGGCTGCCAGCCACATGAACTGCCGAACCCTTGAGGAAAAGGTGGAGGAAACCCACAGACAGACAGGGACACGTGGACATTCTTGGCACCACCAAGGGCAGCGCTGGCCCTGTGGAGCCTGGGGGGCGCGGGGGGGCACAGATGGGTCAGGGTGCTGCAGCTGGAAGCCACTGTCCCAGGCCACGGCTCTGGGGAGGCTCTCCTGTTGCCACGGAGCAAGTGTTACCCCTGGTGGGCCACATGTGTGGCCAGAACTTCTTGCTTTTTAAAAAACTGACATCGGTTGAAGCAACCGATTTGTCAAATGATGTATATGCACGAGTTGGACAAAGAAAACTATGTATTTTACAACAGCCATCGAAACAAAACTGATACCTATGTAGTCCCGATTTGTCTCAAAAAAATCAGAAAATGATTTCGCGCCGAGGGACCGGTCGTCTGGACCCTGAGCGCTGTGAGGTGGTTCCCCTCGATACGGTGTGGGGGCCACTATTTCTTCTTAAAAATGGGACAATTCTCTATGTACTGCTTTGTAAGCTGCAGCCTTTAAAAAAATTAATAGACATTTTTAGAATATTTTTAGTTTGCAAAAAACTTGGGCTTGGGTACATCTCGCATCAGTGTGGTCCATTTGTTAGAAATGATGAACCAATATTAATACATTATTATTAACCGAGTCTACAGTTTACATCTGGGTTCAGGCTTCGTCCTGTCCGTTCTGTGGTTTTCGACAAATGGGTCGTGTCTGTACTGACCACTACAATGTCACACAGACTAGTTGAATTGCCCTAAAAATCCTCCGTGGTCCACCTGCCCATCCCTCCCTCCCCACCTGCCCCAGCCAACTGCTCGTCGTTTCACTGTCTCTGTAGTTTTGCCTCTTCGAGAAGGTCCTAGAGTTCGCATCCTACAATCCACGGTGAACATCTTCCCATGTCAAAAAATATCCATCTATACAATCAGTTTAAAAGGATTCATAGTTTTTCCTCAAACGAATACTTCCCAACATATGTAACAAATACGTTTAAGAGTTTTCTTTTTTTATATATATTTGAAACAATCCTTTAATGGCTCATCTTGCACATACATCTGTGCACACCTACCTGCTGATTTCACGAGGATAAATTCCCGAGAGTGGAAGTTCTAGGTCAGAGGGAGGACACGCCTGTCTGGAAAGCTTTGGGAGGATGGATGGGTTGGCTTGTAGAGCGACTGGCCCAATGTGTCCTCCTGGGCGTCGTACGAGGTGCGAGGTGTGTACTTTTGAGTCCTTGCGTCGTGTATCAGTCTCCTTTGTCTGTTGTGGTGAATGACCGTAACACAACTAAAATTTATTCTCTGACAGTCTGGAGGCCAGAAGTCCCCAAACAAGGTGTCGGCAGGACTATTCCTTTCTGGAGGGCTCCAGGGAGTCTGGTCCAGGCTCCCCTCCCCCCGCCGTGGGTGGTCACCAGCAAACCCTGGCGTTCCTTGCCTCATAGACTCATCCTCCATCGGCCCCGTGTTCACATGGCACACCCTCTGTGTTTCTCCTCTTCTTCTAATGACACTTGTCACTGGATTTAGGGCACCTAATTAAGCCAGGATGATCTCATCTCGAGATCCTTCGCTTCATCACATTGGCAAAGACCTTTCTCCAAATAAGGTCACGTTCACAGGGACTGGGGATTAGGATGCGGACATCTCTTTCGGGAGGCCACAGTTCTGCACACTGGCAGCGTTTGTACAGAGAAGGAATTGGAGGCTTCCCTTCCCGAAGGCGCAGAGCCAGACCCCACAGTCCAGGTTCTGGGTATTTGGCAAATGATAGGCTCTCCCCTCCCAGCCACACGCTCACCACTAACAGCCACTAACAAGCTGGTCTCAGTGGCTCCATCCCCCTCTGATCCTTGATCATGACTTTGTGAAATGCTGAGATGTTTACCCTTTTTACTCTTTTTACAATGATCTGTGATCCCAGACAGTCCTTTGAAGGACAGAATCGGGTTTGTCCAGAAAGATCACCTAGAACTGAAGGTCACGGAATCCTAGTGATGACCCTGGCCACAGCGGAACCAGCGGCGTGCTGGATAAACGCGTGGGCCCGTGTGGCGGTGGGCAAGGGGCTGACCCTTCTCCAGCCTGTTTCTTCATCTGTAAAACAGGAATAGTAACATGTGTGTCAGTGGGGTCCTCAAGGAAATGTAACAGCAAAATGCAGAGGAAAGCTCCGTAAATGCTTGCTTCCGATGAAGGGGCTAGTTCTGCGTTCTCCAGCTTACCCTCCGACTGTTTTCTGAGCACCCATCACTGCTCCCCCCTTCTTGGTCCTCCTTTAGCATAGTGTGGGGCTTTGCCCAGATGTCCCGCCAGGAGTCCGCTCGGGGTGCCCGGCCCCCTTTCCCATTGGTGGCGTGTCCGTAGGTGAACAGTCAGTATGACATTCCTTCAGCTTCTCTTTCTCTGCCCCCCGGGAGCTACTGAGTGCCGTGAGGGGCTGGGCCTCCCCACCATGGCCACGGCCAGCCCGGCATTCTTTCCTTTTGTAACTGAGCTCATTTGTCAGAGGAGGTCCCATTCTTTGGAGGAATAATGTGGCCAGGCCCGTGTACTCCAGGCCTTTTGATGTCCAGAGTCCTCTTCATGTCCCAGATAAGAAAGTCAGTAAGGAGACGGCACTCCTAGGGGACATTTCACTGGGGACCTTCTCAGTGAACCAGACCCCTCTTGGCTCAGGGGAGGCCCTGAGTGGACAGAAGTGGCCACTGTCTCGGCTATGGGTCCTCCAAAGAGGAGGACCCTCCCCGGGCCTGATCTGCCCCCCTGAGATGACGCGACAGAGCATGGCCCCCCGCCCACTGCCCCATCATGCACACAAGGGAAGGAGGCCTTGCTCGGTGCAGGGGGAGCTGGGGTCCTCTGTGGGTGGCCTGCCACTTGGGAACTGGCATGCTTTCTAAACACATTAGACCCTCCAAGCCCTTAAGCAATGGAATGCATGCAGGGTGCGCCCTGGAAAATGGTGGGGGGGCCGTGGACACTCCCACCCCCTCCCATGTGCTGCCTTCCTTTCCCCTTTCCTGGCAGGGCTCATGCCACGCAGGGAAGCTCAGAGCAGGTCAGCCAGGCCCAGATCAACGATGGAGGTGTGGGCAGTCCCAGAGAAGGTTCTAGAAATGGGGAGGTGGCCTGCATTGCCCTCTGCTCCCACTTCCGTGGCTCCCTGGTGTCTGATGCAACACCGTGAGGGCAGACCCTTGAAGCAGCCATACCTTGGTTAGGGGTGGCGCTCTGGGTCCTGCTTGTCCCGGGCATCAGGAGATCCCTCGGCCACGCTCAGGGCCGCTTCTCAGGACTCAGGACTCATGCTGCGTGGAATCTCCAAGCTGTCCCATGTAGGTGGCACCGAGGCCGAAGCGGTGACCCCCAGACCTGCTGGGTCTTGGAGAGCTGAGTCCTCGCGGCCCCGGCGCTCACGTGTTCACCTGCCCCAGAGCTGAGACAAACACCCGTCCCAGCCGCTCTCCCGAGCCAGGGCTGCCACCCTGAGCTCGCGCACCTGACTCTGAACTTCCTGGATTTGACCGGGGTTTGGGAGACATGCGGAGGGCCACCGAGCGTCCTTCCCCAGGCTTGCCACCCCTGGTGTATCTCCCATAAATGTCTGTCATGTCCTCTGGGGATTTCAAATGTAGATCGTCTTTTTATTGTTCTAATGCGTCCTTTGCGTCCGTTATCAAGGTCCATGATTTGCAAATATTTTTTCCCTTTCTGTGGGTTGGTTTTGCACGTTCTCAAAGCACAGACACGTTCAGATCATGAAATCAGATTTATCTATTTTTTTCCTTTGTTGTGAGTAGCACTTGGACAGGTTTTGGCTGAAGACGGTTTCTCGGCTGGATGCAGGGTTGGAAACACGTGGCTTCGTGGGAGACGATGTGGATCCTCAGGCCCACCAGGATGGCTAGAATCATAAAGACGGATACTAGCAAGTGTCGGGGATGATGACGCTGTGGCGAGATCGAGCCCTCCTACCCCGCGGGTGGGAGTGTATGAGGCAGCTGAGGACTGCAGGTCCTCAAGCAGTTCAAGCCAGAGTTCCCATAGGACCCACCCGTCCTTCTCCTAGGTACAGACCCAAGACAAATGAAAACAGCCTTACGAAAGCCTGTGCGTAAATGCTCAAAACAGCTTGATTCACGATAGAAAGAGGAAAGAACCCCAGGGTCCCTCCGCTGGCGAATGAATAATCATCAATGGACTATGACTCGGTTTTAGAAGGAGTGAGGTCTTGGCATGTACTACTGTGTGGACGAGCCTCGGAAACCCTCTGCTCTGCGGAAGAAGCCGGACACGAGAAGACTGCATCGCGCGTGATTGCATTCAGAAGAAATGCCCAGAACGGGGAAAGCCACAGAGACAGAACACAGGGCCGCGATGGCCAGGCACCGGGCAGGGGTGGCACTCGGGGAGATGGAGGGCTGAGGCTGAGAGTCAGGGGTTGCTTTGGGGGGTGATGGAGGTGTTGTAGACTTCACGCGATCCTGGGGGCACCATGCCGTGGGTGCACTAAATACTGTGGAAACGTACGCTTGGAAGAGGTGAACTGTGTCATATTCGAATTTATGTCTCCATGAAGTTGCTTAAAATAAGGAATTCACAGGCCTGGCCTGGGAGAACCGTGTCATGTGAAGGGAGGTCTGCTGTCAGAAAAACACGGCGGAGGCCAGTATGGGCAGGCTGCCCCCCCAGACTTGGAAAAGCCCAAGGGTTCTGCAACATGGTGAGGCTCCAACAACTCTTCCTGGGGGGGTCCTCTCTTTGGGGTGCATTTCGGACCTGTGCCTTGTGATGGCTCTCCCAGGACTGGCATGGGCTGGCTCTCACAGCCGTCCACTTTCTGTGGCCAGATGTTCCTAGGGCCATAGGTGTGCCCTTGAAGACTCCTGGCTGCTTGCTTATGGAGGACCTGCTGTTGTGTGCAAGGCGTGGAGTGGGACGGAATGGACCCTGGGCCGTGACCAGATGCGGCACTGTGGTCAAGGCTGTACCCTCCCAGGCGCCCACTCCAGCTCAGTGGTACCAGTAAGAAGCACCACCCCAAGCTACCTGCTGGGGTCTGGCCTTCACCTTGACCTTATGGCTCCAGTGCCCTGTCTAGTAGATCCTGTGCCCCAAAGGGAGGTTTACCAGGTAAGCGGTGTGGGCTTCCTGGGAGCAGAGTGGAGTGGAGCTGCACGAGATAGTGGGACACACAGTGTCCCCTTGGCCTGTTTTTGGAGCACAGCGACAGGGACTGCCTCCTCTGAGCCCCATGCTCGGTCCCCTGGGCCGAACAGACGTCCCATACTGCTGAGGGCGCCCCCACCCAGCAGCTGCGCTGGGGTTTTCTCTGGGGTCGCCAGGGTCATCAGGCTTCATCACGCATAAGAAGGTCACTGTCAGTGACCAGTGTGCTTGTCCTCATGATGTCTGGGGTGTGGTCACACCTGGAGGTCCCTCCCAGGCCTGGAGGGGAGCCCAGCCTTCCCCCCGATGCTGTCCCTTGGGTTTTCCTTTGGAGACAGCATTAAAGTTCTCACAATCCCATCCATCTGCCACAATTTGGCTTCCACCTGTTAAAAGAGAGAGGTGGAAAGGCATTTCAGGTGAAGGGAACAGCATAAGCAAAACATGGAATCGAACAGCCTCAGAATCTGGGAGTCACTCACCCTTAGAGTGAGAGGAGCCGGACAGGTGGGGACTTGCCATGGGACAGCGGCAGCTCCCCCAGTGGGGCTGCCCCGTGGCCGGCCCTCACTATTTGCCACACGGGGATCTGGCACGGTGTGGGTCCATACTTACATTTTTAAGAGAAACTGGAAGTCTGGACATTTATTATGGCACATCTCCAAACTTTTAGCGTTAGAGGATTAGAATTAAAAATAAAATGCAGGGCGCCTGGGTGGCTCAGTGGGTTAAGCCGCTGCCTTCGGCTCAGGTCATGGTCTCAGGGTCCTGGGATCGAGTCCCGCATCGGGCTCTCTGCTCAGCAGGGAGCCTGCTTCCTCCTCTCTCTCTGCCTGCCTCTCCATCTACTTGTGATCTCTCTCTGTCAAATAAATAAATAAAATCTTTAAAAAAAATAAAATAAAATAAAATGCAGGCCGACCAAAACACACCTTCCAGGAGAAGCTTACGGTTTGAGCGGCCTTGGGTCCTGGATCGTGTCTTTGCATTTGGAATTGTAATGATAGTATATGTGCAATTTTCCCCCCACCAGCAGGTCATGAATATTTTCCGTGTTTATGTAATCCTTTAAAAGCCGTTTACGATGATTACATCATGTTTGGGATGTGTCATGATTCGCTTTGCCTTTCCCTCCTGGTAGAAGTCGAGGTTTCGGGGTGGAGCTTAGACCCAATCCCGCCCTGGTCCTTTCTTCTGTTTCCCCCTAGTGGGCAGTGTGGGGGAGGAGTGTCAGGGGCATCTCGCCTGTCCCGCAGGGAGCCTCGGAGATTGTAGGATTTCAGTGCAGGTAGGGACTTATTAGAGCATCTCTCCCACTCTCTTGCTTTTTGGGTGAGGAAACTCTGACCTTGTCCATGGTTTCGGGACCAGGGTATAATTATTCTTTTATGTGTGAATAAACCCACTTCAATGAAACACATTAACGAAGACTTAAGGCGTCATTTCTTTTTGTACTGAAATGGCGTTAAATCGACAGACGATTCTGGGGAGAACCAACACTTCTACGAGATTGAGTCTTTTATCCAAAAACATGCTGCATGCAGATAACATTTTTGTTAGATTTGCTCCTGGGTTATTTACGCGCGTGCACATCCGTTTTTGTCTGTTTTTGTTGCTATCGCAAATGGCGCCTTTTAAAAACTTGTGTTTCTAACTGCTGGTGCTCTCTAGGAACGCAGCTGAGCTCTGTGTGTTGGTTTTGTATCTACCGAATTTGTTTAGTTCTCTTGTTAATGGCTTCCCACAGGTTAGTTTTTGGATTTTCTATGTGCACAATATTTTCATCTGCATCTAATACGAATTCTTCTTTACCCTACTGTATTACACTTTCATGTCTTATTTCGTAGGTCAGGACCACAAGTTTGACGTTATGTAGAAGTGTCTGATCCTTGATCTTAAAACGAATCCTTTTAGCATTTCTACATTAACTATAATGATTATTGTAGGTAATTTTGATAGATTCTCGTTATCAGATTGAGGAAGTTCCCGTCTATTCCTTTTTTGGGTAAGATTTTTAGAACCACGATTAGATGCTGAATTTTATTGAATGCTTACTCTTTCCATTTATAAGACAATCATTTGGTTTTCCTAGTTTAATCTCCTATGGCAATAAATTATGTTAATAGATTTTCTTTTCTTTTTTTCTTTTAAAGATATTATTTTTTAAGTAATCTCTACACCCAAAGCGGGGCTCAAATTCACAACCCTGAAGTCAAGAACCACCCGCTCCACACGCAGCCAGTCAGGTGCCCCAAGATTTTCTAAACTGACCTTGTATTCCTGGGATAGACCGAACTTGGACATGACTCATTATCAATATTTTAGGACTTTAAATTTCCTCTTAAGTATTGCATGTCCTGTGTCTTAGTTAACTCAGGGTGTTATAACAGAAAGACACAAATGAGGTGACTTGAACAGCAGGAACTTATTTCTCAAGGTTCTGGAGGCTGGCTTCTTGGAGAGTTCTCACACGAAGGGGAGAGAGAGCTTTGGTCCTTTCCTTTTCTTATAAGGGTGCTAATCCCATCATGGGAGCTCTGCCCTCATGATCTCATAAAAACCTAACAACCTCCCACAGGCCCATCTCCAAACACCATCACTCTGAGAATTAGGGTTTCAACATAGAAATTTGGGAGGGACCCATTCCGTCCATGTCACGCGGCATCTGATAATTTGTGGTATGAAATATGTATTTTTTAATCACTTGGTTCTAGGTGTTTAAAAAATTCCACTGTGATGTTTTTTGTTGACCTTTACATTCACGTTTCTAGTGCAAACACTTGGGGTTTTTCCTGCTACTGACTTCTAACTTACGTGCATTCAGGTCAGAGAACATGGTCTGTAGACCCCAGCTCAGGCGAGGCTAGCTTCATGGTCTAGCGCAAAGCTAGTTTTTGTAAATGTACTCTCTGACTTTACAAAGAACGTGCATTTTCTATCATTCAGTACAACAGTTGATAAATATTCGTTAGGTAAAGCTTTTAATTTGCACTTCAATATCTCAATATTCAACTGATTTTTGTCTGCTTGATTTTCTCATTACTGGGAGATGAATATTAAAATTTCTCACTTTGTTCAATTTACCAATTTCTTTTAAAAATTCTGTTAATCTTTGTTTTCTATTTTGAAGCTCTGTTACTGGGCATATGAAATGTTAGAATCATTATATCCTCTTGTGGGCTGAACCTTTACATTAGATAGTGATCCTTGATCTCTCTGTGGTGCCTTTTGCTCTAAAGTCTGTTGTATTTGATATTAATATCACTACACCATCCTTTTTTTGGTCTGTATAACTTGGTATATGTTTTTCTATTCTTTTTTTGTTATTTTAAAATATTTTATTTATTTTTGCATGAGAGAGAGTGCATGCTTACAAGGGGGGAGGGGCAGAGGGAGAAGCAGACCCAGCTGAACCAGGAGCCCGACGTGGGACTCGATCCCAGGACCCCGGGATCATGGCCTGAGCGGAAGGCAGATGCTTAACGACCGAGCCACCCAGGTGCCCCTCCATTCTTCGTTTTACAATCCTTTTACATCTTTATTTTTGGAAGGGTCACTATTAACTATTAAACAGTATAAACTTAATCAGCGTCTTCATCTTCCTCCTGAATAACGCAAGAACCTCAACTCGACTTTCCTTTTAATCATGCCTTCCGGCGCACAGGCTAGTTTCTTGTAGTGATTCACTTTTGCTCTGTTCCTCACCCCCCAGATCATGGGGGTTTTATGTAGTCGATGCCTATTGAAATTTACCATGTATTTATTAGTATATTTGCTCTGTGTTTCTTATTGTATCTCAACTCTTACTTCTGGAATAATTTTTCTTCTGTGTGAACACCATCCTTTAGAATTGCCCTGGGTTAAGGGTACCTCGGATTTAAATGCTCTCAATTTTTGGATTGTCTGAAAGTGTCTTTACTTAGTTCGCGTCTCTGAAAGATGGTTTCTCCGAGTATAGAATTCTAGGTTGGACAGTTATTTTCTTCTAGCCCAGTGAGGATATTTGTATTGGTGTCGCATTGCTGCTGCGGCAGATTATCTTAGGGGCTGAAAACTACACACGTTTACTCTCTTATAAAGGCTGTAGAGGCCAGATGTCTGCAATGAGGCTCATTGGGCAAAACCCTAGGCATTGCTGGGGCTTTGTTCCTGCTGGAGGCTCCAGGAGAGAGCCCATCCTTGGCCCCCTCTAGCTTTTAGGGGCTGTGGTGCTCCTTGGCTTGTGGTGGCATCACCCCAAATGCTGCCTTCTTCTGCTCTGCGGTCGGACCTCCCTCTCATAAGGACACTTATGAATACGTGAGTCCTGCTGAGATAATCCGGGACGATCTCCCCACCTGGAGATCTTTAACATAGTCTCATCTAAGAAGTCCCTTTCACCATGTGAGTCCACACATTTGCAGGTTCTGGGCATTTGGAAGTTGGCATCTTTAGGAGCCATTATGCAATTTAGTATTTCCCTCCACTCACTCCTGGCTTTCCTTGTTGTTGTTGGAAGACAGCCAGCCAGGTAAGGCCATTAGTGTTCTTTTATAAATGATCTTTTCCTTCTTGGACACTTCTAAAACTTGCAATGGGGACACGTTACCATGACGCATCAGTTGTGAGCTTGTTTTAAAAGCATCTTTCTTGTGTTCTTGAGAAGCCATAATCTCTCCGAATGTGCCGTCCTTTCCACCCAATCTATTATCCTGTTTTAATCTGCAGTTGAGCTGCTTGTCAGACTTTCTCGCCCCATCTGCTTCCACACAGTCCTTCATAGGCTCATATCCTCTCTGGGCTGTGTCCTGGACACGTTTTTCATTAAGCCTTTTCCAGCTCTGTCCAAGATGCCATTTAATCCATCCGTCCTTTTGTATATTTTTATCCTAAAAATGATCATACAGTAAAATGCGCTCTTACTGGGGAGGATGTCCAGTTCTCCTGATTTGAACGAGTACCTGCATGGACTCCTGTAACCACCACCGCAAGCAGGACACAGAGCGGCTCTGTTGCCCACCCCCCCGCCCTGAACGTCCTTGTGTGATTGCTTCAGGGTCATGCTCTCCTCCAGCCCCGGGTCTGTGCAGATTCACTGCAATTTTGTCATTTACAGGCGGTCCCATAAGGGAAACCATACAGCTGGTAGCCTTTACAGACTAACTTCTTCCACTGGCTGTGCTTTTCTAAGCTGTTGCAAGCTTTTCCTTGTCATGGCTGACTGGTATTCTGCCCTGCACTGTGCTCTACAGCCTGTCCCTCCGTTCACCTACCGAAGGGCATTTGACTGTTTCCAGTTAGGGCAATTGCGAGTAGAGCTGCCGTCAACATTTGCACGTAAGTTTTGCGTGAGCTCGTGTTGTCACTTCTGCAGAGCAGCTATCTAAGCTTGGGCTCGCGGAGGCCCATGGCCAGGGCGCGACTTTTTAAGAAAAGGACAAACTGTTTTTCAGAATCAGCTGCATCAGTATCCCCACCAGCAATATGCAAAAGCTTCAGTCACCCCACGTCCTTGCCAGCGCTTCGTATTTTAAGTATTTCTTAAATTTCAGCTCTTCTGAGAGTTGGGGAGTGGTATCCTGTTATGGTTTTAGCTTGTATTTTCTTCGTGGCTAATGATGTCGAGGAAGGTGTCAGAGCTTACTTCCTATCCACACTCTGTTAGCTGGAGTCACTATTTAAGTCCTGCACACACACGGCAATTTGGTATTTTGTTTTCTTACTATTGAGTTTTGAATATTCTTTTCCTTTTTTTTTTTAAATTCTTTATATATTCTGGATATAAGTCCTTTGTTGGCTATATGATTTACAATTTTTTTTTCTCAGTCTGTAGTCTGTGTTTTTTATTCTTTTTTTTTTTTACGATTTTATTTATTTATTCGGCAGACAGAGATCACAAGTAGGCAGAGAGGCAGGCGGGGGTGGGGCAGGGAAAGCAGGCTCCCCACTGAGCAAAGAGCCCGATGGGGGACTCAATCCCAGGACCCTGGGATCATGAGCTGAACCCAAGGCAGAGGCTTTAACCCACAGAGTCACCCAGGTGCCCTGTGTGTTTTTTTATTCTTTTAATGATGTCATTCTCAGAGCAAAGACTTTTAATTTTAGTGAAGTTTGATTTGTTCATTTCCTATTTTAAGCCTTTGGTGTCACGTGCAGGATCTCTGCCTCGATCCAAGCTACAGAGAGGTTCTCAGCTATCTTTTGGTAAGAGTGTTATAGTTTTATGTATTACATTTAGAACTGTGATCTACTCTGAGTTACGTAAAAGACACGAAGTCTCGATTGAAGTTTATTCTTATTATTTTTTTTTTTACGTGGATGTTCCAGCACTGTCTGTTGAAAGGAACTTCTTCATTAGATGCTTTTGCACCTGTATGAAAGATCATTCTGTCAGATTTCATGTGGGTATATTTCTGGGGTTCCTATCCTGTTCCATTCATCTATGTCACCCAATCCTTAGCCAGTATCACCAATACTCAAGACCAATAATCAGTGTCTTGATTATGGTAGCTTTATAGTATATCATAAAATTTGGGTAGTATGATCCTTCCAACTTTAATGTATTCTGGTTATTTTTAGCTATTTTAGTTCTTTTGCTTTACTGTGTAAGTGTTAGAACCAGTTTGCACATATCTACAAAAAAAATTACACCAGGATGTTGTTTGGAACTCCACTAAATCTGTAGATGAGGTTGGGACAATTGGCACCTGGACTGGGTAGAATTCCAGTTCTTAAACATGGAGTATCTCTCTCTTTAGGTCTTCTTTGAGTTCCTTCCTAGTCACTTAGCTGTTTTCAGCATGTAAATACTATACATATTTAGATTCATACCTAAATATTTCACCTTTAAGGTCTTATTGTAAATCCTGTTGTTTAAAAAATTTTAGTTTCCAGTTATATGTTGCCCTGGCATAGATATACAATTGACTTTTGTGTAGCGACCTTGTATCTTATGACTTTGCTAAACCTACTAAGTAGTCCTAGGAGAGTTTTGTTGTTGTTATAGATTTCTTGGTATTTTCCATGTAGACGGTCATATTAACTGGGGATAGGGATAGTTTTATTTCCTTCTTTCCAATCTGTATTCCTCCCATTTCTTTTTCTTGCCTTATTGTATTGGCTAAGATTTCTACTATGATACTGATTAGGAGTGGTGAGAGTGGACATCCTCACCTTATTCACAAACTTTAGAGAAAAGTCATTTACTGTAAAGTATGATGCAGAAGAGGACAAGCTTGTCAGGGGACAAGCTTTTTTTTTAAAATCAAGGAAATATTAATGAAACATTAAATCAACCATTTTAATGTGAACAATTCAGTGGCCTTTTAAATACACACGACACACAACCACTACCTCTGTCTAGTTCCAAAACATTTTCATCACCCTAAAAGGAAAACTGTGACCATTGAGTTCTTGTTCCCCATTGGGTTGACTTTTAGGAGCGGGAAAAGAGATGGAGCCACTCTGAGATGCAGTTGCTGCCCAGACACCTGGGTGTTTCTGCACAGCGTCCCCCCTTCCTGGGCATCTCACCCCACTTGACTCTCCTTCCCCTCACTCCTACCACTTAGACTTGCACATCCCCCTCAAGGGATCAGGATTAATTCCTCCCTCAGGCTCTGGTTTTTAGAACAGAGCTTCTCAACTCTTGGAGCTCTTGTCCCAAAGATTCTGGCTCAGTGGGTCCAGGTGGGGCATTTGTAACAAGCTTCCAGGTGATGCTGAAGCAGGACCCGGGCCAAGACAAGTGCCAGCCCTTGTAGATAGGAGTGGGATGGTTTCCCTATGGGATGGTTACACTTGTCACTTCTCATTCTTTTGGTGGAAGCAAGTCATATGGCCACACCCAAGTTCAAGTGGAGGGGGAAGGGCAGCCCCCTCATGTGCTGGCAGGAAAGCAGGCTGGAAGTTACCGGGGAGCAGCATTTGTAGTGAGGGCTCCTCATCTGAGTGATGTATTGTCCCACACGTGGTGAGGAAAGGTGCATGTGCTCTGGGCCTTGGTGGGGCCTGCCACCTGTCTCTTGTCCTCCCTGCCAGCCACTTGACCCCCTTCTGGCATGTGTTTCATTCAAGCTGGGTGCACCGGTTCTCCCTCTGCCCAGAGCAATGGTCATGTGTCTCCCATATGAGGTTGTCACCTCCTCAAAGAGGCCTTTCTGAGCTTCTCTATAGACCACGGCAATGCCATCACCCTGGAGCTCCTCAGCTTCCTTCTCTTCATAGCGCTTACCTTGACTGGACGGATGTTCTGTTAGATGTTTCCTGTTTGTCTTAATCTATCTCCCTCCCCGGAATTGTGAGCTCCATGAAGATAGAGGCTCCCGCAGGGCTTGCTCTTAGAACGTCCTTGTGCTGGGTTGAGTAGTGTCCTTGCAACGTGTGGGCACCTCCCGGAACCTCAGAAGGTGGCCCTTTTGGAAATGGGGTTGTTGCAGATGCAGTAAGTGAAGATGAGGTCAAAATGGAGTAGGGTGGGCCCTAAACCCGATGTGACTTATGTCCTTATAAGAAAAGGGACCCGTGGTCACAGAAACAGGGAGAAAGCCGTGTGATTACTGCACAAAGACTGGGAAGATTTTGCCATATGTCAAGGAACATTGAGAAGAACCTGGGAGAACAAAGAAGGATCCTCCCCTAGGGCCTTCAGGGAGAGCACAGGCCTGCCAACACCTTGATTTTGGACTTCTGGTTTCCAGGATGGTGAGAAAATACACTTCTGTTGTTTGAAGGTGCTCAGTTTGTGGTAATTTGTTACAGCAGCCAGAGAAACTAATATACTTCTCAGTAACTATTTGTTGGATAGATAGATGGGAAGATAGATGTGTGTGTGGGTGGGTGGATGGATGGAGCATGGGTGGATGGGTGGGAGGTTGGGTGGGTAGGTGGGATGGGTGGGATGGGTGGGAGGATGGATGGGTGGATGGGAAGCTGGTGCATGGATGGACAGGTAGATACATACCACTTCTTACAGGGGTCTGTAATGATCTTCGGGGTTGCTCAAGGACCTGGGCTATGTCTTTTTTGTCCAGGTGTCTCTGACGCGTGGTTGGCCATGACATACCTGCTGGGTGAATGCCTATGGGACCCTGGGTGGGCAGTGTTGGTGACCAGGAGGCTCACAGGGACCTGCCTTAGAGAACATGGCAGAAGTCGCACCTTGAGCCCGAGGCGTGGTGGGAATGGAGCATGGGAAACTGTTCAGGCCATCCCTGGCCGCCTGCGGGCAGCAGGAAGAGACGAGGCTCCAGGGAGGGAAGTTCTGAGCAAAGTTGTAGACACAGCACCCGGCTTACGGCCAATGGAGTGCGGCATCGCCTTTGCCCCAGAAACGGGCCAAGGCTGCAGGTACTGACTGGCAGGGGATTTCCTGGAAACCACTGTGAGATTTCACCCCGCGCCCTTGAGGTCTTCTTAGAACCCTCTCGACCATGAGGAGCAGCTTCGCTGACACAATGATAGCACTGTCGTGGCGAAGATTGTGCGTGTGGGTGGGTGGGTGGGTGGCGGGGGTGTTCTTTTTCTTTTGTTTATTTGCTAATCAAAATTGAAAGTTTTCTAGTCTTGGAAGCAATGGAACATCTGACCAAGAAACCCATCCCAGCGGGTGCCGGAAGCTGGGGGGTCTTTGGGGAAACCTTCTCCCTCCTCAGGTCATCTCGATTCCTGGATGTTTAAGGGAGGAAAACCCCTCAGAGTCGACAGGCCTTGTGGGTTTTAGGCACGTGGCCTCCGGCTGTTCATCACCGGCTGCTGGCCTCGCCGAGGGGATGGGCCACACCCAGGCTTGGGATTTACTCAAACATCTTTTCAAATGTTCCAGGTACAGCAAAACCCCACATCTACCTACCAAGTTATTTCTCATTTAACTATTAAACCTGAGCACTGTCCGAAGGAAACTTAACCCTCGTGTTTCTGATTCATCTATACTGAATTCGTCAACGTGCCGTGTAAGCACTTGCTGGTGTCCAAGACGCCTTCGGAATCTCTTAGAAGACTCCCCACCACCCCCCTGCCTGCTGTCTCCCCTCCCCCACTCTCCCCCTAAACAGGAAGCTAAATTTTGCCACCGTTGAATGACCTTGAACACCAGAAGGATGGAGCTGAGCTTGAAATTCAGGGCCCTGGGGTTTCGAGAGGGCTCTCAGGCGTGGTGAGGTCTTCACAGGGCAACAACCCGGAGGAAGGACCCAGAAGGTCGGCAGGCCGCATGCCGTTAAAGGGTCCGAGTGATGCTCGTTGGGTCTGTCAGTTGGAGGGAGAGGGGCATGTGACCGCACGGTGGCCTTGCCTCGTGGAGGGTCCTGAGATGTGAGAAGGACCTAATCATGACCCCCGCTGTCTTCTGCTCAGAGGTTCTGAGAAGACCCTCAGGGTGTCCCCAGCCTCACTCCTCACACGGGATCTGGGGTAGGGAGGTCCCGGAGCCCCCAGCTTTCCCCTCCACATTGTGCATGAGTCCACTCGGCCGCCAGGCCCCTATGCAGGTCCCACCTCCTCCAGAAAGCCCTCTCCCGGCAGTGCTGTCTGTCACAGGTGGCTCTCAGCGTGTTTGCCAGGAGGCGCAGCGGCCCCGGCCGTGGGACACCCATGTTCCTTGGCACCTTGCCCCAAGTCCTTCAGGCCCCAGGGGGAGACGACATTGTGCCTCTCTAGGCCTCATTTTCCCACCTGTAAATCTTTCCCTTGGTCTCTGAGGTCCTGTCTGATGTGATTTTTCCACAAATCTTAAAGTGGAAGGTTCCAGTCCACGTTGAGGCCCTGGCAAGCTGCCTTTCCTATCACCGATTGTGAGGTTCTGTGACTCATCTGTCAGCAGGCTAAGGTCCTGAGAAACGTTTTTAGGAGATGGGCCGTCCTCTAAATAGATCCCCAGCCCGGGGGTTCCTCGGCTGGAGGACGGTGGGCGTGAAAAGCACGACATGGGTTTTCCCTGTGGTTCCGGCTGGGGCTGGCTGAGACCGAGGCAGGGTTTGGCTCTGGTTCTGTCCAGCGCTTCTCCCCAGTGGGGAGTTCGGCACTATGGGGGTGGCAGCAAAGGAGAGATGGCCAAGCCTGGGACCCTCGGCCAACCTTGGGGAACCCAGAAGACTGTCCCCTGGGTGTGGAGGCGCGGCGCTGTCAGGTTGGAGAGATCAGCACTGCAGAGTGTGTGGGGGGGGGGCGGCGGGGGTTTGCAGGGATGTGGGATGAGGGGGAAAGTAGAGGGAGAGGGGGCAGTGGGGGGCAGGTGGGCCAGTGGTGAGGGTGGGGGCCGGACCCCCAGGATGTGCTCCAGGATCTGCAAAGCCCTGTATCCCAGGAGTGGTATTTTTCCTACTTGGAGGCCAAATGGGTTTGCCTGGCCAGGTGAGCCTGAGAGGTCGGTCTTTGGGAAGGGGGAAGGCTTGCCCTGTGCCCAGCGGCTGCCTCCGGAGGAGCTATCTGCCCCCAGGGATTCCCACGGAGCTGCCTAGACCCCTGACCTTCCTGCCAGCCGGCCGCCTGGGTTCTGCTCTGGCTTGGCTCTTCCCGCCCTGGGACTGGACACTTGTCATCTTCGCTCTCCCAGGGCCTTTGTCCTCTCAGGGCAAGCTGGGATCAGGTCCTTGGAGAAGGGTGAGGTGGGAAGCTAGCTTCCAGCCCTGAAAACAAAAAAAGCCATCACTTTCCTATCAGTTTTTCAAAATTGTTGGCAGACGCTGGGCAGAAGGATTATGCTGGTTTTCAGTTCCTTCTATGAGATTGCGGCCATGAGACTCTCCAGAGGAGGCTCTCGCCTCTGACACGGGGAAGTCAGTTCTATGGGGGGCAGGGTCTCCATTCTGGGGGGGGGGTGGTTGGTGCTGATGCCCTGAGGGGGGCTTTTCCTGCAGATATCCAGGGTCCTGGGGGCACAGAGCCCCCCTGCTCAGCTGCAGGATCCTGCCTGGGGGTCCTGGGCTTGGGGCCCTCATGGGTCAGCCCCCCATTTCCTCGGGTTCCACTCTGTGGGTCCGAGCTCTCCCACATGACTAGGAATCAGCAGGGACCTTCTATTTATTTGTTCAATCATACATGTGCATCGCTTTTGCAGACCTGTAAGTTTAATTTTTTTTCAGTGGCTGATGTGTTCCTGGGGTTACAAAATCTCAGGGTAGGCGGGAAGCAAAGCTGTAGCTTGCACCTGCCCTCCCGTCGCCGCCCAACCTGCTGGCCTCTCCCTCCCACCAGGCTGTGTCCACAAAGCAGCAAATGCCTTCTCTGTCTGTCCTCTCCTCACCCGGGGTGGCCCATACCAGTCACTGGGAAGCACCTTGTTTTGTTCATGCCACTCTACGGAGTGCTGGTGGGGGCGCTTGGGGCTCTCCAAGATGGATATGGCCTGCGGGCTGGTTCTGATGGTGGATTAGGCATGGGGAGAGCTGGGGACGTTACTGGACAGCAGGCACTCCAGCCTGATGTGCCAGCCTCCCCCTCCCTCCCCCTGAGGCTGGTCTGAGCCCCACCCCTGTAGCCCTGGACACGGCCACTCTGAGGCTTCAGCCTCCCATGCCCAACTCTTAGGCGGCTGGCTGTAGGTCAGGGTCAGCAGTCCCTGATGCTGCCCCAGGACGCTGGTTGAAACAAAGATCTGGTCGCTGGGGCCATGGCAGGCACAGGGGTCCTCTGTCACCAGCCTAGCTCACAGGCAGGAATTTTGATGCATGAGAATTTCCTGCTTGATCCTGTGCCCTAATCAATCCCCCCAGCTCTCACCAAGTTGTACTGCGGGAGTGTTCTTATCCTGATGAGAAGGGACAAGCATATCTGTGGGGTCTTCCCAGCAGCCCTCCAGCCCTCCTGTTGGTTCTGACCCCCAGGGGAAAGGGGACAGCCCCTTCCATGGTCTGGGAGGGCTGGTCCCCTTCCACGTCTGGTGGTCATAACCAGAATCCTGGCTCCCAGAGCTGTGCTGGGGGCCCTGAGACCCTGCAGGGAGCAGGGAGCACCATATAGTGGTGGAGCCTTGGGGATCCTCCTGGACCAGCTGTGCTGAGTGCCCTTGAGAATCTGTCTGAGAGTTCCACCGCTCGGAAATGACCCACTGCCTGAGTTGACCACTCAAAGCCAGAGCTCTAACATGTAATCTAGGCTTCTGTTTGTTTTTAAGGGAAGGGGATATTAGGACCATCCTTTCCAGGAAACAAACAGGCAGGAATAAGATTTCACCCTTTAACTCCAAAATGGAGTATTTTGCACCTTTGGAGATGGCACCTTTAAGTCAACCCTGGGTCTACAAACACCAACAAGTTTGAGGGCTTTGCCCTCCATAGAAAAAGCCTAGGATTCTTGCTATACCTTCGGTATCTTTAAGAACCAAGACATTTACTCCATTCATCCATCCATCCAACCAACCAACCAACCAACCAACCAACCATCATCCACTAATCATCTGTCCAACCATCATCCATCCATCCAACCATCATCCATCCATCCATCCATCCATTCTATCCATCTGTCCATCCCTTTGTAAGTAATAGCACCGAGTGTGGCTCCTAGGATCAGACACTGGGCTGGGGAGACAGCCATGACTATGATGTGCCGCTTGTCCCAGGAAGGATGTGTCTGGGGCGGGGGACACATGGCCATATCAGCTATCAGTGACAGGGCAGGGGAGGCCTGTTGCCCACCAGCTCTGGAGAGCTGGGGAGGAGGTCGGGAGAGGTGTGGATCCCAGAGCAGCAGGAAGGAGTTCATCGCACAATGTGGTGTGGTTCCTGGCTTCCTGGCTCCCAGCCCTCTAGCCGCCCTGCTGGGTGGTCGCTATTCCCTGCTCACCACTCTCTACAGACAAAGATGCCAAGGGAGTGATTTGCTAGTGGCCACGCAGCCAGAGGAGCCAGAGAAGAACTCGGGTCTGGATCCCCTGATCCCAGCCTGTCACCTTTCCCCGCCGTGTCTTCAGCGAAGCCTCGCACTTGGGAACCACTCAGTGGAAAGCAGCGCATCTGCAGGGCAATGTGCCTAAGGAGCCCTGGATCTGACTTCCCGCTCTGCTGGTGTTGGGACCCTCCAGGCCAGGGATGGAGGAAATCACTTTGTGGTGGTCTTGGAGGGGAAGGCGGGGCTTGGGGGCACAGGAAGTGTTCTCCAGAGGAGCAGGGGCAGGAGGGACACAGGAGGGACACAGGAGGGACACAGGAGGGACCGCATGCTGGGAAACAGGTGGGATGGAGCAAAGTCCTCCCTGTGGGTGTGCTCCCTGAAGCCCATCCAGAATGTTCCATCATCACTCACGGAGCACCTGCTAGGGGCCGGCCACGGGTCTCAAGCTGTAGAAGGTTGGGGGAACTTCAGCACCCCACAATCTCCATCAGTTCCACCTGCAAAGCCACCCTGAATCTAAACAGACACTTTGGTTTGGACAACGGGACCCCGTGCTCTGCGACGACCTTGGTTTCCTTCCTTGATTTGTAACATCCCAACAGACAAACGTGCCATTTTGGTTACAGCAGCCCCTGGACCACGCAGGCTGCCTGGGGTCCTCGGCCCCCCAAGGTGCCTCCCTGGCCCCGGGGGTTCAGCCGTGCAGCACTGAGAAGATGGGGTCTGCCCTTGCTAATTCTGTCATGGCCCCCACCGCCCCCAAGCTGTCAGCTACATTTTGGAAGCACTGCCTGAATGACATAATCAGCCCCATGCTCATTGACATCGTTATTGTTATCTGTAACAATACTTCCACTTACTTGGTTGGCAAAAATGGCAGCCTATGGCGTTTCATGGTGCATTTTGAATGAATGAATGAATGAATGAATGAATGCAGGACAACTGGGAGCAAAGGGTGAAATGGCGCCTGCTGCCTCCATGCTCCAGGAGATGCCCCTGCAGAGGGAGGACAGGCGGCAGATATGGAGGCAGGAGGAAGCCGCTCACTGACCCTCTGAGCACCCTCTGAGCACCAGCTGTATACCGGGTATGGCAAGGAGGAACCCTAGGCTCAGCTTCTGCCAGTGTCACACCCCAGTGTGGGTGGGTGGGAGCGAGCAGAGGCGTCCCAGAGGGGAGCCCAGGCCAGGAGGCACGACACATGCTGCAGGGATGTTCCCATAGGGTTAGGTGGCAGCATGGCATTCGAGGGAAAGTGGGGCAGGCGGCAGTGAGGCTGGAGTGTGGGATCCAGGGAGAGGTCAGCAAGGGGGGCCAGCGCCCCATCATGCCAGGGCGAGTGGGAGCTGCAGGTTTTGTTATGAGTACACCTGACCTTGAAGGTGTGTTCATCACCTTGGGCTGCCAGAGTAGAATGCCATGGACCAGCAGGTTAAAGTAAACAACAGTCATTGAGGCTGGAGGTCCAAGATCAAGGTTCTGGCCAATTTGGTTCTCGCTGTCTCCATGAGACAGGCAGAGAGAGAACGCACCAGCTCTGGTGTTTCCTCTTCTGATAAGGGCACTAACCCCATCTCAGGGCCCCACCCTGATGACCTCATCCATACCTAACCATCTCCTGAAGGCTCATCTCCAGATGCCATCCCATGGGGGGCTCCACCTAGGGATTGTGGGGGACACAGCATTCAGTCTGCACCTAAGGAGTTTGAAGCAGGGCAAGACCCGAACTGATTCAGCTCCTTCCGCCATCCCTCCGGCGGTCCGTGGGGAACAGCTCCGTGGGGAACAGCTCCGTGGGCAGCTAGGGGCTGTGGCTGTAGCTGTCTCTCCCACCAGAGCCTGGGAGGGGGCCCTGGAGGAGGAACTGAAGACCAAGGACAGAATGGAGGTGCCATGCAGGGAAGGGGAAGTGCCCAAATCGTGGGATGAGCCTGGAGTCAAACGAGGAGGGAGTCGCTGGGCAGGGCCAGGAGGCAGGGGGTTTGGGGCGACCAGAAGCCTGGGGGCGAGGTAGGTGACACTGAAGAACACTGTGGGGTAGCCAGGACTGGGCGGCAGGAGCTGGGACACCAGAAGGGCTCAGAGGTTTCGGAAGAGACACTGTGGGATGTCATGGTCAAGTCTGTGCTCGGGGGAGGTCGTTCCTGCATATTCTGTGGAGGTGAAACAGAAGTGATTCTCACACTCCTTTTCAATAGACTTTTTGGTGAGAAGAGTCATTTTTCATTGCAATTTTTTTACTTTTCCCCAGGGCTTTATTTAATTTTTATGGAGAGCTTTGAAGACGAGGTCCCATGTGACCTTGGGCAGCCCCTCTGCCACCTCCATTTCAAAGGAACAAAGACTCTTTCCTATTCTAGAGTTTGGGGCAGGTGGCACTTTATTGTTTTTTGTTGTAGTAAAATAGACATACCATACAGTTTGTCATCTTACTGTGTTTGGGTGCATAGCTCTGTGGCATTAAGGACATTGGCACTGTTGTGCCCATCAGCACCATCCATTTCCAGAACTTTCCATTTTCCAGAACTGAATCTCGGTCCCGTGAATCCCTGAGTCCCCGTGTCTGGCTCATTATGGAGCATAATGTTGTCCACATTCACCCGTGTGGCTGCAAATGGCAGGATCTCCTATTCTATGGCTGCAGAATATTTCGTTGCATTTTTACACCACAATTTCTTTATCCGTTCATCCCCCAGTGGGCAGTTAGGCTGTTTCTGTATCTTGGGTGTTGTGAATGGTGCTGGGGCAAACGTGGTCTTCAGATGCCTTATTGGCATGGCACTTTGATTTTCTTCCGATGTATACCCAGAAGAGGGACTGAGGGATCACTCGCTGGTTCTGTGCTTAGTCTTTTAAGGAATGAAGTCCATACTGCTTTCCATTATGGATGCAGCATACGTACATTCCTGCCAACAGTGCACGTGGGTCTCCTTTTCTCCACATCCTTGCCAACTCTCATTGTCTTTATCCATCTGTCCATCTATCCATCCATCTATCCATCCATCCATCATGATCCATCCATCCATCCATCCATCCACCCATCCATCCATCTATCTATCCATCTAT
This sequence comes from Lutra lutra, assembly GCF_902655055.1. Classification (NCBI taxonomy): domain Eukaryota; kingdom Metazoa; phylum Chordata; class Mammalia; order Carnivora; family Mustelidae; genus Lutra; species Lutra lutra. Next base: position 110,807,324 of record NC_062287.1, on the reverse strand, counting down.
CTATCTAGCCATCATGTATCCATCCATCCATCTCTATATCCCTCCGTCCATCATCCATCCATCATCCATCATGTATCCATCCATCCATCCATATATCCAACCATCCATCCATCCATCCATCCATATATCCATCCATCCATTCATGCACCCATCATCCATCTGTCTATCCGTCTATCCATCTATCTATCTAGCCATCTATCAACCATCATGTATCCATCCATCCATCCATCTATCCATCTGTCCATCCATCATCCATCTATCCATCATCCATCCATCTAGCTAGCTAGCTAGCTAGCCATCCATCATCCATCATATATCCATCTTTCCATCCATCATTCATCATCTACCTGCCTATCTATCATAATAGCCATTCTAGCAGGTACGAGGTGGTATTTCACTGTGGTTTTGATTGGCATTTCCCTGATAACCAGTGATGTTGAGCATTTTCTCATACGTCTGTTGGCCATCTGGATGTCTTCAGAAAAATGTCCATTCAGGTCCTTTGTCCAAATTGCATGATTGCACTTATACAAGAGTCGAAAACATGGAAGTGGAAGATAGAATAGTGGTTGCCAGGGGCGGGGGGAGGTGGAGGGGAGGAGGTGTTGGTGCGGGGGTGCAAGTTGTGGTTCTGTAGGGTGGATAAGCCTGAAGACCGGACGTTCGGCCTGGCGACCATAGCTGATGCCGTACTGAATATGCGAGATGTGCTAGGACAGTCGATTGCAGAGATGGCCGCCGCACACACACCCTGGTGATCGTGCGAGGAAGCAATGTGTTAATTGGCTTGACTGTAGTCTTCATGTCACTACATGTATGTTTATCAAATCATCAGATCATACACCCTAAGTGTTATACAATTTTTCTATAAACCCCCCACTAACCCCCACTTCCCCTTCCCTCCGGCCCCTGCTGCCCATCCTTCTGCTTCTGTCTCTGTGAGTTCAGTGACTCCAGGAAGTGGAGTTATAGATTATCTGTCTTTGTGTCTGGCTTCCTGCACTGAGCACAATGTCCTTGAGGCTCATCCATGCTGTAGCCAGAGTCATTTTTCAAAGAAACTACTAAGTCTCCCGATGTAATCGTTGAGAAGGGAATGGGGGCCCGAAGCCTTCCCTCTTAGCCCCACCACAGTCCCTGGGGCATCTTCACAGGACCCCTGGATCAAAGACTGGGCTGGGGCACTGGCTGGCACCTGGCAGAGGCTGGACCAGGGGGACAAGCCGGAGAACAGCGCTGGGGGCTGGCTGGCACTCCCCATGGGTAACAGAGGCAGCTCTGGTCAGTCTTCACAGTGCTGGGCTCGTGGCTGATGACAGAGGGGCTGTCCCTTGGGTCAGGTCATGGACAACTAGCATTTGGATGGGGGTCAGGGAATGGGTCCCACGGGAATGTGACACAGTTCCTCAGTCACAGCAAGGCTCTGTCTATACTCCAGGGAGCTGGATGTGCAGGAAGGACTGATCTTACCCTCCCACCCAGATGGGGGGTTATGGGCATGGAGACCCAACCCAAGAACCTAGATGTGACTCTGAGACAGAAGACAGAGGTCGGTACAGCCTGGGAGGCTCAGCAGACCCACCCAACTCCACCACCTCTGGCCTTTGATGCCTGGAGGGCCAGAGCCCCTGGGCCAGCCACCACCACCATGCCTTGACCGCAGGTGGAGGGCCCGGGGACGGCCAGCTCACTGCCATCCAGCTCTTCCAGCTGTCCTAGCTCCTGGTCCTGTCTCAGAGCTGCAGGAGGAACCGAGTGGGTTGGGTGGGTTGACGTGTGTCCTCACGCTACAGTGGCACACGCAGTAGTTCCACTGTCCAAAAAAACCCTCCGTGCTCCCCCGCTCACCCCTCCCTATCCCCCAGCCCCTGGCCGCCACTGGTCACGGTACTGTCTCCATGGGTTGGCTTTTCTCAGAATGTCCTATCCTTGGAATCCCACACCGTGTGGACTTTCCAATTGGCTTCCTTCACTAGTAATATACATTGAAGATTCCCCCACGTTTTCTCGTGGCTTGAGAGCTCTGTCTTTTTGGCACTGAACAATATTCCATTGTCCGGAGGGACCACGGTTTATTTACCCATTCATTTACTGAAGGACATCTTGGCTGCGTCCAGGTTTTGGCAATTATGGATAAAAGCTGCTATAAACATCCGTGTTCAGGTTTCTGTGTGGACACAGGTTTTCAGCTCCTTTGGGTAAATACCAAGGAGCCCAGTGGCCGGGCGGTAGGGTAAGGCTAGGCTCCGCTTCATAAGAAAGTGCTTTGTGTGGTTTTTTTTTTAGTCTGGAAAGTGAATGATGACATTTTAAAACAGGAAAAAAGGGACTTACCCTTTATCCCATTGGGATAAGATTAAACTGTGTCCTTCACAGTTTGAACGTGAGAGCTCTGTGTGCTCCCCAGGGGCCCGCACCCCTGCAGCCATGAGAAGAGGGCTCCCTGGGGCTTCTAGAGAGACCGTCGCACGTTCTCACGCTGGGCGTTCCTCTGCTCTTCCCGGATGTTCAGGACCACCCACGCCAAGCCCCCGCCCACCCCATCACCTCGTCCCCGTGAGACGTCCAGGGAACCCCTCGTGCCCCAGATGCACAGCCCACACTTCTATTCCATGTCTCATGGGCTCCTTCCCCCTCCTCTCCCCAGCCTCACCCCACGAGCCCAGCCTGAGATAGGGGACTGGGGGCAGACACTTTATTCAGGAGGTGGTCCAGGAAGGTGAAGGGAGGGAGGGGTGCTGCAGGACAGGAGCGACAGCACAGTGTGACTATGGTAGGCGCCTGGGGCTCCATCCCACTGGGGACCCTCCGGGCAATGCCCTTGGGACCTGTTCCCAAAGGTGGGGGGGCTGGGGCTGGGGGTCTTCATCTCTCACCCTGTCCCTGGCAAGCTGAGTGCTGTCCCCGGGGTGCTGAAAGGGGGCGACTCCAGGGGGCCCCCGTGCACACACTGAGCTGGAGAATCCCAGGAAGTGGCTCCGAGAGGGGTGGGTGCAGAGGTGGCCGAGGGGTCACGAGCCTCTTCTGGGTGCGGCCCTTCACCTTCCTGCGGCCTGAGGGTGCCCGTTCCGTGGGCACCTCCGTGGCACTGTCTTCTCTCACTCATCCCCCACTGGAGGGCCTGGAGGTTGGGGTGCATGTCCTCCTTGCTCCCCATCCCTCTTCCAGAACATTCTCCCCCGGTTTTGAACTTGGGCTCTTGGGCTCTACTTTCCGTGCTGGGGTCATCTGCAGACCCCAGGTCATCCCTCATTCTTGGAAGAATCCCATCCCTGCATTTACTCTCCCTTCCCCTCCCCACATCTGGAACTTGGCCTCCCAGATGTTCCCTTCCTCCCCCCACATGTCGGTCCCACCTTGGCCTCCATCCCTACAGCAATGTCCAGCACCACCCCTCAAACCTTCGAGCATCCAACACCCAAATCCCCACCCTCTGTCCTTCCCATTCCCCCATGGTCTCTGCCCTCAGCCCCTCACTTCTGCACTACCCTCCCCACGGTTGCAGACCTCACCCCCTCACCTCTGCACTACCCTCCCCACGGTTGCAGACCTCACCCCCTCACCTCTGCACTACGCTCCCCACGGTTGCAGACCTCACCCCCTCACCTCTGCACTACCCTCCCCACGGTTGCAGACCTCACCCCCTCACCTCTGCACTACGCTCCCCACGGTTGCAGACCTCACCCCCTCACCTCTGCACTACCCTCCCCACGGTTGCAGACCTCACCCCCTCACCTCTGCACTACGCTCCCCGCGGTTGCAGACCTCACCCCCTCACCTCTGCACTATGCTCCCCACGGTTGCAGACCTCACCCCCTCACCTCTGCTCTGGGTTCCAGGATCCGCCATCACCGGTGCTTCTTTCCAGCCCTGTGGAGCCGCCTGTTTCCCTTCGGGCGAACTTGGCAAGAGCGTGGCTGGAGGGAGACAGCCGGCCCGACCGTCTTCCCCGCAGCCGTGGCCGTGGACCTCTGTGCATCTTGTGCTGTGCTGCCGGCTGGCCTCCTGCTCGGACGCCCCCTCTCCCTGACCAGGACGGCCTCCCGCTGCCCACGTCAAGTGTGACCCTTTCCTGCTTCCACCAGAAGCCTCCAGAACCGCCCAGCCCCCACCCATGTGACACGCTCTGCCCTCCTCCTCCCCTCCCCGCACAGTGCCCTGCTCTGGGCTGTTCCCTTGGCTCCTAAATGCAGCCTCGGCTTCAAAAACACGTGAAGCTGCCTGGAGCACCCCCCCCCCCAAGCCCTGCCCTGTTTCTGTTCCCCTTTACAACGGAACCTTTGCAGGTGGGCTCCGTGCCCGCCTCCCTGCCACGCTCTGCATCCGTGGCGAGCGGCGAGTGCCCCATGCCCTCAAGGCTTGGGTCTGGGCCAGAGGGGCCCTTGTGGGTCACCCGCGGTCTGCACCTGGCCTGGTGGGGTCGCGCTGGCCTCATCGGGAGCTCCGGCGGGCTCTCCACGGCAGCTTCTGCCTCAGCCCCGCTTCCTCCTTGTTTTTTTCCCCCCCAAAGACTGATGTATTTATTTGAGAGTGAGAGTGGGGGGAGGGGCAGAGGGAGAGAGAACCTCCAGCAGACTCCACACTGAGCAGGGAACCCCACGCGACTCGATCCCAGGACCGGAGGGCATGACCTAAGCCAAAACCAGGAGCCGAACCATCAACTGACTGCAGCACCTGGTCTTCCCCTCGTTCCCATTTCTAAGGTTGAGTGTCGTAGACTTGGCCCAGACCTTCTCACTGCTCCCCTGCCCCTCGCTTGTGCCCTGGTTTCAAGCAACAGCCGTGTGGGGAAGGCCCCTCATTTTTATCTCCAGCCCCAGCCTCCTTCCTGAGCTCCCAGCTCAGAGGTGGGACATCCCCACGTGACAGCGAAACAGAGCCCTCGAGTCCGTGTCCAGAGCCGCACCGTTGGCCCCGGGGGACTGCTCATCTCCACACCTGTGGGCTAAGTCCTGGGAGTTTCCTCCTCAACTCCCACCCCAGATTCGGGCCCCCTGAACCTCTCCTCTCCCTTTGCATTCTGCCCTCGGCTCAGCTGCCCACTCTTCCTTAAAGCTGGCCTGAGCCTGTCCCCACCTCCCACTGCCCATGGCCTGTCCCCGCCCCACCACTCAGCCTCCTGCGTGTGACTCCCCACATCCGCCCTGCCCCCCCACAGCCTCCGTCTCAACCGCAGGCAGAGCGAGGCTTTCAAAGTTGGTGAAGTCTTGAACCCCCCCACCCCATTCTGTCTCCAGGGTCTCTCAGCTGGAGTCCCAAACCCACTTGCCCGGCTCCCCTGCTCCCGTCCCCTCTGTGGCTTTGCCTCCTATCCTCCTGGGCCAATGCCTGGCCTCCACCCCCTTCCTTGCACCAGGTACACCTCTGCCCCGGGGCGGGACTCTCTCTCCTCTGCTTGCAACGTGGTCTCCCGCGAGCCCGGGGCACATTCTCCCATTTCCGCCAGATCTTTGTCCAGACGTCCTCTGGGCGGCAGGGTCTTCCCCGACACCCTCCTGTAGTGCACGGCCCTCCCCTCTGGATGCTGGCTGCCCCCCTCTCTAGATAGGGACACTGCTGAACTCCTACGCACCCGGACAGATAATGACCCAGCGCAACAGGAGCTTCCGACAGCCAAACGGGTGTTCTGGCTCGTCGAGTGGCTCGCTTCCACGCGGTGGTGCAGGGACCCAGGCACCTTGCTTCTCGTGGCTTCTCCACCCCACCCCCGTGGTCTTGCAGTTTCTTGCCATGCACGTGGCAGGTTTCTGTGGCCCAAGCCCAGAAATCTCCCACAACACGGGTTTAAACTGCACGGCTCACTTAGAGGCAGATTTTTTTCCCAATGAACACAATCCAGGACTGTAAACGAATTTTCTCTCCCTTACGATTTCTGGAATACCATTCTCGTTCCTCTAGCTTACGTCCCAGTAAGAATGCAGGTGACACACGCAGTGCACAGTCCGTGTAACACGTGAAACATGGGTTCACCGATGGTGTAGGTCATTTGTAGGGCTTCCGGTCAGCAGGAAGCTATGATTAGTTAAGTTCGGGGGGGGGCAAAAGTCATAGTCGGGTTTTCGATGGCAGGGAGGTGGACACCCCTCCCCCCGCCTCGTTCCAGGGTCAGCTGCATTATGTTCCCCCAGCCAGGGCAGGTCACAGGGCTGCACGTAACCCCAGGGAGAAGAAGTCCAGCCACGTGCCCGGGAAAAATCTACCCACTGCAGCTTCCCTGCACCGCCCCACCTGCCTTGGCTCTGTCCTTTCTTGACGTCCACCTCCCGACTTATTCCGTATTTCTTTATTGCCTGCCTCCCCCTGGACTCGCGGTGGAAGGTGAGCTCCTCCAGGGCGGGACCCTGTCTTCTTCCGCTGCTCGGTGAGTGTCAGCAGTGCTCGGACATGGGGGGACGTGAGCAGTCCGTCGGGCAGGGGACACTCAGCCCCTGGGGCATCTGTCTGCTTACAGGGTGAGGTGACAGTGGCCTCGGGACCCACCCTACGCCCTCTGCTTGGTTTGCTTCCTATTTAACAGGACATCTTTTTCCTGCTTCTGCGGGGTCTTCCCGGTGACGCTCTGTGATGGCCACATTTGTGATCGTCTCATGAATATTACTGGGCTATTGGGTGTTAGGCTGGCGGCATTTCCTGGCCGTTTGAGCCAGAGGGCTTCAGTCCAGAGTCACACCAGCGTCGCTTCTGCCTGCTGCCAACGTGTTTTCTTAGGGCCTCTTCTTCGGAGCAGGGGTATTGGGGCATGAGGTGTGCAGGGAGCCCCCCCAGGCCCCGTGCGCCCCCATCCAGTGGGTGGCCTGCAAGTTGGACTAACACACAAGACACACTGGGGGAGGCTTCCACCCTCATTTGAAATTATTCTGACGCGTTTTATAAGGTAGCCGAGAGAAAGGGAAAACGTGAGAAACCTAAGGACAGAAAAAATGTATAATTCCACTATCTAGAGAGAATCGTAGCCATGGGCATCGCCCCTCCCAGATGCTGGACTGCACATAGTGCATAGACACACACACGCACGCACACACGCACACGCACACATGCACACGCGCACACACGCGCACACATCCCCACTGCTCAGAGGATCTGATTTAGTAGCCGGCCTCCCCGCAACCCCATGTATGTAGGTATTTTTCATGCCACTATAATCATTGCATAAATAAAATGTTAATGCCTGCACAGTATTCCATGATATAGACTTATCAGCACGAGCGATCCAACTCTATTTTGTCTGGCTCTTATTTTAAAATCATTTAACAACAATTATTGGTTTTTTTCCCTGATTCTAATTTTCTTTTATTTATTTATTTTTTACTTTCTATTTTATTTTATTTTTAAGATTTTTTAATTTATTTGACAGAGGGAAGGGGAGCACAAGCAAGGGGAATGGCAGGCAGAGGGAGGGGGAGAATCGGGCTCCCCACAGAGCAGGGGGAGCTGGACGTGGGGCTCGATCCCAGGACCTTGGGATCATGACCTGAGCTGAAGGCAGTCGCTTAACCAACAGAGCCACCCAGGTGCCCTCTTTTTTTTTTTTCTTTGAGATTTTATTTATTTGGGGGAACCCAGGTGGCTCTGTTGGTTAAGCAACTGCCTTCAGCTCACGTCATGATCCCAAGGTCCGGGGATTGAGTCCCTCATGGGTCTCCCTGCTCAGCAAGGTGTCTGCTTCTCCCTCTCCCTCTGCCTGTACCCTTGCTTGTGCTCTCTCTCTCTCAAATGAATAAATAAAATCTAAAAAAAGGGGTTTCGTTTATATATTTGGGAGCACGCATGTGCGTCAGCTGGGGGTGTGGGGCAGAGGCAGAGGGAGAGAGAGAATCTGAAGCAGACTCCGCCCTGAGTGCAGAGCCCGATGCAGGGCTCGATCCCACGACCCTGAGATCATGACTTGAGCAGAAATCAAGAGTTGGACACTCAACTGAGTGACACCCAGACGCTCCTCTGATTCTAATCTTCTAGGAAACTGGGGAATCTTCAGAAAATGACAAAGAAGCAAAAAAAAAAAAAAAAAAAAAAAAAAAACCAAACTCACCTGTAACAGAAGAAGAGAGAGAGAGATCCACCTGTAGAAGAAATAGCTTTTTTAATTAAGAAAGAAACACAGTGGTACTTGGTCTTCTCTCCAAGAAAATGTGGGCTCCCAACATCAAATACACGAGAAGGAGCCTGTCCCTCCTGAGCTAGCGCACACTGAAGGGACCCTCCCAGGAGCCTGGGGGCACAGGACTGTCCTCTCTCTTGCAGGAAGTCCGGACACAGGCCTCACTGCTCTGCAGCCCCCAGCCCTGCAGGGGCTCCCTGGTCCAGACTGAGCCCCAGGCCTCCCCCCTCCTACCCAGCACCTGCACCTCCACACCCCTCCCATCTCAGTCCAACATGTCGACGTGAGCTCCTGGAGGACGGAGGTCCTATGTCACTCTCTCCTGGCTGCCCCACAGCCTGGAGCAGAGCTGTGCAAAGAGCAAGGGAAGGGGGGGCAGTCTGAACATCCTCTTTCATTCCTTTATTCCTCCCGCCCGTATCATTGCATGGGGGCCTCGAGTCTGCCACGCTCTGTTTTAGGCCCAGGCTATGGCAGGCAGCAAGACATGGGGTCAACCTTCTAGTTGGAGATAAAATACTACGAAGGTAGACTGACACGTAGATAATAAAAGTGTGAAGATAGAGAAGTAAAGAGGAGCAGGGTGGGGTCGGGAGCTGACACCACTCTTTGATACAGGTGGCTGGGAGGAGGTGTGTTCTTGTTGGGGGAACTGCAGGTGCAAATGTCCTGGGGCACGATTATGCTTGGCATTCTGGAGGAACAGGGAGGAGACCCCAGGCTGGTGTGGAGCAGAGTGGAGAGGCTCTGGGAGGTGGGGTCATGGATGGGTGGCTAGACACCACCCCCCCAGGGCTTTCTGGATCTACTCTAATTGAGAGTGATGTTCTAAATAATTAACTGACAAGTGTGACCAATGAGTCTCCTGAAGCAGGTCCCAGGTCCCCAGTCCCTTGCCCCAGGTACTAAACTCTTAGTCGTTGGATCATGGGGGAGAGTCAGCTAGGTGCCCACTGTGGACCCCACCTCTGGTCTCAACACCAGCCTCTACACTGGGGACGCCTCTGCCTCATGCTTCTGGGGACCCAGAGGGTCTTGCCCGGTGGCCTCATGTCTACCACACTTCACGCCAGTGAGAATTCCCCGTCTGGGATGTTCTGCTGGGTTTGTCCCCAAGGGCACTACAAGCCCCAGGCTGACTGATTCCATCTCCCGTCTCCCCAACGTCTCCCGACCCCCTCGCCTTCTCTGACCTTCTCCCCTTCTCTGCCTTTCTGACCTCACTGTGCAGACCGAGGGCGAGTGAGCCACGGGGTAGATGTTCAGTAGATGTTCAGTAGATGTTCAGGACGAGGGAGCCGCGGCCGCGCTCCCCACAGTGCCCTCCCGAGCACCTCAGCAACAGGACGGCCGCTGTGGTTGGAAACCCGCGCCTCGCCGGCCCTGGGAGGGAAAGGCCACATTCCTGGAAGAAACCCACGCTTTATTTGTTGATTTATCTATTTACGCGGCCACAGAGCTATTTATTTTCGACTCCAGCATCGTCTCATTAGGGAGGCACCAAGAAGGAAAAAAAAGTGAAATTGATACGGGGTCCTTTTCAAGTGGGGAGCAGGCTGCCTGTGGCCTCTGGAGAGAGGCTGCCTTCTGATCTCCTTCCAGTGCGTGGGGGCCCTGGGGCTTCTGCGGAGCGTTTTCTAAGATCCCTCTCCATACCAGGCCAGCCACCTCCATCCTTGACCACATCAGGGGAAGGCTGCACGCCGCTTCAAAGTCCGAACAATACTGTGCAATTGGAAACATGCGCGTTTTGCAAAGTATCAATTTAGCAGCTGGGTTCAGTTGGCCAGGCTGGGCAGGCCAGCTGGCTCAGATTCTGTTGGGGAATGCCGTACAGCCAGGAGTCCAGAACGCCCCGGGTTCGAATCCCAGGTTTGGCACTAGCAGGCTTGGGTGAGCCCCTGCCCCGCTCTAGGCCCCAGTTTCCTGTTCAGCTGACGACTCATGGACAACCAGCCACGAACCATTATGGTTGATTGCTTGGTTCTGACCATAGGGCAGACCCAGAAGAAGAGTTTCCAAGGACAAATCTCAGGACACTGGGCGGAGAGGGCTCCTTATACGTTATAAGGCCCAGGTCTCTAATGGGATTCAAGCTGTATGTCTCGGGAAGCAGAAAACCCAACTCCGAGCAGCTCATTGGCTGAAAAGTCCGGAGCCGGTGGAGTCTGGGGGCAGCTGAGCCAGAACCAGCAGAGTCTCCTGCTCTGTCTGCCTCTGGGTGTTGGAGCCCTCATTGGGCTGGGTTGCCTCATGGCAACAAAGTGACTGCAGGGGTTCCAGACTTTGCTTCTGCATCTCTCTCCTTGGTTAAAGCAAGAGAGTGGGCTCAGTGAACCAAAGTCCTGAGCCTTTCTGATCGGACTAACCTGGGCCACTCACACATGGGTCAGGGAAATATTACTTCTTGTTAGTTCTCGTCCCTTAAGAATCACTCTGGTAGGGGTGTTGACGTTATCATGACAGGCTCAGACGGATCCGACTCCATTCCTGGAGCTCTGCAAGAGGTCAGCCCCATGCCGACCACGTAGCTGCCACCCGTGGGGTGGCTGGGCCGTCCCCCCGCTCCCCGCCACTGCCCTGCTCTGCAAAGATCCGAACCTGCTATGGGGGCTGTTCCTGTTGTCCGTCTTCGCCCAAGGGTAGAATGCAGCTCCCAGCCGATGTCCCCCGTCCAGGCGCTAAGCCCAGGCCTTCCGATCAGCTTCCCCTCTGGGGCGCTGTGGGACCCGGCTCCTGAATGTGGCTGGCCCTGGCCAGATGCCTTCTGGAAGGTGGCGGCCACCAGGCTGTTTCTTAGAGGAACCGTCCTGGGGGGGGCAGCTGGAAGCTCAACTGTATCCCTAGTTTCCCCCAAATGAAACAGCTGCTTTGCTGGACTTCATCTGTACCTGTGGCTCTGAGACCCGCGGCCGGAGAACCCCGAGAGCTTTGCCCACTGGGGCTTGCCGAGCGGCTGGGCTCCAGAAGGCGCGGGCTGGGTCGTGGTTGGCTCTCGGCGGGCAGCTCCGTGGGTGAGGGTGCTCACGGGGGCTGAGTCATCGGGGTGGGCGGTCCCATCTGTTTGGTGGCACGACAGGACGAGCTGCTCCTGGGCATGTCCAATGCTAGGGATCTGCTTCGGGGTGACAAGACCCGATTTTCAGGTCTGGTTCTCCGCTGCAGGCCGTGGGCCCCATGCAAGTAGCACAACATCTCTGGGCCCCGGCTAGCTCCTCTGCATGGTGTCGTCAGGGCCCGTAGCCCGATGGACTCAGAGGGCTCAGGCCAGAAGACCCAGCACGTGCTGCCGCGTCCCCATCGCCGCCCTGGCCGCACCATGCTTTCAAGCCCTGGGGTGAACATCTACCTTCTCCTGCACTGAACGCACCATGAGGGCTGGACCACGTGGTAGCAGCTGTCCGCTCTCCTGCCCCCTTTCTGGCTGCCCGGAATCCCAGCCCCCTGTCTGGGGCATGTGACCCAATTCATGACCCTGATGGGACTTTGATCCAGGAGCTAGTGTTGCCAAGAAGCAGGAATCGGGGCAGAGGCTGGGGGGCTGCCAGGGCGCGTGCAGGTGGAGGGAGCCACGTCTGGGGGCTTCTCGAGGCTTCTGGAGGCTCCGGTTATGTCAGACACGCACTTCTCTGTAACCTCTAGGAGGTCATGTCTATCTGTCTCCTGGTGTCTGGGTGAAAAGCCAAAGGCAGGTGACCATTCCCCGTAGCACCTCTAGGCCAGGCTTCTTGGGCTGCTTTGTGCCTGGGGGGCATTCCTGAAACTGGGGTACTCGGGCTGGAGGAGAGCCTGGGAGCAGGAGCTTGAGGTGCTTCCTTCACGAGGGGGGCAGCCCAGAGTCGGAGGGAAGCTCTACGTAGTGAGGTTTCAGCTGCAGGTAAGACAAGCTTTCTCACTGTTGAGCGTCCCTAAATGGGACGGCAGCCCGTACAGATAGGGAGCCTCCTGTCCCCAGGGCTATTCAAGCAGAGCTTCCTTCTCCAAGGAGCCTTAGAGCAGCCCCACACCTCTACCTGGATTTTCCTTGCTTCCTCTTCAGTCTGGCTTGCTCACCTCTGCGGGAGGAGGGCCCATGACCTCTGCTGTCCACGCAGACTTGGCAAACTGTCCCTGACGTCGGCCAGACTCAGGCTGGCGGGGCGTAGGCATCCCGGTCTCGCTGGCCTTACATGGTGTTGTGAGCAGAGCCCCCCGGCCACTAGACAGGCCAGTGTGAGGCGTCTGGGAGTCAGCGCTCCAGCCAGGGAGGTGGGCCCACAAGGATGGGCCCAGCTTGACCCAGAGAGTTCTGCATCCTCACAAGGGAGAGCTTTGCTGTCTTGGTGGGTAAGAAAGTGTCCACAGCCACCCAGAACCACACAGGGGGACATGGAGGTGCTGGTCACGGTGTGAGTGTCCCTCGTGGGCTGGGGTTCGAGGCATTTGTCCGTGTAGCCATCCACCTGCACAGGTGCATGGGGTGGGTGGGGAGGACCGTCCCAGAGATCCGGGGGCTTCCGGGAGCTGAAGGGCCGTCGGGGGAAGAGGAAGAGGAAGAGGCTTGCTTTGTGGGTTGGGGTCCTGCCGGGGCGCACGCAGACCAGCAGTGAGGGCATGGCCCCTTTGCTGGCCCCATCTGGGAAGGCTGGCAGGTGACAACTCGGACTCCCAGGACAGACTCGTGGACGGGATGGGGTGCAGCTTTCCAGGAGCAGGTCCTAGATGTGTCCTGCACTTCGGGGTGGACTCAGGGGCCTCCCACCACAGAGAGCACGCTGGCCCACTCCTGGAATCACTGAAGGCATCGTTTTTCCTTGGTGGCCCCCCTCCCCCTCACTTGGGCTACAGTCACTTCCTGTGACCCTCCCCGCCCAGCTAGGGCCTCCTTCCTCCTGTGCCCCCAGACCTCCTACTGCGATTGCCAAGCAGCCAAGGATCTGGCTTTGGAGTCAGATCGGGGGGGAGCATCATCACTTTCCCCTCGAAGGGGGAAAATGACACTTGGAAAGTGAAATCAGGACCGCACCCCTCGTGGGCTTCAGGCGGGGCCCCTAGAGGCTCACACCAGGCAAGATTGGGAAGCCACAGCTTCCTCCAGTGTCAGCAACTTAGGACCCCAAGCGTGGCTGCCAGGACCCACCCGGGACCCCCGCAGCAGGAGGGGGCTCACACGCCGTTTCCAGATGCATCGCTCTCCCGAGCTTGAAGTTCTGAATCGGAGCTCGGAGTCGTTAAAAATAAGCCGGTGGCAATCAGGAGACACGCCCGGCGGGGATCTCTCTGGGCCTCCTGGCAAGAAGCAACCAGATTTTACGCGTTATTCTCCCCACCAGATGTGACACCAATCAGTCCAACCTCGGGAGCTTGGCTCGGAATATGGAGTAGCTACATTATTTTGTAGGCATCTGAACTGGATGTTACCACAAGACATGGAGAAATACGGACATCCACGTATCGTTTCCGTACGTTCCAAGTCCCCCTTGCCAGATTTCGGATTTCCGAGCCCCGTGAGCAGCAGCGGAAACCCGTTCCAAAGCCTGCACGACGCTCTGTGTTGTGTGTGAGGTGTCTCTTGTGGGGAGGTCAGGCCACCAAACTGGAATCGGGGTGCTGGGTTCGAGCCCCTGCTCTGGATTGGCTCCATCCCAACCCCGACACCTTCTGTCCTCCATCTGGACCTCGGAGAGGCTGGCCCAGATGCTGTCCCCACCCAGGGTCCAGCCTGGGACCCAACTGGAGGAGTTTCGATCTTGAACCTTGGTCCCTCTCTGTGGCCACGATCATCTCTGAGGTCCTGGGGATGCCCCCACTTCTTGGGAGCACAGCCCCAGCCCCTTTTGGTACCGAGACTCCCTGGCTCCTGGAGCCTTAGGGTGGCTGTTTCCTGGAGCCCGAGCTATGGCCCCAAGCGGTGTGGAGCTGGTGACAGACATCAGAGGACTCCCCAGCGATGCCGGTCTGTCTGCAGCCGGAGAGGTGTCTCCAGAGAAGAGATGCAGGTTGGGAGATGGCTGTGGGGTCGGGCTGTGGATTGGCCTGGTCTGGCCCATCTGACCGATACGGCAGTCCCACTCCAGCAGTCCCAGACCACATCCCCTCTGGGGATGGGGAGTTAGGGGCTCGATAACCCAGACACACTTGAGTGGGGCCCACGACTCTCTGGGGGATTTGGCGGCTGTCTGTCCGGGTGGGATGTCCACGTAGTCCAACCAGAAAGGCACTCACCGCCGTTCATAGCTCACGCCAGCGCTTTGCACCCTCCAGGACACACGGACGCTGGCTCCTACCTCCTTCTGAGGCTGGGGGGTGGTACAGGTGCGCAGGAGTGTTTCTGGAGGGCCCCGTCCTCTTGTGCACAGGTGGGGCTCCCACCCCTCAAGCAGCTGGAAGGGGAGGGGCTGCAGCCCTGGAGATGGGCCACGCGCCTCCCCTCTCCCAGCCTCGGTCTTCCCAGGTGCAAAATGGGACAATCGCCCAAATCCCGGGTGCCAGATCCCATAGACGCAGGGAGTACAGATGTATCCACTCAAGCAATTGTGGGGCCTCGGGGGTGAAAACAGGTAGGGGGAAATCAGGAGACACAGCCCCCTGCAGTCTGGGGCGGGGAGGGGGGCATACCTGCCGATGTGCTCAGTTTGGGAGGTTGGGGAGCCAAACCCCGTGAAGCAAAGTGAAAACCAGAGTTTCCCGTTCTGGTGTTTTAAAGCCCAGGAAGGTGGGCCTATCTGGCTGTCTGGGTGTCCTGCGGACGCCCCCCCAAACTGGGCCATTGGAGGGAGGTGACGAAATGCTCTGTGGCTGATGTCACCAGTCACTTCTGCTGGGACTTCACCCAGACTGGATCCCTGATATTTACGTGCAGAAGCTCTCCACCCCCAGCATCACGGGCCCGCAGGCTGTGGTGGTGGGGGGTCCGTTTGGGCTGCCATGGGGAATGGCGGGTCCCATGACACCAGGTTGCAAACCAGCAGCAGATAACAGAGCTCCCCCCCCCTTGTGTGTGCCATGGGGGTCTGCCCCTAGAACTGCACCCTGCACCCCCCAATTGGGAGCCACAGGATTCTGGGCTCTTCTGCGGGGGACTGGCTCACAGTGCCCTCAGGTGGGCTAGAGGACAGAGGTGGGGTCTGAGCTCCCAGCTGTGCCCTGTTGGCCCAGGGAGAGACATGATAGACTTGAAACCTTCTGGGGACCCAATCACCAGGAGGATTACCTGATTGCATCCCAAGTCCCAGACCCTGGGAAGACCAGCTGTGTCCAATTCTCTGGGGGCCGGGCGGCTTGTGGAGGACTTCCCACCCATTATCCACTTTAAAACTTGCAATGGGGGGGCGCCTGGGTGGCTCAGTGGGTTAAAGCCTCTGCCTTCGGCTCAGGTCATGATCCCAGGGTCCTGCGATCGAGCCCCACATCAGGTTCTCTGCTCAGTGGGGAGCCTGCTTCCTCCTCTCTCTGCCTGCCTCTCTGCTTACTTATGATCTCTCCCTGTCAAATAAATAAATAAATAAAATCTTAAAAAAAAAAAAAACTTGCAATGGGGGCACCTGGGTGGCTCAGTGGATTAAGCCGCTGCCTTCGGCTCAGGTCATGATCTCAGGGTCCTGGGATCGAGTCCCGCATCGGGCTCTCTGCTCAGCAGGGTGCCTGCTTCCCTCTCTCTCTCTCTCTACCTGCCTCTCTGTCTACTTGTGATCTCTCTCTGTCAAATAAATAAAATAAAAATCTTTAAAAAAAAAAAACTTGCAATGACCCATTGAAATAGGACCAGAAAGGATCTTGGCTTTGTGGATCATTTGCAGGTGCCGGGGGGGGCTGCCCTCACGCTACACTCTTCCCATGCCTCTGTGGGACCCCATATCCCTCCTCTCCAGGGGAGACGATCTCCCCAGCCCACCTGTCAGTATCCAAATGACCACAACAGCAATTTACTCTCACAGCCAGGAGCCCAGAAGTCCAAAGTCAAGGCCTGGCAATGCTGAGCTCCCTCCAGATGCTCTAGGCGAGGGTCCTTCCTGCCTCCTCCAGGTTCTGGGGGCTCCAGGCACTCCCGGGCTGGTGGTCGTGTCCCTCCTGTCTCCGCCTCCGAGATCACATGGCCTTCTCTCCTGTGCATCTCCCAAATTCCCTCTTCTTAGCCCTCGACGGACCCAGCCTTCGTCCAGCACAACCTCGTCTTTACTTGGCCCGTCTTCATTTGCAGTAGGACATCTACGAAGTCCCGACTTCCAAATGGGGGTACGTTCACTGTGCTGAGCGTTGGGACTTGAAGGAATCTTTCTGGAAGACCCAGCTGCTCCTGGGAGAGCAGAGCTGCGAGCGGCCCTCAGTCCTTCTTTCTCACATCTCTCCACTCTCCGTTCGTGCTGCATCTCTGCCCGCCCAGGCGTCGGTGATGAAGTCGGGCGGACCAGATGCCCCACGGGTTTGCTTGCGTCCTTGAGTCAGAACCAAAGTGTGCGATGCCAGTATCTGCCTGGTTACAGCGCTTCCTGACTGTGCTGTGGTTATTTCGCTTGTTTCTGATCAGCACAGGGTCCGTTTTTGCTGCGTCCCTAATTTCTTTCCAAATAGCAAGGCCGCCATGTGGCTGGGTTCTCTCCCCTAAACCGTGCATGCCCGTCTGCCTGCCTGCATCTCCCATCAGGCGTCGTGTGGGCCCTGCCCCCAGACGCCCAATCTGCCCTGAGAGTTTTCCCCAAGTGGGGCCATGGCTGGCCCATTCTCCCAGCTGTTTGGGCCAAATCTCAACATCATGCTTTGCTCCTCCTTTTCTCACATGTATATTCCATCTGCCAGCATGTCCTGTGTGCCCCCCTCCACCCTATGCCGCCCCTGCATCCACCCGGTCTCCGCTGCTGTCCTTGGACAACATGATGACCGTCTGCTCTGGCCTGAAGGGCTCCGTCTGTGCCCACAGCCTACTCACCACTCAGGAGAGTGGCGTTGTTCCTCTCCACAAGCCTCCAGGGGTTTCCCGTCCCATGCAGAGTAAGGCCAGAATCTTCACAATGGCCTGCAAGGTTCCCCCCTGCCTGGGCTCCTTACTGCACTCCAGGCTCACTCCTGCCCCAGGGCCTTTGCATGGCCATTCTCTCTCCTATATATGATCCACATGGCTCTCTTCCTCTTCCAATCTTTGCTCAACCATCACTGTCTCAAGCAGACATCCCATTTGACAGTGGACCTCTGGTCTTGGCTTTCCTAGCCCCTAGCTCTTGCTGTGGTTTCCTACACAGCATTTATTATCATGTGCCATGATAATGGCGTGTGTGTGTCCTTCTTCCACTAGGCTCTAAGCTCCCAAAGTGCAGATATTTAGGATATTTTCCATAAGTTGCTAAATCTTTAGTACCTAGAACATTGTCTGGCACGCAGTAGGTGCTCAATAAATAGTGAAGTGAAAGACACACATTCTCTCCAAATGTATGACCTTCTAGGTCAGCCGGTCACCCACTCCCAAGAGCCGCTTCTAGACTTAACTTAGAAGGTATCCGTGGTCAGACCCTGGGCGTGGCCTTGGAAGGCCTCAGCCCCTTCCCAGCTCTGCCACCTCCCAGCTCTGCACCCTTGACCTGTAGGCACTGCACACTCAGCACAGCTTTCCGGCTCCTCTTTCCTGCTAAGCCTGTTTCCTCTTAACGTAGGACCTGGGTCTCCTCCTGGATTCTGTGGCCTTGCCTGTCCAGTCTGACCAGTGTGGCCTCACCTTGTTCACCCACCTTTACAAGACTTCTCTCCACTCTGCTGAATCTCTTTGCACGTGCCCGGGACACCTGCCTCACCCAGCCCAGCCCCTCCTCGTCTCCTCAGGGCTAGATGTCCCCATCCGAACCATAAGGAAAACTGTGTGCGGCCCAATCACCATCTGTAACTCTGAGCCCCAAGAGGTGAGGGTGTGTCTTAGTCATTTGGTGGTCCCTAGAACCCCACGCAATATGCCGCCTCCCCTTCTCGCCCCTTCTCACCAATGTCTCCCCTCCTCAGGGCATCCCGGATAAAATGATCAGACTGGACCACACCTCCAGGCCTTCTGAGCACGCGCCTCCGCAGAAGATTACACATGGCACATAGTTAGAGCTGGTGTGCGCACATGAATGTGCTAATATGTTTTATACACTTGATGTTAAACATATGCTCCCATATGACCTGGTAATTTCACTTCTAAGTATACACCCAAGAGAAACAAGTGCAGTATATACAGAAGGGTGTGCAAGTGAGTGTGTACAGAAAGCCACATCAGAAAGTCCCAAACTGGAAACAGCTCAGGTGTCCAACAGGAGAATAAAGAGATGGGGGCAACGGAATATTTCTCGATAATAAATAAGGAAGAAAAATTACGCCCCATCCAATAATACGGGTGGATCTCAGAACCATAAGGACAAACAGTGAAGTTCGTAGTCTACGATTTCATTTATATGAGATTTGGGGACAGGGGAGACTCAGCTGTGTTGATGGAAATTGGCAAACGGTGAAGTATAGGGTGCTCGGATGTAATTTGAGTTTCAGATAAACAATGGATTTTTTTTTAAGTATAACTATATTCCAATATATGTCTCGACTATAGCGTGGGATCTATTTAAACTGAAATTATTCCTTGTGCATCTGAAATCAATTTGAAGCTGGGCATCTTGTCTTTGTGTGAGTGAAATTCACCACCCTAATGGGAAAGAGGGCACCAGTGGGTTTTCTGGCTGAATGGAAATGCTCTGTAACTGGGTCTTGGTTCCGTGTGTGTGTGTGTGTGTGTGTAAATTCATTAAGCTCTTCACCTAAGATTTGTTAATTTTCCTGCGTAGAAATTGTATCTCAGTAAAATGGGATGAGAAGGGTACTTGCTCAGCTTGATAAAGGGCTCCTATAGAAAACCTCCAGCTACCATCATACTTACTGGTAAAAAACTGGATTCTTTTCCTCTACAACCAGGAATAAGGAAGATCACTTACTCTCATCATTTCTGTTCAACAATGTGCTAGAGGCTCTAGTCAGGACCATTAGGCAAGAAAAAGAAACAAAAGGCATCCAGACTGGATAAGAAGTAAAGTCCTCTCTGTTTGCAGATGACATGAAACTCCAAAGAAATTCATTAAAAAATGATCTAAAATAATGAACAAGTTCAGCAATGTGGCAGGATACAAGATCAATATACAAAAGCCAACTGTGTCTTACCCACAATGAACAATCCAAAAATGAAGTCAAGAAAACAATTCCATTTACAGGAGTATCAAAAAGAATAAAACACTTGAGAAGGAATTTAACAAAAGAAGAGCAAAATTTGTGCTCTGAAAACTCGGAGCGCCTGAGTGGCTCAGTTGGTTAAGCGTCTGTTTTCGGCTCAGGTCATGATCTCAGGGTCCTAGGATCGAGCCCTGTATCCAGTGTTCCTGTTCAACAGAGAGTCTGCCGCTCCCTCTCCTTCTGTCCCTCCACCTCCTGGCTTGTGCTCTCTCTCTCAAATAAATAAATAAAATCTTTTTTTTTTTTTTTTTAAAAGAAACTTAAAAAGACTTAAGTAAATGAAAAGGCAACCTGTATTCACGGATCAAATATTTTATTACAAATATTTATTATTATCATAGACTGAATAATTTTAAGAAGATAATAATCTCTTAATTGATCTACAAATTCACTGTAATCTCTGCCAAGCTCTCAGCTGGCTTTTTTGCAGAAATTGACAAACTGATCCTAAAATTCATATGGCAATGCCAAGGACCCAAAATAGCCCAACAGTCTTGAAAAAAGGACAAAGTTGGAACACTTCCTGATTTCAACTTGCTACAAAACCACAGTAATCAGACAGTGCAACATTGGTACGAGCATAGGCTTATAGATCAACGAAACAGAAGAGGCAGTCCAGAAATAAACCCTGTGAATATGGTCAATTGATTTTCAAAAAGGCTGTCAAGATCACCCAGGGGGGCAGATAAGAGTCTTTTCAACAAATACCCTGCAGTAACTGGATATCCACATGCAAAACATTAAATTTGAACCCCTACCTCATATAATACACAGAAATTAAATCAAAATGTGTCAAAGACATAGAAGTGAGAGCTAAAATCATAGAAGTCTTAGAAGGAAAAATCAGAGTAAATCTTTGTGACCTTGTATTCTTAGAAATGACACAAAAAACACAAGTAACAAAGGAAAAATTAGGTAAATGGGACTTGATAAAAATTAAAACTTGTGTACATCTGAGGACACCAGCAAGAAAGTGAAAAGACAACCCACAGAATGGGAGAAAATATTTACTAATCCTCTATCTGACAGGCGTCTGGTATCCAGAATACACCAAGAACTCTTAAAGACAACCCAATTAAAAATGGGCAAAGAGTTTGAACAGACACTTCTCTGAAAAAGAGATACAAATGGCCAGAGAGCCCATGAGAAGATGTTCAGTGTTATTAATCATTGGGGAAATGCAAACCAAAACCACACAATGACACACCACTTCACACCTGCTAGAATGACAGTAATAAAAAAAAAAAAATGGCAGACGATAGCAAGTGTTGGTGAGGAGGTAGAGGAATTGGAGCCCTCGTCCACTGCGAGTGAGAATGTAAGATACCACAGTCAGTTCAGAAAATAGTTTAGTAGGTGCCCCAAATGTTCAACATGGTGCAATGTGTGATCCGGCAACTCTACTCCTCGGGATATGTCCAAAGGAATGAAAGCAGACGTCCACAGAAACGTCGTAGGTGAATGTTCACACCAGCTTAATAACCAGAAAGTATAAACAACCCTAAAAGGCCGTCAGCTGAAGAATGAGTAAACAAACTCTGGTATACCCATACAGTGGAATATTTTTCAGCCTTAAAGTGGATGAAGCACCAGTACGTGTTTCTGTATGGAGGGGTCTTGAACACATGATGCAAAGTGAGAGAAGCCATGAAAGACCACGTAGCACACATTTCCGTTGATACCAGAAGTCCAGAATAGGCAAATCCAGAGAGATAGACAGGAGGTTAGCGGCTGCCAGGGAGGCGGATGTGGAGTGACTGCCAGTGGGGATGGGGTTTCTCTTTGGGGTGATGAGAATGTTCCAGAATTAGATCTTGGTGACAGTTGCACAACTCTGTGAATATACTAAAAACCACAGAATTGTACACTTTGAATGGGTGAATTGTATGGTATGTGAATTATGTCTCAATAAAGCTGTTTTTTTTTAAAGTATGAGAAAATAAAAATAAATGTGTACTCTTTCTTCCTACCCCATTGGCTTATCTTGTCACTGCTGGGTGTGTGGTCTGCCGAGTAAAGCTCAGCTTCCAGTCCCTTGGTGACGTGGTCAGTCCTCTGCATCTCCCTGCGTGCGCCCTGTTGGTGAAGGGCCACCAAGAAGTTCCAGAACTTTTCCTCCCTGTGCTTCACCTTTCTTCACCTTTGTGCCTCATTCATTCAACTCCAGTTTGGTCTCTTCTGGCTTCAAAATGACTAGACCTTGAGAGGAAAGATCTCCTGGATAGGCTGCTCCAGACCCTAGGATATGGCTGGAGTGCACCATAGGTGGACAAGTGCACCTGTATTCAGGAAAGCAGAAGGTTCGGGGTCCCCAGCAAGGTCCCATCCAGAGCACACAGCTGAGGACCAGTGGGGGGAGGGGAAAGCTGCAGCCTCTGCCCCGCAGATGAGGAGGCACAGAGTGTCACCGGGTGGGACAGCCCCACCATGGGCTTCTGACTTCTGCTGGACCCGTTGAGGGCTCCTGTAGGCTCAGGAAGGGACCAAGTCTTTCCAAAAATGGGTAACAGAAAAACGGTGCTTAAGAAGAAAGTTATGGGATGCCTGGGTGGCTCAGTTGGTTAAGCGGCTGCCTTCAGCTCAGGTCATGATCCCAGGGTCCTGGGATTGAGTCCCACATTGGGCTCCTTGCTCAGCAGGGAGCCTGCTTCTCCCTCTGCCTCTGCCTGCCTCTCTGTCTGCCTGTGCTCACTCTCTCTGACAAATAAATAAATAAAATCTTAAAAAAAAAAAAGAAGAAGAAGAAGAAAGTTACACCCAAGGAGCCGAATTCCTGTGGAGTCCATTGCAGGAGAGGGCAGCCCACCCTGGGACCCGTCCACCTTGGGAATGACCTTAGAAGAGACTGAGCCGCCGCTGTCTCTGTGCAGCACCCCATAGCAGTAAAAATTTCACAGTGGTGTTTAGACATACACTTATTTCTAATCACCCAGGGTTTGGCTCCATGAAGACAGAACGTCCAAATAATCAAAAACACTTTAAGTTTTGTGGGTTTGACATTCACTGTGATGGGGACATGGGTGGGGGCAGTGAGGAGGTTGGAGTGCCCGGGGAGGGGTGTGGAGTATGGGTAGGTCTGGGGAATGGGAGCGAGCCTTGCATTAAGTTCTGCTGGCTCAAGGATTTACCCTAGGTCACACCTGTAAGGTTCTAGAAAACCTTTTATTCAGATCAGTCTTTCTCAACCTGTGGCAATGCTCCCCGCCCCCCCCCCCCCCCGCCCCACCAGGGGACATTTGGCAATGTTGGAAGACTTGTTCCTTTGTCACAACTCAGGTAGGGGGTGTTACTGACCTGGAGGAGCTAAATACCCTACTATGCACTGGACAGCCTCCCTGCCTGCCCCCAAAAAAGAATGACCGAGCTTCAAATGTCCACAGCAGCCTGGTTGAGAAGCCCCATTCTATCCCAAGCAGTGATAATGCACAGACCCTGGCAGATGTCCCCAGGGGACAGCAGTTCCCCTACTGCACCGACATGGGTGAAACACGTTGTGTTCTCTTTCTGATGATAAAAATGATACACACCTTGCTGGAGAAAGATGGGAATTGCAGAAAAATACAAAGATGAAAGCGAAAATCACCTGCCATCCCGGAAGAGACCATGCCAAACCTTTTGGGGAGACAAGCTGCCTTCTCCACCATGGTTGGGCCGGCAGAAGGCTGATGAACAGCCATTCAAAGCAGAGGAGACCATCAGTGTGATGTGGCCTCATGGTTTATACTTGTCTTGAGCCTCAGGATATAGCTGCACACTCAACCGGCTTGCTTACTGCCTCGGGCAGTGGTACAGCAGGAGCGGAGCATGTGAGGCTGGCTTCATGGAGGTCCTGTAGGGTGGTAGGACATATGGTCTTCCAGTCTTTGTCTCTATGGATGGGTGGATGGATGGTTGGATGATGGATGGGTGGATGGATGGATGGATGGATGGTTAGAAGGATGCGTGGATGCATGGATGGATGGATGGATGGTTGGTTGGTTGGAAGGATGGATGGATGGATGGATGGATGGAAGGATGGATGGATGGTTGGTTGGAAGGATGGATGGATGGATGGATGGTTGGATAGAGATAGAGATTAACAAAATCGGGACTCTATTGCTCATGCTGCTTTGTAACCTGACTCTCTACTTACTAGCACATGTGTTTGAGGATCACTGCGTGTTGATATTTTGTCAGATCTCAAAGATCCCACCCTCCACCCCAACCCTAGGGATTGGGCCAAGAAAAGAAACCCCATGAACAGGGAGGAAAGGGTGTTTAGGTGGGGGTGTGAGGAGTGGCCAGGCCAGTGACCTTGCTGAGCTCTTCAGCGTCCTGTCATTGTTGAGCACAATAGAGATGAACCCCCCAGGCCTCTGCACCTGTGACAGGCAGGTAATAGGTGGACATTGGAGCCTCCTAGTAAGGGCTGTTTCTGTGGAAAGTGTTGTCCTAAACAGCAAAGCTGGGCCCTTTTTAGGGGATGGCACCTCTCACTCCTGGATAGTGGGGTTGGTCAGTGAGGCAGGTAGTCATGTGATGGCTAGCCTGAGAAATTGGAAGGAGCTCTCAATTCTGGAGGTCACAGCTGCTCTGGAAATTCTCCTCTGACTACTTATAAATGATGGTGGCTCTTTTGCACTGGCAAATTAAAATCTGCTTTATAAAAATCCCCAGGATTCTGGTGCTTTCCACACTGAGGAGGGGATTTCAGAGTGCACAGGAATGTGGACAGTCTGATTTGGAAGTGATCCCAGCTGCCCGTGTTGATGGCATCATTTGGAGGTAAGTTAGTCCTTTACGATAATCCTCACCTCCCCAGTGCAGGGTAATTCAATAATGATCCCAGAGATCATCTCGTTTGTCAAGGGGGAGGACATAACTGAGTGGAGGCTGATGAGCTTCCATCCAGCCCCATCCTCCAAAACCCAACAAATGCATTGATCTACTCTCCCATTCACCCATCCATCCTTTAGTCCATCTGTCCATCCATTCATCCATCCACCCATCTGTCCAACCATTCATCCATCCATCCATCCACCTACCCACCCATCCATCCATTAACCTGTCCACTTACCCATCCAACCATCCATCTGCTCATCCAACCATTCATTTGTCCACCCATCCATCCATCATCTGTCCATCCATCCATTCTTCCATCCATCCACCCACCCATCTATGCATCTACCCATCTATTCTTTCATTTGTCCATCCATCCATCCATCCATCCATCCATCCATCCATCCACCACAACAGGTGCTGGTGGAAGCTCTGTCTGCTTAGGGGGGCTGGTCAGAGACATGGCCAGCTAGGGGGAAGGTGGGCTAAGAAGTTGGACACCCTGCAGGGACAGGCCAGGAGGTACTTGTACTGTCAACACACACCTGGACCTGCTCTGGGTCTGGGTCAGGCACAGAGTAGCTGACTGGAGGACTGGGGTTCCCATGTGGATTTCCCCTGTGGTCAGGCCTCTGAGGCAGTTCCTGGCCCTGCTAGGCCATGGGCCCTCTGTCTCCTGTGGCTGCACAGAGAGGGTCTTCTGGATTTCATGGGGTCTTTTTTCTGCACTGGCTGCCAAGCTGACACCAGACAATTCCCTAAAGGTGGGTTTGATGCTGACTCAGCCTCTGTGAGCTGCGTGGCATTGGGTTGGTCACTGCCCCTCTCTGGGGAGCTTAGACATGGTGATTGAAAACACTGGTCTCAAGTCATAGGTTCAAGTGATTGTGACTTTGGACAAGTGATCAGCCCCTGCAGTCCTCAGTCCCCTGCTCTGTGATGGGACAGTACAGCCCCTGCAGGTGAGGCCATGGGAGTGTCCTGGTGGCCTTGGTCACTGAGCTGGGGCGCAGGAGGTGCTTGCTGGGATGAGTCCCCTTGTGACACAGATGGGCACACGGGGCCCTGCTTCTACCACATGGCTGCCACAAATGTGATCGACTGTGTGTCGTGCCCCACTGTCTGGTGGGAAGCAAGTTCCGTTAGGCCTGTAAGGTCTCGCTTCCACCCTTTGAGACCAACCAGGTGGGGGTTGGAGGGTGAGGGAACTGGGGATGGCAGGTGGGTTGCTGGTGGGCTCAGAGAAGCCTCCGATTTGGCCTGAGTTGCACGGTCTCTGGTCACAGGAGGGAGCAGTTGTACGAGCCTCTGGGACACCCTGGGCCTTCCTGTCACCCCACAGCAACCCTGAGAGGAAGGCAGTATTGCCTGGTTTGAGAGGAGGCTCCCGCCCATCCGAGGCCCTGTGGTCAAGAGGGGACGGTCAGCGACTTGCCGCAGGCTGGCACGGCCCGAATCTGCGGCTTCTCTCCCCATGAGGCACGTGAGCATCTCATGTTCTCCGCGGAGTGGGGTGCTTGTGCTCGCACCTGCTGTGCAGATGTAAGGGGCTCCCGTCCTGTGCGCTGTGTCAGGAGTGACCGGGGGTGCGCCGAACCAGAGCGCCCGTTCATGGAGCACCTGCTCCAGGCCCCTCACGGGAACGAGCTCTTCGTGGACACTTTCCATTTTAGGACAGTGTCGGCGTAGAGACGTGGGGCCGCCGGCTTCCGATGACCAGCAGCCATGTGGACGCAGCGTCGGTCACCCGAGCCCCTGCTTAGCTTCGGCCTCCCGCAGCGCTTACCTGATCTTCCGCTTCTCTTCCGCGGCGACCAACACCGTTCCCGTCCGTCGTCATGTCTCCTCAGCTCCTCTCGGCTGCGATACTGTCCTTGCTTTTTGAGTGGGTTGGCCGGGGAGTTTGTCGGACGCCCAGGTCAATCTCGCGATTAGGGCCGTGGGTGCCGGAGGAGGACCTCAGAGGGGAGGTGCCATCCTCGTCCTTACCATCAGCATGACTTTCGCCGTGACGTTGGCCGTAACCATTCTACTGGGGCTTGGATGAACTTCTCCCGTGGTCCCATTGTCACTGAGGAGCAGAGCATGGGCTGAGCTGGCATGGCTGTCCTGGGGTGCCCCGCAGGCGTGGGCAGATTCACAGCAGCCGTTGGTGCCAAGGTCCCCAGCCCTGCCAGGGGGGCAACCGCTGGCCCCAGACAGTCGAAGCCATCTACCTGTGGGTGAGGACCCCACCCTGTCGGGTATTGTGGGGAGACGTGGCCGCCCCGCTCCCCACCCGCCCCGGGCTGGAATCCTAGTCTCCAGAGGCAGTGAGCTCATTGTTATTATGGGGTGGCCGGGCTGTCCAGCGTGGGCACACAAAGGCCGACTCTGGGCCGGGCCACGCAGGCCGCCATCCCCGGCACATTCCCGCGGCCCGCGGCCCGGCCGGACAATAGCGCGCCCTCTCTCCTTTGCGGGCCCAGCCTCTGGGAACAGAGCTCTGTTGACGGCCGGAGCTGCGCTCACTCCCGAAGAATTCCAAAAATGGAACAATGTACGCCTGGCCTGGGCCCCTCCGGCCGCTGCGGGGAGCGGGCCCCGGAAGGCTGGGGTTTGGGGCTGCCTTTGTCGCCGTCCGTCTGGCTGGCATTTCAATGGAAACCCAGGGTGGGTTGGGTTGTAGGGGGGGAGCAGGGCAAAAAGAGAGGAAATCGAGAAAACCCAAGTGCCCTGTAAATAATCCAGGGCTCCTCTGGCTGGATGTTCCCGGGGCGCAAACACCACCATCCTGGGGTCAAGCAAATTGCGGGAGTCGGGTCTCTGCAGGCGCCGAACATCGTCCTGGCTCCACAGCACACCCCTCCTGACACCAGTGAGTAAAGGAAGGCCTCGAGGGAGGAAATGAGTCATGGAGGTCACGAGGCTCGAGTGGCAGAGCGGGGACGAGGGGCTGGGGCCCGGCATTCCCACCCCACCAAGCTCCATGCTTGGGTCTCTATGTCCTCCTGAGGAGCTCGTGGCCCCAGAGGGGAGGGTGGTGAAGCCACTGCTCGCGACAGCCCTCCTGCCACGTCATAGCCCTGTGGACATTCTGGAAGGCGCCCTATGACTGGCTGGAAGAGGAACCCCGTGAGAGGTCCACCTCCATTTGCCCAAACGTCCATCTGCTGATTTGGGGGCTGGATCGTCCTTTGTGGGGGCTGTGCTGAGCACCACGGGCTGTGGGGCCTCTGCCCACTGGATGCCAGGCACATCACCCCCTCCGCCCACTCTCAGCCAGTTGTGACAACCACATGTCTCCAGGCGCCTCTGGCCTTCTGGGCTACTGGGAACCACAGGGCAGCTTGCCCACAACAGAAGTCCACTGCTCATGGGTCTGGAGGCTGGAAGTTCTAGGTCAGGGCTCTGGAACAGTTGGCTTCTGGTGGGGACCCTCCTCCGGGTTGCAGACGGCTGACTTCTTGCTGCGTTCTCATTGGACGGAAGCAGATAGGGAGCGCTGGGGCCTCTTTTATAGGGACACTAATCCCATTCCAGAAGCCCTACCTCGGGTTCTCAACATTGGGGTGGGGGACACAAATGCTCAGACCACAGTGACAGTCATTCCCACATGCCACTTGGGGGCAAAATTCCCCTTTACCCCCACCTGAGAACCACTGGATTATGCTATTTGAGCCTCATGATCACTTATTTTATTATTATTTTTAAAAGAGTTATTTATTTATTGAGAAGGACAGAGCATGCCAGCGAGCAGGGGGAGGGGCAGAGAGAGAAACCCAACCAGACTCCCTGCTGAGCACGGAGCCCGATGTGCGGCTCGATCCCATGACCCTGAGACCATGACCTGGGCTGAAATCAAGAGTCAGACGTCTAACCGACCAGGCCCCCAGGTGCCCCAGCCAATGGCCCCTGCTAAGCCGTACCTGCGGGTCACCCCAGTCTGAGCACCAGACACATGAGTGAAAGGCTCCAGAGGGTTCCACGGCCAGCTGTTCAGGTCCGCCCAGCTGGGGCTCAAAAGACTCAGAGCAGAGGCAAATATAGCCTCACCTCACCCTAATTATCCAAAATCCACGATGACGGAGCAGTGGGGGCTGTTGCGTGTCCTCAAGTTTGGGGCTGTTTGTTATACAGCAGTGGGTCATCAGAAGCAGCCTTGCAGCAAGCCCAGGATGACTGGGGCAGGTCCACACACTGGCTTTGGCTAAGAGACTCAGGGCACGGGCTCAGGTCAACCAGAAAGAGCCGGGACCAGAATTCTACCCGAACTTGCTTCCAGAACCCCATCTCTCAGCCTCTGCACCAGCCATGGAGACCCATGATATTGGCTGCTCACATCTGTTCCAGCTTCTTCTGACCATAACACCCAGATTTTCATGGGTGAAAATCAGTCCCAGAATTCGGTGGAGCTGACTCTGTCCCTAGGTGCAGAGATGGACGCTTGACCTGTGCTGGGGCATGAAGAACCAGTGAGGGATAGCCCCAAGACTTGGGTCCAAACTCTTAGGAGCAATAAGCTCTCATTTGCTTGGACCAGAAAGAAAAAAGAGAGGATTGAGTCCGTGTGAGAGTGGCACCAACATGGAGGGAAGCAGACCTGGGGGACAGTGGGAGAGAGACACCAAGTTCTGGAGACGGGTTCCTTGAACCAGCTATCCCTGAAGCTGTTCTTCCTCAATTGCCCTCTTGCAGGGCAGTCTGAGTTGACTTTCTGCACTTGCAGCTGAAAGATTCTGGACCAGCCCTCTTCTCTACCCAACAGTAGCCCCCCTTGGTCATCCAGGAAAAGTCAGCTGGTGTTGCAGGGGCTTAAGACCCTGGTCACCAAAATTTGATTCAGCTAGCCAGAAGTTCAGAGCCCTGGAGGAGGGTCAGAGCCAGGTGCCTCATCCCCTTGAGGCCATCAGCAGCATCAGCCCAACCACTCCTGTCCCCCAGCTATCCTTGTCACAAAGCTCTGCCTCCTCTCTTTCCTTCCCTGAGTCCACATCGTCCCCAGGAAGTGCTTGGGATGGGGTATCTTGAAGTGAGAAGTGAGGATGAAGGTGCCCGAGCTGGGACTTGAGCCCACATCCTTGGAGATGTTTGGATTGCAGGACCCGCCAGCCCCATCTCCCCAGCCGGGTATTCCTCTGGACGTTTGCAGAGCTCCTGGAGGCCCACGAGTGGCAGGTGGCAGGTGTGGGCAGTGGGGTCTTAGGAGAAGATGTCTGCTGGTGGCACAACATCTGGCCGATGGAGTCTGGAAACCTCAAAGTGTTGCCAGAAGCCCCATTGGTCACTTTTGCAGGTGGGGAAAACTGCCCCCATTGGTCCCACAGATTCTGCGGGAGGTCGGGACACGCTGACTCATCGGGGAAGACGTTCCCCAGCAGCCTCTGTGTATGCACGCAGAAACGCGGGTGGCTGTTTGTATACATGAGCATGTGCACACTTGAATGTGCACGTGTGCAAGTCCATAGGGCCAGTGAGGCAAGGGACACATTCTTTGACCTTCCAGAGCTTTCCAGAGGGCCTTCTCTCAGCCAGGGGTTAGGGGACAGCATGTGGGGCCGATGGTATGTTGTGGACTTCACAGCCGTGTGGCGAGGTTGGGAAACCTTCCCCAGTAAGTCAGTCCCATTGCAGCCTCACAGCCTCCTGTCCACTGTTTGCTGCTGGAGGCAGGAGCACTGGGGACCCTGCTGCTCTCCATGTGGCTCTTTCTTGGGTGTGGCAATCCTGGCGTCCGGTTACCCCCTCGTCCTAGCTCACTTAGCTCTCAGAAGGGCCAAGACCCATGGGGTCTTGGGGCTGTTTTGCTCTGAGAAGCCCTGCTTGCCAGGGGCCCCTGTCATTCTGTTAGGGCGGTTACACTGTGTCTCCCAGCTGCCTGTCACTCTGCAGGTCGCAGGCATTTCAAGGGGCCCTTTCCATCCTCCCCCTATCTCCCTTCTTGGCCCGTGGCCTTGGAAAGGCCCCTGGGTTTGCCCTAAAAGATCAGGTTGCAGTCAAGGTCTTTCCATGTATCTGGCAGCACGCTGCCATGGCCCGTGCTCTGCAGAAAAGCTGGGCGTCCCCGGCTCCCTCAACCCCCCCGTGGGCGTGGGCCCGGCAGGCCGTGGCACAGGAGCGCCAGGGAAGCGGCCGGATGGCGTCGCCGTGTGCAGAACAATTGGACGATGACAATGGAAGGAAGGTGAAGGATCTTGTCCCAGTTCTTCCTGTTTTCGTGCACAGCTGACTCAGATGGGCACGGGTGACCCTGCCGGGAGAAGGCCCCACAGCAGGAGAGGCGGCAGGTCAGGCCTGGGTTAGCTTCGGCTCCGTGCCCATCTGCATCGTCTCCTGCCCTCCAGGCCAGGCAGGGGCAGTGGGTGTGGGGTGGGGCCAAGGGACCCCTCTCCGGGAGCCGGGCAGGCTCAGCCTGCACCTGCTCTGGGCCGGCACTCTGTCTGGAGTGGGGGGTGGGCAGCAATGAAAGAGCCTGACCCCCTGCCCTCAGGCTGCCCATCAGGTGACACCTGCACTGGGGGACCACAGCCACTGAGCACAGCGAGGGGCCAGAGGAATGGTGTTTCCACAAGAGAAGTGCTGCCATGTTCTAGAGTCTGGACCACTGGGGTCTCCCGCCTTCTCTCCAGAGTGGAAGACTCCTGACCAGTGTCCTTGTTGGTTTCCTTGGCTTCTGCTTGGACCTCAGTGGAGAGGGGAAAGGCACGATGCCAGGGGGAGGCTCCTTGAGGTGTCCTGAGCTGTCCCTGTCCCCCTGCTGCTGGACGGCTCCCCTCCTCGGAAAGCTGTCTGCACCCTGCTGGCCTCTCGCTGCCCTGGGAGCCCTGTGGCCTCCAAACTTGGGTCCGTACAAATGCCTTTGAGGGTTAAATAACTCCCCTCATACGCCACCAGAACAGTAACGAGGCATGATGTCGGTCTGTTTATAGCAGCTTTGCTCATATTTGCCCAAAATTGGAAGCAACCAAGATGCTCTGCAGCAGGTGGATGGGTAAAGAAACCCTGGTCCATCCAGATGGGGGCGTTCTCCAGCACGGATGAGAAGTGAGCTACCAAGCGGTGAAAAGTCATGGAGGAACCGGAAATGCATATGACGGTGGAAGAAGTCAACCTGAAATGCTTCATCCTGCGCGATTCCAAGTATATGACATTCTGGGTAAAGCAAAACTACGGAGACAGTGAATAGATCAGTGGTTGCCAGGATGGGGTGGGGCGGGGAGGGCGGGATGAGCAGGTGGAGCACGGGGGACTCTTAGGGCAGGGAAAGTACTCTGTGGGCCTCTGTAGTGACCGACACAGACTGTGCGCCTGGCGAGACCCACAGAATGGGCCACACTAAGCCTGAGCCCAGGCAACCGCCTTGGACTTCAGTTTGTAACAATGTATCAATATGGGTTCATCATTTGTAACAAACGAGCCATACAAATGCATGTTAATACTAGAGGAAAGCGGGGATGGAGAAGAGGCAGGTGGGAACTCCGAACCTTCTGTTCAGATTTTTTGTAAAACTAAAACTTCTCTAAGAAATAGTCTACTAATTAAAAAAAAAATGACTTGGAGCCCCCACATTGATTACCGGCTCCCACCAATGACAGCGACACGCCTCCGTAAGACCCCTGAAATCCGAGTTTCCCTCGGATTCCCCATTTGTTGAAATCCCGTTTATCCTAAGTTACAGAAACGGAGCAAATATAAAATGAGGATAAGCTCCTCTGCTGACAGCTCTAACACAGCCCCTCAACCAAAACTAGTTGACAGACCACGCGCAGAGCCACGAGAGGCGATGCGATTCCCGGTTGAACATAGTAGTATGCTCAGTGATACTGAGCCAGACCCGACAGACGGGATGGGAAGGGCTGCCCACAGGGTGCGTGGGGACAGTCTGGGGTGTGACCGCTTTCTCTGCTTTACCACTGGGGACTTGGCCTGCACCTGCTGGGGTGTCACGGGCCTCCCGGGCGTGGACGCAGCATTGCCCTGGATATTCTGCTCCTGGCTTCTCTCATGGCCTATATTGGAGCAAGGAGGGTGCCCCGGCCTCCTTATTGGCCTCCGGCTGCCAGCCTTGCCCCTTCTGGTCCATTCTCAACCCAGCAGCCAGGCTGGTCCTTTGTAAAGACACAAGACCCAGTCCTCCGCAGGTTCTGGCCCAACTCAGAGCAGCATCAAGTCCTCACAGCAGCTGAGCGGTCCAGCATGACCTGCCCATCCCTGTGCTTTCCTCTCCTCCAGCCGCATGGGGCTCTTTGCTGTTGCTCTAACCCTCTAGTAGTGCTCCTGCTCCAGGGCCTTTGCATTGACTCTTCCTTCTGCTGGGTATCCTTCCCCTGTGATCGCTTCCCAAATCACTTCCCAAAGCTCTGGGTCTCTCTGGCTTTGCTCACTTCTCACCCCATTGCTTGTCCCATGGTGCATGGGATGCCGGTCAGGGTTCCTGTCGGCTTTGCTTACCCAGGGACCCTGGACTAGGTGACCACTGGAGAGGTGTCTGGCCACATGGATGGCAGGTAAGGACTTGCCTCAGAGAGAGGGACTGGAGGCAGGCAGAGGCTGCAGGAGGGAGGAGCAGAAACCCAGGGTGGGTCATTGAGCCAGGGTGGGAACACCGCACCCCAGCTGCTGGGAGGTCACAATCCCCTGACCGCCCCCTGACTCTGAAACTTGCCCTGGGCTAGCGCCACCATCCAGGAGACTTCTGGAGCAAGCAATTTGTTCCTTCGTTCACTGACACAGCGACATTTCCAGAGGGCTGGCTGGCCCAGGGTCTTTGGATCCTGGGAGGAGTAAGATGCTTTCAGAGTCCAAGTGTAGGTTGGGAAGTGGGCTTGCAGAGACAGGAGGGGACGGTGCTGGCTACAAGAACTTCACAGGTGCAGCCAACCAGCTGTCCCTGCTGTACCCTGAAGGTGCTCCTCCCCTGGGCTGTGTCCCCAACCCCCACCCTCTATCCCTGGAGCCATTAACCAAACCCTCCGGGCCCTGCCAGTTTTCCTCTTGTGCCTTTAATACCAACTCTCCCGGGGCAGGGTGCTCCCCGACTCCTGGCTTGTCTTCCCCCAAACCAGAGGCTCCTGGAGCTCAAGCCCTGGGGTCTTCAGTGTCTTCATGTCTCAAGCAGCTGGGACACAGCAGATGCCCAGAAAATGTGGATAGAAAAACGGATGCGTGGCTGGCTACAGAGTGAGCTAATGAATGAATGAATTCCAGAGGGAGGCCCAGTTTGGGCAGAGTCGCAGGGGTTGAGGAGAGGAGGCGTTGGGGGGCTGGAGAGCCCCTGCTCTGAGCTGAGATCAGGTAGGAAAGGAGGAGGACTGACCGAGCCCCGGCTGTGCTCCAGGCCTGTCCTGCATCCGTGGCTCCCACCCTCCGGCCGCCTGTGCCAGCGGGGTGCCTGGGTGCTTCCGGTGCCCAAGGGAGCCCCTAGCAATCAGTGGCAGCGGGTTTCAGTGTCGGTGGCCCTGCAGGCCTCGAGGACCCCAGGCCCCTGGACTGTGTCCTGACCCCCTGCTGCCCTGTGGTGGGAAGCAGTTTTGACTACACTTCTGGCCCCTCAAGTCGCCCACATTTGTGGTCTCTCTGTGCTATCACCTGCTTTAATTTCCTTATCCTCCCTGGGGAGTCTCCTCTGGGAGGAGTCACGGACTCATCATGTTCCCAGCTGCTGCAGGCACTGGGGAGCCATGGGAGGCTTCAGAGCTGAGGAGGAACTGGAGGAAAGGCCTCCCTGTGACTTTTGGCACATGCTTGGTTTTGCAGGTTCTTTGTCTTTACTGAGAGCTGAATGTCAACTGCGTACACCCTGTGGCCTAAGCCTTAGAGCCCTCTGGGAAATCAAGGCATAGTCCCACTCCGGCCCCACACCCCCGCCCCGGGAGCACACCCTGTCACTCACTGAGCTTGCGGGGGCCCCCTGCGTGCGGAGGCCCAGGTGGAGAGCAGGCTCCAGCCCGCTGTCCGCCAGGAGGTGGGGGGCCGCCGGGGCGCTCTGAAGCCTGCCACTCTCTTTCCTGGTCATGGCCCCTCTGGGGCAGCGACTGCAGAAACCTTTCAAGTTCGACTTCGCCCTTTGGGTTTTGTACGCTGGACTCTCTAGGCTGGCCCCAGGGGAGGCCCCAGGGAGGACCTCTGCTGGGCGCTCAGAACTGCCGGCTGCAGCACTGCCCACCCCCACGGCCGCCCGCTTTCCCACTGCCTGGGGTTATTCTTAACTCGCCGAGCCTCGGGCTCCAGGGCTAAAAATACCACCTCCGAAGGCCTGTGGGAAGCTGCCTCGGGCTGTTCCGGTGGTTGAGCTCCTGCCTCCGGGGCCCTGTGCACTGCTGGGGCAGGGAGGGCGACCGCCCCGCTCGGCTCACATCGGGGCCTTCCTGTCCACTTCAGGCCTGACTCTAGTGGCCGTCCATCTCCAGGGAGGGTGGCAGAACCCGGGAGCCTCAAACTCCTGACTTCACAGGCGAGGAAACCAGCTTCCGGAGGGAAAGTGCGGTTCCTGAGGTCACGGTGTGGGGCCTGGTCCAGCTCTCCCCTAACCAAAGGGTGGTTGGACAGAAACCTTGACATTGAGCTTATCAGTGGGCTCCTTGCTTCTCAGATCAAACCTTATCTTCTTCCTGCGCAACAGAGTTTCTGGGCGATTCTCCTGCCTTCATTTCACATGCTCACCCCCATGAGCCTGGGGGTGGGGAGGCAGGGTGTGCTGTGACCCCACTGTAGGGATTCGAAGACCAAGGCCCCGAGGGGTCAGCTCAAGGTCATAGCCGTGAGGGGCCAGGCAGGGCAGCAGCCACTGGTCCCGCTGGCCCCGTGTCCGCGGCATCTTGTGGTGCCCCCTTGGTGCTCATGTCACCCTTCTGGGGCCCGTCCCCTGCATTGGTGGGTGACTGAAGGCACTGTGTTCTCAGACGGGAGGTCATTGCTCCCGGGGGTCCCAGGGCTGTGTCCCCCTGAGTTGGCCCATGGTGCCCATGGTTGCGAGTTGCACCCATTAGCCTCATGTCCCCAGCGACGACCCTGATGGGTGAGCATGAAGACTGCCCCGACAGGCCACACAACGTGCCATTGTATTGGGCCCAGTTGGGGTGGGTTCATTAACCACCTCTGCCCGGGTGGCCTAGTGGGCCCCGGGCGGCGCCAGGGGCAGCTCTGGGAGGTCTCTGGGTCCTTCTGCAGGGCTGGACAAAAGCCCCTTCTCTGTGTTCTGCTGCTGCCCTGGGAGAGAGGCCATGGTTACGATGCCCACCTCGGGGCTCTGAGCAGCAGCTGGGCGGCTTCCCGGGGGGCAAGATGGCTCTAGCGCTCCCTGGCTGGGCGGCCTCAGGGTCTGCCCAGCTCCCAGAGCCTCAGTGAGCACTCCCTTGCCCCCATCGAGAGGCAGGTCAGGGGTAACTGTGAGCGGCGATGCTCAGGAAAGCCCTTGGGGTTGGGGACACACAGGGTGCCCGATGCTCTGTGAGGCTCAGGAACATCCAGGAAAACCAGCGAAGCTTCCCGACAGGGGGCCCGGGCAGGACCAGGCCAGGGCAGGGGAGGGCAGGGGCCGATGCGGTTCGCCCCCGTCAGTGGGGCAGGGCCCCTCACCCTGGCTGGGTGGCCCTCCATGTCCTCGCTCCGGCTACTCCCTCTGCCGGATGTGCGACCCCCGCCGGGCCCCAGGAAGTGTTTGCGGGGCTGCCTCTGCCAAAGTGGGGTCCGCGGAGCTCCTTAGCCGTTGGTGGGGGAGGGCCTCTGACTAGTGTCCTCTGGGCCTGGATTTCTGCCCCTGGCTCCTCCTGAGCCACGCAGGCCCCTGTAGGGTCCATGGGGAGCCGTGGCGGAGAGGAGACCACCAGGGCCGGCAGGCACAGATGACATGCCGCTCCTTTTGGCGGACAGGGCTGAGCAGGCTTGTGCCGGAGGGGGGCGGCGACTCTGGCACCCCATCAGCCCTCATCCTGGTCCTGCACCATGTAGGCCTCAGAATACCAAGTCCCAGTCCACAGCTGAGGGGAAGCTTTGCGGAGCGTGAGCAGGGTGGCGAGGAGGGTACTGGGCTGTGGATGGCTGCTCCAGAAGGCTCTGATGGCCCTCGAGCCCTGAGCCCCTCGCTGACCCCTCTCTTCCCGCCGCTGCCCTCAAGGGCATCTGCCGCTCCCCCTCCCCAGTCCCTCTCTGCTGTCCCCTGCTTACCGAACCCCCCCTTCTCTTCTCTGCCCAACTCAAAGCACCGCACCCAAGCCTTGGGGACATGTGCCGGCCTCCAGCATTCCTGCCCTGTTTTCATTTAGGGGACGTCCCCCAAAATACCCAGCCCGCTGGAGGCGGTGACAGCCCAGGGGCCCCCTGGGAATGCACTTGAAAGCCTTGGCTTGGCTGGGGCCTCAGGGCCGCCAAGCCAGCGGCTGGCAGGAGGGTGTTCCTGGGATGAAAGCTGCAGCGGGTGCAGAGGCCGCAGGACGGGGGCCTGGACCCACCAGCGGGGCTTTTCGGGTTAGACGGGGGAGTTGGTGGCGGCTCCCAGGCCAGGAGGGAGGCCTCAGGAATGTGGCAGCACAGCGCTGACACTCACATTTTCCTGCAGCCGGCTCCCAGCTCCAGGGACAGCAGGGCGGGGCCGGCAGACGGGGCCAGGGGACGCAGCAGCGGGGCCCGGGCCCCCCGGGCTGCCTGGGTCAGGAGCCCTGCCAAGGAGCCCCCCCCACAAGCCTCTTGCACATCGGGAGGCACTTTTGGGGCCACGGCATGGGCCGAACTTGAGCAGAGCTCGGACGCTGAGACCAGGAGTGTCAGGGCCAGTCGAGGCTGGGCACTCCGTCTCCCCAACATGGCTCACAGCTGGCCGGGGATCTGGCTCTGAGATGGGCGGAGTGGGGTGGGGGTCCCGAGGTCCCACCATGGGCGGGAGTTCTTCCCAAGCACCCGCATCACCAGGAAGCTGGCCCCATCCTAGGCAGCAGGCTGAAGTGACCAGCGCTTCCTGTGGGAGCTACTCCCCTGGGCGGCCGTGGGCTGCATCACTGTCCCTCCGTTGGGGCCAGGGTCCCCATCATCACGTGGGAGGACCACCCCTGTCCTGCCTGCCTAAGAAAGGGGCCCCAGGTGCGAGGGGGTCTGCTCCCTGGGGGATCTCGGTGGCAGCACGCTGCAGGAGTGCCTGGGGGGCTCAGTGACAGATGCCCCTTGCCCACCTGCCTGGGGAGCCCGCTGCTGCAGCTAAGGACGCAGGCAGAGGCATCCTGCAGGCTGGCCCTGGAGAGCCCCAGCTGGCTTCAGGAGCAGAGCAGCCGCAGACGGCCCCAGAAGGGGACCCACTAGCCCCGTGGCCCGCTCACGGACTCCGTGCTCGCCTTCTGACCTCAAATATGGACTCTGGCAGGTGGAGGGGGTCAGTGGTGTGGGCCGGGCAGCGGGCACCAGCCAGTCTGTTGCCGAGTCACGTGCAGGCGCCCCAGAGGCCAGCCTCTGCCCTCTGTGCTCTCCAGTGACATGGGGATCACCTTTGCCATGGACCAGAGTCTGTGGAGAACGCCTGCCAATGTCCCAGCCCCACCCCCTGGGGCCCCTCAAGGGGGCTACCTCAGTGTCAGGGAGCTGGGATGAGGGGCGGGGCCTCTCTTGGCTCCTCCCATGTCCAGGGTCGATATTTGTTGGACAAATGGCTAAGTCCGGCCCGTGAGCCGCATCACCAGCCCCCACTCTCGAGCCCCCAGCTCATAATTCATTCTCTCCTCTGCTAACCGGGATGCGGCCGGTCAGACTCACAGCAGCATCGTGTTCTGGGTGCCCTTGGGAGAGGCCCTCTGCCTCTCTGACCCTCTGTTTCCTCATTGGTGAACCGGCATTGTATCACCTACTTGCTTAGAGGTCAAGTGAGACGCGGCGTCCAGCGTGAGCAGAGCCTGTCCGAGGTGCCTGTCCCTGAGCTCTCCTTCCCTGGCCCTGGCTGCCCTGCCCCATCTGCCCCCAGTGTCCTGCACTTGGCCCAGGACAAGCAGCAGGGGAGGGTACCAGGGGTTTGGGTACAATCTTCTTCCTCAAGCAGCTCCTGCATAGCGTGGGGGTTGAGACGAGGCCGCGAACCCCTGTGAATCTCACACAGCAGACTCGTCCCTCTCAGAGAGGAGGAGCTGGCCATGCCTTCTGGCGTGGTGGACAGCTCCAGGGACAAGGTGGCCCAGAGGTGGTCCTGAGCTCACGGTTTGACCCAGCAGGTTGGGGACAGCAAATACGGAATGAAGAGGCCGTCAGAGCCCTGGGACCAGCTCCCGGCCACACACACCACCCCCCACCCCCCCACGCTGCTCACAGCCCGGGGACCAGGGGCAACATGGGCCAACACCTCACAGGACTGGTCCACCTGGTGGAGCGCGAGGGTCCCCTCTTCTCTTTCCAGCAGGTGCCGGTCTTCCTTCTCGCCTGAAAGACTTGGATTCTGCACAGAAATCCTTTAAATAGGTTCCGTGTAAGGAGGCCTCCATGAAAATATCTTCAGGAAACACCCTGGGGGCTTCCTTTATTGATTTGTCAACATATTGTTTGGTCGGTTCATCTGTTCATTCATTCGTTCACTCATGGGCTCGTTTCCCAGCAAGGATGTGCAGAGAGCTCAGCCCTTTTGGAAATGCCTGGCAAGTAGGTGCTGGGGCTCAGGTCCGAGGCAGGGGTGCGGCCCCAGCTCTCCCACCGGCCCAGAGAGCACGGACGCTGCAGCGTGGGCCCGCTCCCTCCCTTCTTGGCGTCTGGGGGGGGCCCTCGCAGGCCGCTGGAAGAGAGGCCTGACTCTGGGGAGGCCACGCCCCAGGGGCTGTCGCAGTGAGGCTTTGCTCGGCATCTCGAAGTCTGCAGAACACAGGCCTTGGGGAGTCGGGCTGTACCCTGAGAGCGCTCGGTCCCCGCATGCCCCGGGGGCCCCCGTTTATCCCCGTCACAGCAGGCTTGGGAAACTGAGGCCCAGAGGGAGGCAGCCCCGGGTGCGGGGTCACCGAGCGGGCCTCCAGCGCCCAGAGCCCCAGCCCACCCGCCCCTGAGGGGCCCCGGGCTCGGCTGTCCCAGACAAAGGCCCTTCTTTGAAGCGTCTCAGACAGAGCCCCCGGTGTCCGCCCCGGCCCACCGGGAAGCACCAGCCACAGCAGCTGTCCCTGCGTGTTGCCTGCTGGCCGGGCCGCCGGCCTTGGCTTACTGTTGGCTTCCGCGCCAGAAAGATGCTCGGACAAACGCTGTGAACAATCGGGACAATCGCAGACCCTCGCGCTTGGATTTCTCTCTAATACGCATCAAAGGGGTGCGGCGGGGCGACCAGAGTGCCCGGCAGGCTGAGCAGCCTGTGCGGCCCCAGCAGGCGAGAGCCCCCTCGAGACCTCCAGCTGACGGGCTGCCTCTCCCCTGCCTCGAAAGCCTGCGGACCTCCCCCCCCCCCCCCCCCCCCCCCCCCCGTGCCAAGGCCACGGACAGGGCCAGAGCCGGTTCGGCCCTCAGCCTCCTGGTTTGTTGCTGGAGAGCGAGACCTCCGGGATCCTCCCACGAGGGGGGCCTCCTTGATGAGCTAGCACCGACATGGGGCTTACTCCGCCTCTGGCAAACACTCGCCTTTTTATCCCGACAAAGCCCTATGAGGTAGGGACTGTGCTTATCCCATTTGATAGTAAAGTTGACTGAGGCCCAGAGAGGTTAAGCCCTGGGCCCAGGGACACACAGCAAAGAGTGCTGGAGCTGGGCTTCCACCCCAGGCAGTGGGCACCAGAGTGCCTGTCCTTGCCCAAGGGATGCTTGGGGAGAGCCCAAGCTCTGATGAAGAAATGAAGGGGGCTGCAAACCATGGTCTCCCCAGAGGACCGTCCTCTACCACACAGGTCTGAGGGCGGGCTGTGTGTCTGTCCACCCGGGTGCGTGGACAGAGCCAAGGCTCTCTCCCTTCCCGGACCTTGGAGAGGTCTGTGACAGTGAGTGTGACGGGCAGAAGGTGAAAGTGTGTCCCATCCCCCTGGTCATTCATATGTGGAGGTCCTGACCCTTCATATGCCCGAATAGGACCTCATTCAGAGATGGGGTCCGGAGTGACCAGTGTTTGCACAAGGAGGAAGGTGGACTCGGACGCATCAGTTTAAGGGGTGAGCATCCGGAGCGGGCGGGCAGGGAGGGGACTATCAGGTGTTGTTCCGAGCTGGGGCACGTCTTTGGGTCTGGTCGGATGTAGCCAGAGCAAGTTTTGGCGAACTGTTTCTCTTGCTGTGCTGGGCGTTGGGGTGGGGGTGGGGGGTGGCTCTCTAAGGACCTGAGATCAGGCATATTCATGTATTTTTTTTTGTTGCCAATATAATTTGGCCCAAATGGGGATTTCTTCATTCAACCAAAGTCTCTTGAACATCTACTCTGTTGTGGGCACCACCCATTTGGCTCTTTTGATAGTATTAAGAACTTCAACTATAGAATGAGTCGATGTATCTGTTTTCCCTCCTTCCTTCCTTGCGCCTGCCCTTTCCTCCCTCCCCATGTAAAGAACTTAGACCCTCAGAGCCAGTCGTACCCTCACTGGGTGTGGCTGGGGCCCAGTCCAGCCCTGCCCCCTGCGGGAACCTCCCCCAGCTGGTCCCACGGCCTCCCTCTTAAGCCCCGCAGTGGGCAGGTGTCCAGGGATGTTCTGGGCCGCCCCCTGGCCTGCAGAGTGCTTTTCTCCTGTCCCCAGGGGGCCCACTGGGTTTGGCTCCCCTGCACAGGGCAGCATTGGTCACAGGCCTCCGAGGTCTGGTGTCTGCCCCAGCCACCAGCCACCATGTGCTTCTCCAACTGGGGGTCCCACAGCCCACACAGGGCCTGGTTCAGAGAAGCCGTCTGGTCTCAGTGAGCCGCGTCAGCCTCCTGGGGTGACGGGGGTCCATGAGGGGTGAGGCAGGCTGTGGAGCGTGGCCTCAACCGTGCACCTTTCAGTTCTCGACCTCTCACCGAGAGTGTGACCTCTGAGCTCCCAGTAAAACTGAGTGGGAAGACCATTGCGAGCTCCACCAGAAGAGACCATGGACCATGGAGCCTGACTGCCTGGGTAGCTGTGGACTGTGACATGCAGTGTGGCCTTGGATGAGTAACAGCCTCCTTCTGCCTCTAAAATGAGAATGGAGAGGGCGGAATGAGGTGAAGGTGTGCTCGGCACGGGCATGCTGGGGCATCCAGCCATGCCACCCCAGCCACTCCCACAAGGCACACCGGCTCCAGTGGACCTGGCACCCTCCTGGGTAGGTGGCATTGGGGTTCAGCTGCAGGCTCTCCTGGGAATCAGAGGGGCTCACGGCTACTCCAGGCTCCCCTCCTCAGGCCAAAGTGCAAGCGGTCCTTCGGCGACCTTGACCTCTCCAAGCTTGTTCTATAAAATGGGGCTGATGGACACCTATGCATGGTGCTGTTCGAGGTCAGAGAGTGGAGCTGCTGCTTCTCTCCCAGGCTGGCTGGGAGTGGCCCGGGCACTCTGGTCAGCCATTAATTGTGGGATCCAGGAACCCAGCCTGAGTGGCTTATGCACACTCCTTTCTAGCTGTTTCTCTGTGATGCACGTGTAGGGTGCCCTGACGGTCCTCTACTCAGGCGCAAGGGTGGGAGCGTTGAGTGGTGGGAGGGCTTCGGAGGACTGAAGATCTGCCCAAGATTCAGAGAAAGGGAGACAGACAGTCCGAGAGGATCCCTGCAGAGCTGACTAAGGAGCTTTTGTCCAGCATCTCAAGGACTCTAGGTGCCTGTGAAGGGGGCAGCTGCCGACCAAGGGGCCGTGCGCTCCTCTCCAGGCCACTGGGGACTCCTGGGAACTATCCCTGGGAAGCTAACAAACTCCTGGGACATGATCGGGGTCCGGCCGGTGCAAGGGCCTGAGCCAGTGGT
This sequence comes from Lutra lutra, assembly GCF_902655055.1. Lineage (NCBI taxonomy): Eukaryota > Metazoa > Chordata > Mammalia > Carnivora > Mustelidae > Lutra > Lutra lutra. The sequence goes on along the minus strand of NC_062287.1, from coordinate 110,765,377 downwards.
GGGAATGGGCTGTCGATTCCAGCTTCATCAGGTGCACGGGGTCGCCTTCCAGTCCCCTCCTCTGGGAGAGGGGCAGCCCAGGACCCCTCTGGGGCCGGTGCCCATGGCGGTCAGATAAAGCCATTGACTCCAACACCACGGTGGCGTCCAGGCTGCAATTTGGCCAGACAAGGCCTTGCCGCATCACCAGACCGGCTGTCAGAGTCACTGTCAGATCTGGGCTCGTCCGATCGCCAGGTGCGCAGTGGCCCCTGTGGAGCCCCACCTCACCCGGCGGGTGGTTTCCTTCAGAGCCTGTAAGGTCTTCAGAGTCTGTAAGGTCTTGGTATCTGGTGGGAGCCCCACACACCCCATCGGGTGAGAAATCCTGAGGCTTTGGGGTTGTACCTGGCACGAAGCAGGTGCTTTTGGCCCCGTGCTGCATGAACCCTGACTTGCCCACCATGCTGTGGACGGGAGCCCCGGGGTCAGCCCGCTGGCCTCTGCGTCGTGGCTCCGTGTTTTCTGACCACAGTACCGCGAGCCAAGCGAAGGCAGGCTGCGGTCGCCCGTCCGACCCTGTCTTGAGCTCCTCTCCTGGGCACCGCATGTGGGTCAGCAACCCCCTCCCTGGTGCGGGGTCTTGGTCCTCGTGTCCTGGGATTGGGCAGGGGCTGGGCGCATCGATACCTGAGTTCTCGGACCATCTGCCACTGGTACGCTGTGCGCCCTTGGGCGAGTCATTGGACTTCCTGTGAGCAAAATGACCTGTGGCCGAGTTCAAATCCGAGAAGGGACAAGGGGCGCATTGTAAACTGTAAAGTGTCGCCCGATTCCCAAAGGGTGTGGGAGCATTGTGAGTGTGAAACGAGCAAAAGTGAGCAACACCCTCCACGTGAGGCAGGAATCCTTACTGGTCCCAACGGCTGCGTCTATGCTGGGACCGGCCCCCTGCGCCCCTGCAGCAGGGAGGGGCTCGAGCTTGGGAACGGCCTGGGCTGTTCATCGCCAGCCGAGGGACCCCAGGCCGGAACCCGAGAGCCCGTGCGTGTGGAAGCCCGCTATGTGCTTCCCCAAGGAGCACCCCCGTGGCCTAATTTGAGGAAACAATAGGCCTCAATCCGTATTAATGACCCTCCAGGAGCCTGCTTGCCGCCTTTGTCCGTGGTGTGCGCCGGCTGTAATCAGCAGGGCTCCGGGGCTCTGGCCTAATTTGGAGGGACAGGTTTCATCATCACCCTTCATTTGGGTGCCCAATCTGACAGGCCCACGGCCCTCTGTATGGAAGGACCACGTCAGAGACGGCCTGCTCCCCGAGCGGCTCTCCCCGGAGGTCTGGGAAGAGGGAGGGGGCGGTGGGGGCAGCGCGGGAGGCGCAGGGTGAAGACGGGGCCACGGCCAGACCCCTGGGCAGGCCTGTGTCGGGTCTAGGGAGGAGGGCCCTGTGAGTTAGATCAGCCTGGGGGGAGGGACCTCTCTAAGGCCAGGCACAGGCTCCAGCCTCCTATGAGCAAGTGTCCTCCACTGTCCATGGCTGGGCTCCTGGGAGGGAAGGAGGGGAGAGGCTGGCATCCCCAGGGGAGGCAGAGGGGAAGCGTTCAGCTGTCCGCTGCCTGAAATCACTGAGTGGAACATTTGCAGGTTTGGGCTATGGCCTCCTAACTACACCATGGGAGCACTTCCCTCCCACGTGGCGGGCCCATGACAAGCGTCCCCTCATTTTCTTTTCCTCTACCCTCAGGACAAGGCACCACTGTCCCCACATGCTAGGTGAGGAGGTGGGGCCCTGGGGGGATGGCTGGGTCATCAAGGTGGGCCCCCTGGATGGGATCAGTGCCCTTACGAGAGAGGACATGGGAGAACTTGCTTGTCTCTCTGGTTTCTGCTCAGGGAGACCAGACCGTCTGCAAATCAGGGAGTCAGCTCTTATCAGCGCTGGATTGGGGCACCTTGGTCTTGGCCTTCCAGCTTCCAGAACTGGGAGAAATAAATGCCTTTGCTGTGTCACAGCCCTGGGCCGTGGTATTCTCTATGGCAGCCCACGCTGTGATGGAGATATATTTGGGAAGTGCTCCCAGCAAGCGTCAGAGGGCAGGGGGCCCCGAGTGCCACGGGGCGGGGCTGGGCTGGGCTCCACAGGCCAAGCTCCTGGTCTGCTCAAGGCCCCTCAGCCCGCTCAGGCCTGCGGGACACAGGACACCAACGCGTGTGTCGGCAGAAGAAGCCCTTGAAGGGAGGTTCCAAGCCTCTGTGCCTCTCAGGACAGAGTCCGGCCTCGACAGGGCAGCCCGCACACTACGCCCCTCGTGGGAGGAAAGGCGGGGGGGGGCGTTCAGGGGCCAAGAGGCGATTCCCCCAGCACTCCCCTGGTTTCCGTTTGCTTTCAGGACAAACTCCAGAGTCCTCGCAGAGGCCAGCAAAGCCTCAGGCCACGCTACCCCAGCCCCTTCCCCTGTGCCGTCTCGGCCAGTGAGCCAGAACCGCGTAAAGACGGGTTTTTGCATATGGACGCCCTCTGTGACCTCTGGCCTACAGGCTGCGGGGTCAGGACAGGCGCCCAGGGAAGGCTCCTGAGCTGAATTTTGGGACACACAAGCATGGGGACAGCGGCCCCCCTCGGCTGCCAGGCCCTGGAGCTGTAACACCGGACGACGGAACACGGGGCCTAGAGCCACCCCCGAGGCTGTGGGCTGGCACTGGGACTGCGCTCCACTGGGCGACTTTGTGGTTTGGCTGGGGCTCCCCGCTGTGTCCCCCACCTGCTGTGGGTCAGGCGGACGCTCCTGTTGTGACCTTCTGGTCTCTGGAGCTTGGTGGGTACGTCGACTCCTGGCCTCGCCCCACGACCCATCCACCTCCCACAGGCTGCTGGGGCCCTGCCGGGTGTGCGAGTGGGCCTGTTTCTCCGGGGACATGAAGCTCGTGAGGGAGCCCTCGATGAGCTCCGAGGGGACTGACAACCCACTAAAGCAAAGAGTGGCAGTTGGGGAGGGGCAGCTGGAGGCAGGCAGCAGCGCAGGCCAAGCATGGCGGCCTGGAGCTGGGCCGGGGCGTTGGGAGGCTCTCTGGGGCCCCCCAACTTCCCAGAGGGCTGGTGCGTGTGTGCGCGCGCACGTGCCTGTGTGTGTGTGTGTGTGTGTGTGTGTGTGTGTCCGGCCTCCTCTGGCCAGGGAGAGGCAGGCCGGCGAGATCCAGGTAGGGGCCTTGCGAGCAAGGTTCTGTCCCAGGGACTCAGAGCAGAGGGGTGCCGAGCTCAGACCCACCTCTCCCAGCGCCACTGCCCATGCCGCCCCTGCCCTCCTGCCCCCCAAGCCCCGGGTCTCCATCAACTTCTTTCTCGTTTTGAACGGGGCCTGCATTTTCATGGCACTCTGGGGCCCTCCGTTTGCTGCCCGGGAGCGGTGTGTCAGCGGGGGCCCGAGCTGCTGGTGGATGCCCCTCCCTGCCCGCCACGGGCGGCAGCAGTGACAGCACCCCTGCTCCCCTCGTTAAGGCCGAGGAGCAAACAAGGAGGAGGATGGCGGATGAGTGCACGGGGCAGACCTGGCTGGATTCTGCTACCCGCCCCGGGAGTACCACAGCTGACTGCTCTCAGAAAGACTCTGGGACTCCGACAGGTGGGAGCTGTGGCTGCTTCGTCGGGGCGGGGGTGCGGGAGGGCAGGGGCAGGGCTGGGGCAGGGCCCCCCCTGCCTTCCACCCGTGCCTCGGGAGACCCCAACTTCCTCCCCGGCCCCCTGGCCCAGCGCCACCCTGCCCTGAGCCCTCCCACCCCCAAGGGGACCGCCAAGCCGGATTGGGGGGAGCAGAGTGGGGGGTGGGGGGTGCCCACTGGCCCGGCGGGCGAGCCACCGTCCCCCGTGGGCCAGGTGGCGCGGTGGCTGCGGCGGGCGGGCCAGCTTTCATCCTGGCCGCGGAGCCTGAGAAAGCCTGGGGGCGGCTTTATCCGGGCCAAAGCCCCGAGCGAGCGGCTCCTGAAAAGTATTGAAGGGGCATTACCCAGAGTGACACATTCCATTTCCCTCAGGCGCAGACAATGAGGAAGACCCAGTTAAGGATATGGCGCTGGCCTTGTGCGCTGCTGAAGGTTTTTTGAGAAAAACGTAACAGATGACAATAGAGCACTTTGTCGCGGTCGAGGGCACTGGGGACGGGGCCGAGCGGCGGGCTTCATCATTACTTGTGATGAGAGGCGGTTTACTGTTTCTTTCTTCCCTCTGTCAGGGAGAACAATGCGGGGGGAAAGCGGAGGTTTCCCATTATAAATCACCATAAGCCCCATGGAAATCCCTCCCCACCCCGGGGCTGTGAGCGGGCAGACACTGAGCGCTGGGGCCCCGCGGCCCATACTGCCCGCGGCCGGCTCGGGCCGCCCGGACGGTGAGGGGGTGCTCCCCGGCCCCCCCCTCCGTGGGAATCAAGGCTCCAGAAAGGCTGTGATCTCCACCCCGAAAAGCAGGCACATGTCGTGGAGAATGAGAAAGGAGATACTTGCCCACCCCTCCAATTAAAGAACGGGGAGCAGAGACACAGGGGTGCCTGGAGCCCAGGCCTGGGGCCCCAGGGGGTCGGAGGGGCCCAAGAAAACACCGTGTCTGGCTCAGCATGTCCAAGGTGGCGCGAGAGAGAAAGCCCACCGGGCTTTGTCTCAGCTCTCACTTTACAAAAAGAAAAAAAATGGGTCTACAGGGGGGTGGGCACCTGCTCAGGTCACCCGCTCAGCCAAGGCTAGGGACCGGTGCCTCCTGTCTCCAAACCCACTCCCCAGGAGCTAGTGTACCCCAACTCTTGCCCAGGCACCTGGTGCCAGGAAAACCCAGGGGCCCCAGATAGTCTTCCCCGGTGCTGGGCTTTTCCTATTGGCCTCCTGCAGCCTCTCCTGGTGAGTTGGGTGGGCCACTTCGGCTCCCATCACTGCTGGGAGCATCTTGACCCATCTGGGACCATGTCTTCAGGAGTGGCAGGGCCACGTCCACAACTAGGGGCTCCTCAGCCCCCCGGACAGATGGCAAGGCCTCCCGAGCAGGGCCAAAGTCCACTGTTTGCCAAATGACAAGACTTTTTGGATCTTAGAAAGGGTGTGGGGTACAAAGATCATCTCTGGCAAGCCTTCCAGTGGGCACTTAGTGGCATCCCACATTCAAACCCACAAAACGTGAGTCCTCACCTGTGGGAGGCCAAGCTGTAGGTAAAATTGTGCTACCAAAAATTTCAGGTCAGGTCACGTTTTGATGCCAAGAAAGTTGTAAGAAAATTCTAGAATGGGGAGCCTTTGGGATTTGAGAGCCACGATGTATCGGTCAGCACAGCCCCCCACCCCTGTGCTTCCATGTCTGGCCCTCTGCCCCCCACCCAAACCTCCTAAACATATAGGATGGCTGCTGTGTGTCCTCAGCTATAGCCCAGGGTGTCTGATGGAAGACAAAGGCCAGCCTCGGCTAATGACGGCCCTGTGGTCCTGCCAGAGCCCAGTTTGTCAATGTATAAGATGGAGGGACACTTGTACCTGCCTCGCAGAATCAGAGGGCATCAAACCCGGTGTTTGCTTGAGACCTAGCCTGGGACCCGCAGGGAAGGCTGCTGGTGGTGCTGTTAGTGCCCCGTGAGCCCAGCAGGTTGTGGCCTGGTTAACCAGGTGAACCCCCAAGTGCTCCTGCTGCCCCTCATCCAGTCTGGGCTGCTCTGACTGGGCCCCAGCTTTTCGCTGCTTTATCTCCTTTTCATACTGTCTGTGCTCCTGTCACCCCAAGGTTTTCCGTTCCCATCTCTGATCTGTGATTTCTGACTCCAGAGATCATAGGTTTTCGCTCATGTTCCCTCCTCACCTTGGGATCCTTGTTCCCATCCTCACAAGTTCTAGAACTTTCTTCCGTCAGGGAGCAGCTCCGCTGTCTTCCATGGGGGTGGCTCTCATGGACTTCCCCCAGGATCCTTTTCTCAACATGGGCCAGATCATGGTTCAGGTGGGGTGTGTGGGGGGGGGGCATGCACACTTATGTGGGTGTGCACATGTGTGTGGTGTGTACATGCGTGTGATGTGGGGCATGCGCACATGTGTGGTGTGTGTACACGTGTGGCATACACGCATGTGTGGCATTCGTGCATGTGTGTGGTGTGTGACATGTGCACGTGTAGTGTGGGTACGTGTGTGTGCTCTCATGTGTGCCTGTAGGCATGTGAGCCTGTGTGTGCTATGCATACGCGTGTGTGGTGTGCATGATGCTTGTGCGTGAGTGTGTGGTGTGGGGGTGCACGTGCGTGTGCAGTGTGCACACTTGCATATGCACGAGTGGGTGGGGGGAGGGCATGAAAAGGCAGCCAGCCATGGGTCAGGCACAGCCAGCACCACTAGCCACTGTAAATCCTACCCTAGAGCCCGGAGCCCTCCAGGTCCTGTGGCTTTTCCCTGCTTCCACAGTGCAGACGGGCGGTGAGGACACCTCCTTGCAGGGAGAACAAAGTCAGCTCTCCACCGGAACCATCCCCTCGCTCCCCTGCTCTGGCCCACCATGCACCCTGTGTGGCCGAGCTTGCTTCCACCTCAGCGTCTGGTCCCCGGGCACCACATTCTCGCAGTGCAGCTGTGCACTGTGGTTCCGGCGGGAGTCCTGGAACCAGGCTGCCCACCTTCAAAACCCAGCTCTCCCTTCCTAACTGTAGGACTCTGGGCATGTTCTCTTGGCTCTGGGTACCTCAGTTTCCTCATCTGCAGAATGGGGATGATCATAGCATCTCCCTCTGTTGTGAGGATACAAACGGTGTTCGTGCGCACAAGGTGCTGTGTGCAGGCTTGACCAACGCACCTGCTACCGCTCCCTTCCCAGCCTGGCCCCGTACCTCACGTCCGGGTCTTAATTTTTCCTACACTTTCTGTTATGCACATCTTGCCTGCCTCCCCTATTTGAACGAGTGCCTTCAGAGCAACACCGTATTGGTCTCATTTGCTGCTGTTTTCCTACTGCAGTGGCTGACCCACAGTCGACAGTCAGAAAACACTTGTCAGATGAGTAGATGGGTGATGGACAGATGGATGAAGGATGGATGATGGACGGATGAAGGGAAAGATGGAGGATGGATGGCCGGAGGGAAGGTGGGAGGGAGAAAGGGAGGGATGGATGTTGGTTGGATGGGCCACTTCCCCCGTACCGAGCATAATAGATGACACGTGACAAATGCTGGTCAATGCTTGCCGAATATTACCTATTGATAAATTCATAAAACGACTCTCACCAGAGGTAGTTCTCTGCCCCTTCTGGTTACTTACATGAACCCCGTCTCACTGAGATCACCGTACGCCCAGTTTGATCTTTTTTGCCCACTTCCTACTTGACTGGGCTGCCTCTGACACAGGTGTTGGCCTCACCCTTCGCTAACTCACCCCATCCTCTGGGGCCGAGCTGGATGCACACCCCTCATCCCCAGCCCTCTCCCTTCCCACCACCAAAAGACCAAGGCGTGAACATTTACTCCAGATGGTGCGTGTTTTATTTAAACTTTGGGGACCACATACGGCTTCTGCCACAAGTACTCAACTCTGCCCCTGCAGTAGGGATGTGTAAGCCAATGGATGTGCACCGAAACGTAAATCCTTTGTACTTGTCACGGGTCACAAAATCGTATTCTTTTTTTTTTTTTCCTACAAAATAGTATTCTTCTTTTGATTTTCCCAATCATATGAAAAAGTAAATTTTTTCCAGATGCTAAAAACTATTTAAACACTAATCTTAGCTCACAACAGCACATAAACAGGCAGCAGACCTGCTCAGCGGGGTATGGTTCGCCAACTCCTGTTGTAGAAGAAAGTAAAGGAGGAACTCAAAAACAGATGAGCGTTTCCCTAACAGGAGGGGGCAAGTATAATTGCACCAAGTCTCCCTGTCGTTCTTGTTTGCTTTTTTTTTTTTTTTTTTTTAGTTGATGAAGAGATTGAGTCTAGTTTTCATGGTGGTAGTCTTTGGGATGTTCACAGATAACAGGGTCTCCTCCTGAACTCGGGGTAGGGTTGCCCTGCCCCTGGGTGCAGTCCTAAGAGCAGCGTCTACACAGCCTTCCCTGTCATACTGTCCCCCGGCAGGAATCCCAGAAGCCTGTGTTGAGACTGAGCGTCCAAAAGCCTGGGTTGTTGACTGACCAATGAGCAGAGACCCTGTGCCTCCCATTGAAGAAAAAAACTTTGGCCATTGTAAACCGCCAAAGGTTAGGGGATGTTTGTTACTGTGTCATGCGTCTGTTAGGCACTAGTTCTTACTTCTTCAATTTTTTGGCAGGGGGGTGTCCCTTGTCATTTGCAATTGATTCATAGTATTTTTTCCTTCTTCATTTTTCAGAGCTGTTGGTGTGTTAAATATATTAACCCTCCAGGGGTGCTGGGTGGCTCAGTCATTAAGTGTCTGCCTTCAGCTCAGGTCATGATCGCAGGGTCGTGAGATCGAATCCTGCATCGGGCTCCCTGCTCAGCAGGAAGCCTGCTTTGCTTCTCCCTCTCCCACGCCCCCTGCTTGTGTTCCCTCTCTCGTATGTCTCTCTCTGTCAAATAAATAAATCTTTAAGAAAACATATGCATATATGTAATAACCCTCCACATGGCTGTTCTCAGCACACCTCTTCCAGTGTTTAGCTAAGGGCTGACAAGTCAGATTCAACTTGTTCGAGTACCTGTGGGTACACGAATCTACTGCTTTATCTCGAAAGTCTCACCAGGCAGTTTCAGTGTTTGAAGCTGGGGGTTGTTCATGTGTTGGCTCTGAGAGTTCTTTAATAAATGATTTAAAAAAAAAATAACCAGATTTGGCTGGAATGATGACAGTGGCCTTTCCCAATGCACGTGCTATTAGAACCAGCTCCAAGGAACCAGATCCTGAGGACCCTAGATCGGGAAACAGTTTTATAGCTGGAGGGCGGGACCCTGGTGCCTTTGGGAGAATGGAAGGCACGTCAGCATCGCTGGCCCTGCAAGGGGACCTGCTGGAGTCAGTGCATATGTTCCTTAGCTTCTTTGCCTGTGGACCCCTTTGTCCATACGCCATAATGTGAGTATTGTGTGAACAACATCGTATCCGAGCGGTAAAACTAGGGGTCCCATTACCGACTTAACAGCTTGGAGCAAGGCCCATATTCCTTTTGGATGAGCTCCATGGCCATTGATTAACCCCCCACCGAGGTGGGTGGCCTTCCCTTCGGGCCAGAGGCTTGTTGGGGCACCCTCCCTCCCCACCATTTCCCGGGGACAGAGACCTCGGAGCGCCACCCCAGGTCTTCGCTGCTGGACACTTGCCAAACTGTGAGTTTGCCCAGAGGACAGGCAATCCCGCTCTCTCGGAGTCACGGTTCTACACTCGGCTGGACGTGAGAATCACCGGGATCTTTAAAAACCCTCCCGTCCAGACCACGCCCAGAGCAGACGCAGTCAGGGCCGAGGGCGGACACGGACAGCTTCCAGGTGATTCCGACGCGCAGCTGAGTTTGAACACCAGCTTCCAAGGAGGTGGCTCCCCCACCTCTGGCCCACCCCAGCACTGTGGCTTGGTCCCATCCGAAAGGGGCGTGGGCGGGGGACTTTGCAGAACCCCGTGGTATGCGGAATTGCAAACTTTGAATTCGGACACGTCCCACTCCTGGTGAGAAGCTGCACTCCAGCACAGCTGAAGGAAGGCCGGCCGCCAGACTGCATGCCCGTCTGCCTGGGCGTATCTCTGGCAGGAGGCTGAGCCATACTCCTGCCCCCAGGGATGCTTGGATGCGTCACTCTGTTCGCACAGGGATGTTGTTTCACTGTTACGCGGGTACTGCATGTCCACAGGATCTTGATAAGAAATTCTTCTTCTTCACCTGTCACGGTAGCGCCACATCTCCCAGCAGCTTACAAGTGGCTGGCAGAACAGGTTTCCCTTTTTGCATGGGCCGCCAGGGAACTCAGTCAAATTTGTTGCTGTGCCGAGCAGCAGCAGAGAGGACCTTAGAACGTGTGGTTGACCCTGACTCTACCTCAGCTTCGTCTTAGGTCTCTCCCCTTCCTTCTCTTCGCCTACTGAAAACCATGCAGGCAAGCCGCTGCAAACGCTTTTTTGGGACCAAGGAGGGACATGAAGTCACAAAGAAACAACGGAAAGGCCACGGCTCCTGTTCCTCTCGTTGAACACTGGGTGCAGAGCTATCGGCTCTTCCTTCTCTGAGCCTTGCGCACAGGCCAGCCCACCTGCCACCCGCGTTCAGGGCAGCCACTTCCCCCTGCGTGTTCAGCCAAAGCGTTTTTCCCCATGGGCCCGGGGCCCGGTCTTCTATGGTCGAAGGCCCCTTGGAATGGGAAGCAGCCTACTGTGCGCCAGGGTGAGCCACCAATTCGCACTGGGCCTCGTTCCCCTTGTGCCCTGTGCCCCCCCCCCCCGCCCCAGGATGGCGAGTCTGAGCCAGGAACTGATGGGTAATGCTCGTGGTGTCCACGCCCGGCTGACGAGTATCCAAGGTCCCCCTGCCTGGCCTCTGTGTCATGGAGGACCCCGGGCCCTACCCTAGAGATTCGGGGATCCCAGTGGCCAGAGTGGACCCATTCGTTTCCTCTGCTCCGACTGAGACGGGGCTGGCCTGGCCCTGCACTGACAGCCTCCTGGGCAGCTGGCTCCACGGCCTGTGGCTATAGAGACCCACACTGATGTTCTCCTCTACAGTGGGATTATTTGTGGTTTCTCTCCTAGGGTCTCTGCTGAGTATCCCAGCTGAGCAGGCCAGGACACTGGCTGGAGGGCTGGGGGCTGACAGCTGCCTCTGGGAAGGATCCCCTTCTAGAGACTTCAGCCCTGCCTTGGCCTCTCTACAGGGAAATGATCCAACGACACTGAGATTTTGGGAGAGGGAGGAAGGGTGTGTTTGGGAAAAATGTGCCGAGGTCATCAGATTTGCTTCCAAAGAGCTTCTGTGGGAGGGTATGGGGCCAATGTGCTCCTTAGGGGTGGCTGGGGGAGGTTTTCTGTTGATGGCGATGCCCACTCCCAGCCCTGCTGCTGGCACTCGGGGCCCCATGGGGCCTTCAGCCCCTGTGCAGGACCTGGGGCTGAGCTGCTGGTAGCTCATCCCCCGCATCCGAGCGCTGCCTCTGGCCACGTGACTCACAGCTTGCTTCACTTATCTGTAAAATGGGGACAGCACTCCTGCCCACCTTGGGGTCAGGTGGGAAGGTCTGAGCTAGGGGTTCCAAAAGCCAGAACAGCTGCCCCTTCTGAAGGGCGAGGGACTTTCCCAGGGAGACCTGGCATTTGGGGATAAGAGGTATCCCCAGACTCAAGACACGCAGCTGTTCTGCTTTGAAGTTTGGAAAGCAGCTGGAACCAGACTCACTCTTAAGACCTGGGCATCTTACCCAATGGACAGTGAAGTAGGGTCTGCAAAGTTCTCGGCCATCGGGACTGAGTCATATGGTGAGTCTAATGGGCTGGGGTGCCCACACTGCTGGCGTGGGAGACTCCTGGGCCCCCCAAGCCACCAGGGTGGCCACGGAGGGCTGGAAGCCAGGCCCTGGCCGGATGCCATGGACCTACATTCATCCCATCCACATGAATATGGAGGGCTGATGGTTGACTAGCACGTGCAGAGGTGGGCTCATGGGCTGTAACAACTCTTGGAAGATTTTCCGGCAGCGGGGAGGGAGGGAGGGAGAGAGCCTTTGAAAAGTCAGGGAAGGAACTATGCTTGTTCTAGGGGAAGAGAGTAAATAACACACTGGACACCAGCCCCGGCTCAGCCCCTGGCAGACATCGCTAATTGATCACAGCACTCTGTCTTGTAGTGTCTAGACATCCCTGCCCAAAACACCCTCAGCCCAGCTTGTGGGGCCAAAACCCATCAACCAGGTTTGCACGTGATACAGTGTGACACAAAACACACTGGCCATCCCCACGCTGGACACAGCATGAGGCTCCATTCAGCACTGTGTGCACCAGCCTCCGGGGGCGTGGGCCAGACCCCTGTGCTTGGTAGCTGCCCTGCTGTACAGGCTGAATGTGCTCTGACTCTGTCTCTGGGGCTGAGTGTCCCTCTGCTCTCCCAGGGATCTGGGTTTGCCGGTGAGTCAGCGTAGACCAGCCTTTCTCCGATTCTGAGGAGCCTGCGTATCACCTGGGGAGCCCTTCTCATTCTAACCCAGCAAGTTTGGGTCAAGCAAGGATCCTGCCTGGCTGAGAGCTGCAGTTCCCCTCCCCTTTACTTTTGTAGAAATTTGCTAGACTTTGCTCCTTCCCTGCAGTTTCAGATTCCAGTTGGTACAGGGGAGAGAAACGGAGGGTGCTGTGTGTCCCCCTAAAAACACTCACTCCTTTCCAGTGACCGGGTAGGAATCAGCCTTCTCCTGCATTTATGCCAGGCCTTTCATCCTGATGACCAGCTCCCCTTCCAGTGTGGGCTGTGTGATTTCCAGGCTGGGTCATAAACGTCAGCCTATCCCGTTCCCCAGTCAGTGCTAAGCCTCACTATTGACATGATCTGTTCAAGACAAGTTCAAGTGGAAATGAACTCTGCCTTGTGCTACAGGGGCAACTGGGTTCTGGAAGAACTCACAGGCCTGAAAGTATTGCCATGGTCACGTTTGGAAAATACAGTATGCCACAGGCTGCCCTCCGGCCTCAACCATTCACATTCCTCCTGGAGCCAAATTATACTCCTTTTACCTACACTGTTCCGTCTCCGCAACTCTCATCCCATCAAGTGTTGAGCTCAAGGTCCAGGATCCCATGCTCTCCATCAGCTCCAGGTGAACAGTGGGCTTCTGTTGTGGGTTCCTGAGCATGTCTCCTCCACAGAGCTCCCTGGGTGGCAGCCATGAACCAGAAACGTGTTATCTGGCCCTGAATGCAGTGCTACGACAGGCAGAGGACAGCTACCACAGGAATCCCAGTGGAAATCCCAACATGTAAATATGGAAGCCATTGGCCCACAGTGACTCTTACATCAAGCCAGTCACGTGTTTTCAGTTCCCTGTTTGGGGCTCAATCCCACTGCTTGGGAATGAGTCCCTATGGCTCCAGACTCTGGGCTCTGGGTTTGGCCCTCCGAGCCAGGTTTCCTTTTCCATACAAAGCGCCCCATGTTTACAATCGAGTTCTTTCCCAGACTGTTTCCTGCCCATAGAACTTTGGGGACCCAAAGTCCTTTTCCTATTTTGAGCTATCTCTATCTCTTTTAGTGGGAGTTGATACAATTCTTTAAAAACCTTATGGATTTTTTAATGAATCAATTTATAATCCACTCCATAAGCCAAGACAAGATGACTCTCTTCAAGATAACCTCTTCTGTCCTCTGGGCTTCTCATGACACTGCTGTCGGGAGCCTCTCCAAAGATTATGAACAGTTTTTGTTTCATGATGAGGACGCATGAGGCGTGCGCTTATGAGATTTTGAGGCCCTCTTGTTGGCTACACATGTCTCTGTGCTCCTCCTTAGAACTTTATGAGATCTGAACAAAGGCTCTGGATTTCAACCTCAATTTGATCTTTGCTCCAAAGCCTTTTCTTAACTGGGACTATCAGAGAAGCTGGCACTGAATGGTTTGATATTCACATCTAGCATGTCATGGCTCTTTTATATTAGTGGTTCTTCTTTGGATTGGTCTCTGTTCTCTCACTTTTATCAAGGACAGCAAGATTAAGCCCATTAGCACTGCCAACCCTCTGCCTAGAGAACTGGTTTCTGGTACGGTGGCTGGACTCCTCCACAGACTCGCTCTCCCACCGGTAACAGTGGTGAACTTTGGGCAAAAAAATAAAATGACCTGAGGATTCTGAAAAGTAAACAAATGCAGGAAGCTTGTTGAAGGGAGTTGAAACTTAAAGTGGAGGAGGCATAGGGGTGAGTTCTCTACCTTTTATGGCCTTTCCTCCCAGATGGGCTTCAAGCTCAGGGCTGTGTGGTATGGGGTGCATGGCTAAGACGCCAAGGAGATCTTCATCATCTTTTTACCTGGGGGAATCAGGGAAAGGAGCCTAGGCAGCCACAGAGTCCACCAGAGAGGACTGAGCTGGAGAAGAATTCTGGGTGTGACACCACACAGGTCTCTGGCTGCCCAGAACCACACATGTAGAGGAGAGACTCAGAACAGCAGAGCAAAAGCTTAAGGAATTGAACTGAGATTTCCACCACCATCCACAGGTGGAAAGGCAGAGTTTATAGAATGAGTCTTACTAGGTTAGTTGTCAGATAAATCTAAAACAACAACATTCTTCAGGGGAATATAATAAAGCCCAGAGTCAACATAACATAATATTCACAATGTCCAGGATATACTTAAAAATTACTGGACATTCAGAGGCGCCTGTCTGGGCTCAACCAGTAGCTCATGTGGCTCTTGATCTCAAGGACGTGAATTTGAGCCCCACATTGGGTGTAGAGATTACTTGAAAATAAAATCTTAAAAATATTACTTAACATTCAAAGAAAGAGAAAAATGTGGCCCATCAACAATCAATAGGTGCCAACCCCCAAATGACCCAGACTTTGGAATTATCAGATAAGGACTTTAAAAGATCTATTAAAATTACGCTCAGTGAAATGAAGGAAAATACACCATGAATGAATGAAAAAATTATAAATCTCATGAGAGAAAAAAGAAATATAAAAAGGAACCAAAAGGAAAACTTAGAATGGAACATGTAAGTCCAAAAAATATTCAAATGTGGGGAAAAAAAGAAATAGAGGGAACAAGTAGAAAATAAATAGTAACATGACAGGCCTAAATCCAACCAGATCAATAATTACACTAAATATTAATGGTATATATAAATAGTTTAATTAAAAGGAAGGGGTTGTCTGACTGGGGGGAAAAAAATAAAATAAAACAAGACACGACCATAGGCTCAATCATATGCCTGCAAGAGATGTACCTTAAACAGAAACATGGAATGAAAGTAAAGGAATAGGAAAGGTATCCCCTGTAAATGATAAGCACAGGAACGCTGGAGTGACCTTATCAATATCAGAGACTACAGTCTTCAAGATAAAGTGTAATGACTGAGATAAGAAGGGACATCTCACAACAGTGAAAAAGACAACTCATCAGGAAGTCGCAATAATTTTAAATGTGTATGTACCTAATAGTAGAACCTCAAAGTGCATGAACAGAGATTGATAGAATTAAAGGAGAAATAAATCACAATCATATTAATATGTCCAATTTCCTCTCTTGATAATTGACAGAACTAGGCAAAAAAAAAAAAAATCAATAAATATAAAAGAGATTTGAAAAACAGGATTAATCATCATGATCTATAATGTCTTGATATTTCTTTCCAAGTGCACATGGTACATTTACCAAAACCACACACTCGTTTGTGAGTATCAGTACATTTAAAGCACTGAAATCCTGAATGACAGCAAAAACATTTCAAAATGTGTGGGATACAGCTAGAGCAGCCCCCAAAAGGAAATGTAGATCGTTAAAGGCTGATATAGGAAAAGAGAAAAGCCCAAAATCAATGACCTATGTTCCTCCAAATACAGCTAGAGAAGGAAGAGCACCATAAACCCAAGGTAAGCAAAAGGAAGGAAGTAATAAAGACAAGGGCAGAAACCAAGGAGACACAAAACAGAGATAATAAGAGGAGATCGACAAAGCCAGAAACTGGTTCTCGGAAAGATCAACAAAATTATATCAAGAAGAAAAGAGAGAGGACACACATCGCAAATGTCAACACTGAAAAGAAAGACTGTCACTGCAGATTCTATGGATGTTAAAAGGGTAATACAAAATTTATGCTAAAAAAAAATAAAAGGGAGAACATCTTGCTCCCAGGCCAAGAGTGAAACCACAAGCAAAGCAGGGCATGGCCAGGATGCCCCTGGAGAGAGGAGGAGGTGGAGTGACCCGGGTGACAGTGATCCCTGGCACTTGCCTGGCCCTGAGCTGCCAGGTTCTGGAGCATTCGCAGTTCTCAACTGCACTATGTACACATGATCTTTGTGTCCGTTGGAGCTGCAGGGATTCTCACGGACGTGCAGTATTTTCCCATTGGGTAGCTAAGGACATTGAGGCTTCAGGAGGTGAAGATAATGTTTCTCAAACTCTCAAGTGGACGGTTGGCTCCAGGGAGTTTGCTAAAACGCAGACACTGACTCGGGATGCCCGCAGCAGGGCCTGGGATCCTGTGTTTCCAACAAGCCCCCCGTGACGTGGCTGCTGGGGCCAGAGGACCGCACTTGGAGTAGCGAGAGGTCCGGGACACGCTGCACGGCTGTGAGTGATGGGTTTTCAACAGAAGTCCGCCTGGCCTCAAAGCCCATTTTCTCTTCGCTGAGCCCTCGGAATGGCCTGAAAGTAATCTGCCCTTCTGTGTTCATGTGTTAGCTGAAGACCTCTGCTGTCCCCTGGGACTGCCAGGACGGAGACCCGGGACACCTGCCTCCTGGTGTCTGAGGAGCCCTGGTGCCACCTTAGCCCCATACGAGACCATTCACCCTCAAAATTCCTGACACCTTGTCCCATTCTGTGCTCAGGCTAAGCCATGTCGTGCATCGGGCTCTGCTTCTCGGCTGCACGGCTGAGTTAGGACAGCATCTCCTGAAATTCCCTCTCACACAAATCATCATGGTGCTTTGTTCAATTGCGTACCTCCCCCTGCAGCAGGCGTGGGGCTGGCTAACCTGTACTCATCACAAACAACTGGGGACTTTCTTATGGTCAGACAAGTTTGGGGAACTCCAAATTTGGGGGTGTGGATCCATGTTTATTTTGGTCTCAGGTATATTCTTTTGCGTCATAGTCAATGTATCATTGTGTCCGACCCTGAGAATAGGCCTAGGTGGTGGGTGGTACTAGGATTCCCATATGACAGGATGGGAAACTGAGGCACAGGAGTTTAGAGCTTCCCCAACCCCAGGGAATTGGGGGGTGGTGGAATGGGGAGGTGCGTCTCTGGCCCTGGAGCCTGGACAGACCTGGTTTCTTTGCAAGCCCCTCATAGAGACAAACGAGGCCCACGCAGCGTTCCTGAGTCCCCCGCCCATCATCGGGCAGATCCCATGTGCACAGCACAGGCCCATGCTTCCATGGTACAGACCAGCACGGATTTGGGCTCTGGCCTGTGTACAGACAGATGCGACACTTGCGTCCTTGTTTTTCTGTCAACTGTGTCTGCAAGAAGGGGAGGCAGCGGGTCTGGGAGACAGATGTGTGGGAGACAGATGTGTGAGACACAGCTCTTTCGACCCCACGGATGGTCGGGGTGGCTCGTGGGCACGTGTCTGGCAGTGTGGTCTGCCCAGGCCAGCTTCCTCTTCTTGTCCCCTCACACTGCTGGGGCGAAGCCCAGGGACAAGAGTCCCGTCTCTGGTGTGTTCTCTCCTACTGTGCCTGGGGATGCCCTTACGACCGGCAAGGGGTCACCTTGGCCTCAGAGCAGGCCGCTCCTAGCCCCCCACCCCCAGCACAGACGTCCCTCAAGCTGCAATTCAGCCACGCTTGTCCACGTCAGGCCCATGCACTGTACTTGAAGGTGAGACCTGGTCCCGCCCATCCTGCTCTGACTCTGCCCACGTGAGCAGCTCACCTGTTCCTGAATTAGCCAATTTCCAGACCTTGTGGGGTTACTGGGAGTGTGATCCTGGGCCAGCAGCCAGGGGTGGGGGGTGGGAGGGCCCCACTGGGAAATGGCCAGAAATGCAGATTCTGGGTCCTGCTCCTGCCCCCTGCATCAGAGCTTCCACATAGAAGGGTCCCTGGGTGGTTGGAGTTGGAGCAGGCCTGGGCACACCCAGATATCCCATAACGTGCCAGCAGACTTTCAGGGTCCTTAGCTCTCAAGGCTATGGCTTTGGGAGAGCTGGAGGCTAGCCAGCACTAATTCCATCACTGAGGGTCCGTTGGCCAGGGAGCATGGAATGTCCTTTGCCCTGTTAGCAAAACTCTGCTCAGTGAATCCCCAGTGTGCAGATTGCAAAGAAGGTCATTAATTCGGAGAATGCATTTCTACAAGCCTTGGGCAGCACAGTCGGCGTGTAAATCATGTTCCAGAGGAGGGCAAACCGGGCATGCTGCCTGTGGCTCTGTCCGGGCTGTAGAGACCATTGTCCCCGGAGGGACAATGTGTGTGTGTGTGTGTGTGTGTGTAGCTTCTGAAGGTGTTGGGGAAGTCAGGAGAGAAAGCTGAGATGCCCCTTTTCTCCGAATCTGAATCTCCAGGTAAGGGACATCGTGTGGCAAGCAGGGGACATGTCTAGATGACCTCCAGAGTCAGATAATGCTAGAATCTAATTCTGTGATATCCAGTGAACCAGGCACTCCTGGGAGTGGATGCAGCCCAGGGTGGGAGCGGTGGAAGTCCCCTTGAGGGTCCCCCAGGTCTGCTATCCCCACTGGCATTGTTGGGGTGGCCTCCTTGGGGGGGCCAGCCGAGGCTGACTCAAGCTGGCTCCAGGGTCCCAGGCTGGCTGGGGTGGAGAACCAAACTGACATATGGGATGGAAGAGGCCCAGCCCGACCAAAGAGGCCGTTTCTGCCAAGTCTGGGGAGAGCCATGGCAGGGGACAGAGAGGAAGGCCAAGAGATGAGCCCGCTGAGGGCACTGAGGCATGGAGCTGGAGGACGGGAGAGCCTGGCAGGAAGGCAGGGCCTGGGGGTACTTGCTCCAAGGAGCTGGGGCGCCGGGAGCACTGGACGTCACCCAGGGTGGTGTGAGCAAACCAGCGGACGTGGTTTTCCTCACGCCCAGCTGCCTGGAAGGCCCCCTGGCTGTGCTCTCGCTGGGCTGGGGAGGAGCGGGGCCTGTCCACTGCAGCCGAGGGCTCACTGGGGTGAGATGTCACTCCGGAGTCCGTGTGGCCCCTGCCTGAGGCAAAACATCTTTCTGTGTCCTTGGCTGGCCACAGTGGCCAAATGGCCTCTTTCCGTGCGTATCGTGTCTTCTCCCCCATATTCCCTTCCTTGCACAAATACTGACTGAGCGTGTAATGGGGCTCCGGGGTTTCAATGGGTCCTAGAGATTCCTTCAGTCAAGAAGATGATCACAGACCCACCCCCCCAAACCTTAAGCCTAATAGGGGGAGAGGGACTGGGAATCCCGTGATCCCAGTTTGGTAAGTCAGGGTGAGTACCTGTGTTTTTGAAGCCAGGAGGAGAGGGCATGAAACCCAGACTTGGGGGTTTGGGGAAGGCTTCCTGGAGGAGGTGACATTGAGATTATCCTCAAAGAACACACTTTATGAGGAGGAGATTAGGTGATTCCAAATGACCGTAAATCAAAGCACGAAGGGTTAGGTTCCCTTTGGGAAGGTGTCAATCAGTGCAATAAGGACCCCATTGTCTCTGGGCACCCGGGGGGCTCTGTCGGTGAAGCGTCTGCCTTTGGCTGAGGTCATGATCTCGGGTGTCCTGGGATCAAGTCCCAAATCGGGCTCCTTGCTCAGCGGGGAACCTGCTTCTCCCTCTACCTGCCGTGCCCCCTGCTTGTGCTCTCTCTCTCTCTCTCTCTGATAAATAAATAAAATCTTTAAAAAAAAGAAAAAAGGAACCTCATTGTCTCAGTAACATGCAGGATTTATTTCTCACCCACTTTTCAGGATTCGTGTACCCGCTGCAGGTCCGCCGGGCTCTGCTGGACCCTACACCCCTTTGCATCCTGGAACCAGCCTGAAGGCAGCCCCCACCTAAGAGGCCGGCCCTGGGAGCAGGTGCAGGAGTCAGAAAGCTGCTGCAGACCTGGAATGTCCATAAAGCCTTCTCATACAGGGCCAAGCTCAGCGTCCGCAGGCAGAGAGCATGACGCGTCTACAGGCAGGTGGCACGGGTGACTCCAGACGGTGGCCCCAACAGAGGCAAGTGAGCAGAGTCGTGCCTGGACAGGGCGGGGAAGGCCCACTTTCTGGACGAGGGCATCATGGCAAAGGCATTGGCCATGGGCTGTGAGCTTCCCCGAAGCCTCGGCTCCTGCGGGGTCCCAGGGACGGATGCCGGGAGGCTTGCCACTTTCTCTCGAAGGAAACAAAACCAAGCGGCTGCAGAAGCGTGCTTCTCCTGACTGTTGGCGCAACACGAGTCCTCACCACAGCAACGTTCCTTGCTGGCTCTGGGACACCGGCGGGTCGGTCGGGGACCCGGGCTTTGTGAGTGCTGCTGGCCGGTGCTCAGAGATCTGACTTTGAGACGGGCGCGTGGGACGAGACGTGGGGAGTTTTGCCGCCAGCTCCACGGCTCAGGGGTTTCTCAAAGGGTGTGTCGTGGGCTTACCGGGTGCTGTTGAGAAAATAAGGAAGAAAAGTCATTTTTTACTGAGTAGCTTGCAGGCCCCAGTCCCAGCAGTGGTGTCTGGTCGTGACTCTGGCCGCGGCACAAGTGATCACAGCTGCGCCCGCGTGTCCATCCACGGGGGTGCTCGGTGGCTCCATTCGAATCCCCCAGGCTGGGATTCACATCCCCTAGGAAGATGGGAGCACTCGGCGAGGTTCAGAAAGAAAACCTTGCCCAAAGCCACGGAGCCTGCGAGCGCGGGAGCGGGGACACGAGCGCCTGGCTTGCTTTCCCTGCCGTCCTCCTGCCTCCCGAGTCAGCTGGATCCATGTCCCTGTGGCTTTGCAAGAGCGGAGTGGTGGTGGTGGGGGGCTTTGGCACGCAGGCCTGTGTGGGGAGCCCCGGGGGGCCCCTCTGGGGAGGCGGCTTCAGGCCCTGAGATCCGGGCTCAGGACCTGCAGCTCAGGCCTCTCCGAGGCGGTGGCATTGTGGGCAGCTACGCGATGACTCCTTGCAAGATAGTCACAGCCGGGAGGGAGACGAGCAACGTGACCTTATTTGAAGGAACGATCTCTGCAGATGTCACTGAGTTAAGGATTTTGAGATGAGATGAGCACCCTCGATTATCCGGTGGGCCCTAAAGGCCATTGAATGTGTCCTTTGAAGAGGGAGGCAGAGGGGGGATATGACACAGACAAAGGACAGACCACATGACCACGGAGCCAGGGGCCAGGAGGGCCGGAGCCCCCAGAAGCGGGCAAAGCAGGAAGGACGCCCCCCTAGCGCCTCCAGAGGGAGCAAGGCCCTGCGGACACCTTGACTTGGGTCCAGCAAAACTGATTCTGGCCGTGGAGGAAGCTGTGCAGGGCGTGGTGGTGCGGTGGGTCGCAGTGGCTGCCACACGCCCGAGCTCCATCCCCTGCCCCGGAGTCACGGATCCAAAGTGCTGTCCCTCAAAATTACTCATGAGGGAAAAATAACCTATTGGGACAGAACCGGTCCTCTGACCCTGGAATGTTTCCCCAAGGGTCAGGCCCATCCCTGGCGCTCGCAGCTTAGCCCCCCACCTACACAGCCCGCGGGGGCCCCCCGCGCCTCCAGCAGCCGCGCCTCAGCCCCGCCCTGGGAGAGGGGGGCGGGAGGTCTGCCGCTCAGCACCCCACTCTTGCTCCTGGATGTTGATATTCCTATAGCCACGTGTGGCTTTCCCGGGGGAGCCCCCAGCCAGGGAGCTGCTGGGCAGAAGGGCTCTCTGCCCCTGAGGCCTCTGTGATTTTGGGTTGGCCTGAGCCCGGTTCATCTGGAAGGATCGTGTCGTGGTGCCCTGGCTTCCCACGAATGGCTGCATCAGACATAGGACGCAGGAACTCACACCGTAGCAATGTGAAGATGCGGTTTATCCATCCTCCCGGGGGCCTTCTCCTTCCCTGCCTCCCCCGCCTGGCCCTGTGGCTCTGTCCTCACAGCTGCAACGAGGCTGCTGTGCTTCCATCCGTGACTTCAGCATTCCCTGCGGGAAGGAAAACGTGGAAGGAGTGAGGAGTGGTGCCTGGATGAGGGACCCCTGGGACTTCCCAGAGCCTCGGGCATTTTGTCATCTACCCCCATGGCCGGGGAAGCTGGGACGTGGGACAGTTGCAGCGGTCGCCATGTCTGTCCTAAACCAAAGCTGTGTTCTGTCCTCAGAGGGAGGGACACTGGATGGGGGAACAGCAATGTAGGTCTCTCCTTTTCCCTCAACGTTGCTCCCTAGGAACAGTCTCCCCTCACTCTGCCCCTGCCCCTCCTCTGGTCCCCCAAGCCCCACAGCCTCCATTTCTGCCTCAGGACCCATCTCCTGCTCTCACGTTCCCTCCCCACCCCTGGACGGGGGTCTGCCCAGACCCTGGCACCTGGCTGCCCTCCTGCTCTTCCTGCTACTGGGGCTGCGTGGGGGGGCCCTGAGGCTGGCTGGGGCTGAGCTGTAGACGGGGCTGCGGGGGTCAGAGACAGCCCAGGCTGGGAGGCCATCCAGGAGGAGGAGGCAGAGCTCAGCACTGTGGACCTTCTCCTGTGGCTGCTGCCTCTCAGGGCGGGCTGGCCTCCCCGTCTACACTGCTGGCCCCACTGTAGCAGTCCAAGGGGTTCTAGGATTTACTTTTATTTCGTGTCCCGTCCTCTAAAAAAAAAAAAAAAAAGAAGAAGAAGAAGACTAGGAAGTGCCTACAAAACTACGTAGTCGGAACCACTTCGGTGCTTCCTGGCATCCTCCTTCCTCTCCCCTCCTTCCTTCCCTCCTTCTTCCCTCCCGCCTTCCTTCCCTCCTTCCTTCTTTTCTCCCTCCCTTCCCTCCTTCCTCTCCTCCTTCTCTCCCTCCTTCCTTCCCTCCCTCCTCCAGTCTATGCCCTCCTCAGCCCATGCACCCGTCCCTCAGTCTGTCTGTCCATCTGCCCCTTCCTCCCATCCTTGCCCGTGTGCCTCTTGCCGGGCCGTGAGCGCAGGGATTGTGGGGTCTCCTCGGGCAGCCCTGGGTCAGCGCCACCCCTGGAAACGCGGGCACAGCCCCCTCCCACCGCCGAGCGGGCAGGGCTCCCGCCTGGACAGCTGTCCTCAGAGAGCCCCAGACGCCCCCCGGCTGGCATCAGGGGCATCGCTGGGAGCGGGCAGCCTCTTCCCCCAGAAACAAGGTGGCCGGATCCCGCCGGGCCTACTTAGCCGTCTTCAGAAGGGCTGACGGGGGCCTTCCAGGGACAGCATCCCCCCCCCACCCCCCCCAGTAACCCGCAGTGACACCAGTTCCGTTTTCAGGCTCTACCTCATTTCCTGACAAACTGTCCAGCCCCAAACAAACTTTGTCTTATCTAGTTTCATCTCTGGCCCGGAGAAGCCTGTCAGCCCTGGGCAGCGGCCGGTGCTCCAGGAAATCACCCATTGTGGCCCAAACTCGCCTTCCCAGGCCTGTGCGAAGCCACAGGAAGCGGCAGCCGGGGGGCCTGGAGGTGCGGTGCGCAGAGCAGGCCTCGCAGCCCGGCTCGGGGTCCCGGGCTTCAGACGCCCCAGGCTGTCCTCCCCACCCATGGCCTCTGGGCCCAAGGGCCCCGGCCTCGCAGGGTGGACGGGGGAGCCTGGGCCACGGAGGCAGGACCCGGTGGGCACCCCGCACCTGTGCTCCCACCACTGCCCCTGAGCTGGTGCAGGAGGGGAAACCGAGGCAGCACCTGCGGAGATGTTGGGAAGGTGGGCTTTGGCCACCTGTTGGCCTCGCTTCAAACAGTCCTGCGTCCTCACCTGCCCGTCTGCCCGCAGGGGGGCTAAGCTCTGCTCACCCTGAGTCTTGGGGTGGAAAAAAATAAATAAATGAGACAAAAAAAAAAATCCTCTCCGATGCCAAACATGAAGGTAACACGGGAGGAAGTTTATTCTGATGAGGAAATCCCTAAATGCGGCTGAACTATGCTTGGAATTGCTCATTAGTGCTGGGGGCTTTGAAGGAAGGGCTCTCTCCCAGTGCCAGCCCCCACGCCCCCGCCAGGTCTCCCCTGCACTTAGCACTTATCTGCAGGAAACGGCCCGAGCTTCTGAATCCACAGGGCGCTGGCGAGAGTCGGCTGTGACTCATGCCTGGGCAGTCGGACAACTCGGGCCGTGGGGACGGCCGCCCCGCGGCAGCAACCCAGGCTCTGTTGCTGGGCTGGGTGGCCACAGGTCTCTAGAATGGTGGGAAGAGAAAGTTCTGGAAGGTCTGCCAGGGTCATGGCAGGGGGCACTGTCCCTGGAATGCCCACCTGTTGGTCCCAACACGCCCAGATTTTGCCCTGACTCAGGATCCAAAAATGTGCATCATTCACCCAATGAAAGGGATGGGAGCTGTGAGGGAGGGGGGCCAGGTGTCACCCCAGGGTCCCGTGACACTTGGCTGTGGCCTGACCCACGAGCATGCGGCCAGCTGGAGCTTCCAGATGCTCTGTCTGCCTTGGAAACATACATTTTCCTGCAGGGCCCGTGGCAGGGCCCCGGACACAGGAAGAAAGGCCTATTTCTGGAGGCCAGTCTTAAGAGCTAAGGCTCAGATAACCCCGTCCCATCCTGGCCTCTGACTCCGGCAGGAAAAACCGTCGGAAATGCCTGACTTGGAGGCACGCAGAATTCCGCCTGTGCTGGGAGGCGGGACTGGGAGCAGAGACCACAGGATTGCTGTGGTCGTGACTGTGGGGTCGGCCTGCCTTAGTCCAGGCCTCGGGACATCCCCTCTGCAGCCGCCGGTGAACGTGCCCCGGTGTTTGGGGGGCTCAGTGCCAGACTGACATGCATCACACGATGGACGCGGTCCTCCCGAAGACCACACGCCCAGTATGGGCTGGGAACAGTCCATCTCAATGTCCAGAGTGACACATAGGGCTCAGGGGCCATTGCCCAGGCCTGTCAGAACCCAGTGAAAGGAAGCAGCCGGACCTTTGGGCCCTGAGCAGGAGCTGCCTGGGTCCTAGTCCTCCCGGGGGGCCACTGAGCCCCGCGCCGGCCACCCTGGGGGGGCCTGTCCTCGGGCCCCCCTCCTGGGCACACGGCTGCAAACAGACAACTATGTGGCTTCTGCCACCCTCCCCCAGCCCCCACCATGCACTCCACACCCCACCCCTGAGAGTCAGGAGCTGAAGAGACGGGGTTGAGAGGGGGTTGAAAACCCGAGCTCTTAGGGAGGATGAGGAAAGATTTCACTTCCCTACTCCTGGGTTCTGTGTTTAGAGTTTCCACTTTCTGCTCACAGTGACTTTCCTTTTTTTTTTTTTAAGATTTCATTTATTTGACAGACAGAGATCACCAGTAGGCAGAGAGGCAGGCGGGGGCGGGGGGATCAGGCTTCCTGCTGAGCAGAGAGCCGGATGCAGGGCTCCATCCCAGGACCCTGAGATCATGACCCGAGCCGAGCCGAAGGCAGAGGCTTAACCCACTGAGCCACCCAGGCGCCCCGAGACTTTCCTCTTTACAGCAGGGGGTACTTTGGCAAGAAGGGGGGATCGCAGGCCCATCTGAGCTCCTGGTTTCTGTGACTTTCCCAAGCCCTGCCTCCCCAATCCTAATTTCCCTCTTAAAAGCTAAAGCTTTTCAACCCCCAAGGGCATTTTTCTTTATCACTTTCCTACATTTTGAGCCACAGGTTGGTGGCCCCTCTGCTGGGCATGGGGGCTGGGAGTTGCTCCGTGGCGTGGCCGTGGTATTTGCAGACCCACCAAGCAAGAGGGTTCCTCTTTGGAGGCAAAGGGAGGGGAGCCCTTCTGCCCCACTGGAGCATCTTCTGTTCCCCAAGCAGGGCTGCGCCGAGACAGCCAGGGTGGGCTGCAGGGACACTGGGCGTTGGTGGGCACAGGGCTCGCGCTGGTGAGTGGGTGCCACGCTTCCAAGCCAGAGGCCAGCGTGCCCGTGCTGGGGTGTGTTTCTAGTTTCCTCCTCTGAAGGCTGACTCGGAGCTAGGCTGGGGCTGCCTCACTCCAGGGACATAATTACCTCATTTGGCAAACACGTATTGAGCACCTACTGTGTGCTAGGCACGGGTCTCGGTGTGAGGGATGGGAGGGGGGTGATGCCAAGGACAAAACAGGCAACAATTCCCGCCCTGATGGCGTTCATATTTGGAAAGTGGAGACATGAAACAAAACTCCATAGCCCTCTGGAAGGACCTGACCGGGAGGCCGATGACACGACAGAGGCATGGGGCGGGGGCGGGGCAGGGGGGACCCGGGCTGTGCGGGCAGGACTTGCCATGTTAGAAAGGTGGTCAGTGGAGGCCTCAGGGAGGGGACAGTTGACCCAAGTCAGGGGGTGGGGAGAAGGCACGTGGACACGTCGGACAACAGTGTGGGGAGCGAACATTGGACCAGTCCTGGGAACAGCAAGGACGTGGATCCCCAGTCAGGGCAGAAGCCCCTTGGCTCTCCCATCGTGGCAGTCTGAGCGGGCCTGAGCCGGTGCCCAGAGCTGCCCCCAGACTCCTGCTGGCCCTGAGCAAGTCTGTTTTCTCCCGTTCACTCCACCCCTCACCAGAAAGCAAACTTCCTTCCTCTCTCCCCGTGTCTCAACCAGCCCCAACCTGACCCGAGCCTGGCTGCCCAGCGTCCCGTGTGGCCAGCAATCCCACCATGCCATCCCTCCAGAGACTGGTGGAGTGGAAATGAAAAACTCAGGGTGTTCTGGAAGAACCCACAAACACCAGTGTCTGTTCGGGCTGCTACAGCGCAGCCCCTGAGGCTGGGGCGGGGGGGATGGGTAACGAGCACGCAGTCCCTACTCACAACTCTGCAGCCTGCGAGTCCAAGATCAAGGTGCCAGCAGGGGAGAGTTCTTGGTGAGGCCTTCCTCAGTGCATGCACACAGAGCGAGCTCCGATCCCTCCTCTTCTTAGAAGGACACCGATGCTGCCACGGCGCCCGCCTCATGACTCCATCCGCCCCAGCCACCTCCCGGAGGCCCCGCTTCTCATCGCCTCCCGTTGGGGTCTAGGGCTCCAATGTATGCCTTTGCAGGGGGACAAAGACACCTTGAGTGACTTCCTGTTTCTACTCCACTAAAATCATTGTCCCTTGCTAGGAAAAGTGGGGTCCGTGATAGCGGTCCTGCTCCCAGACCCGAGAGGAATCCAGGGAACATGTCTCTTTTTCACCTGGTAGGGAAGTAGAAGCCAGAGCTGTTAGAGGAGCTCCGAGGCTCAGAGTCCATTGGTGGCCGAAGAGGGGACCAGAAACAGGGGTCTTCTAGTCTGCAGTTGGGCAGGGGGCAGAGTAGTTAGTAAACAATGTCAACCAAGATTTCTAGCTCTCTGGCCACCGAAAGAGGGACTCAGCTCACTCGGGAGCACAAGTGTTAAGAGCACGTGAGTCTGGTCTCCGTGATGGTAGGAGTGTCCCTGGGATGACCCATGGGCAGCTAGCTGTAGTCATGGGCCCACTTTGGCTCACCCCCTGTGTACGTAAATAAAGCTTTTCCTGGAACAGAGCCCATTCATTTATGTCTGAGCGCCTTTGTGCCACAATAATTGTTGAGGAGTAGTGACAGAGACGATGGGGCCCGTGAAGCCTAAAATATTTACTCTCTGGGCCATTACAGAAGACACTGGCTGGAAGTCACCCAGACCTGGGGAGTTGTTTGTCACTGACGCGTGACCGAGCCCATGCAGACCGAGACACACTTTCTCACTATGCTCCCAACTCCTGAATGCCATGGCGTGGGCCCTAACACTTGAAAATATCCTCTATTAAGTGCACGGCATGGAAAGCCACTGCATCCTCTTCCCAGTACAGTCTCTGTCCCGCACACAGGGGAGGCAGGCCCCCGGGGCCACGTGACCAGTCTAAAGCTCCCTAGAGCTTCCCCAGGCCTCCACCCCATGTTAACACAGGTCACCGAGTTTGAGTTTTATCTGCCTTGTCCAGGGCAGATTTGGAACCCTATGGAGCCTTCTACCAGCAACACCTGTAAGAAAACCGAAGAAAAGAGAAGCCCGTTTGCCCCAGAGCGGAAGTGAGAAGAGGTGACATCTGGCTTCCCCACACAGCTTGCTCCTCTCCTGCTTCCCTTATTCGCTCTCAGGGGGCCCCCACCTCCCAAGATCACATGGCCTCTGGCGGTGGCAGGGGACCTGCCATTCAGGCAACGATAGCCCTGCCAAGCCGGGGCCTTGGTTTTCCCCCCTCTGCGAGCTGCCGAGCTAACCGTGGTGGGCGCGGCGATGGGGACGTCCTTCCCTCCCACCCAGAAGTTGCTGGGATGAAATCCGGCCCTTCCCCGGGCTGGGGGATGGGGGTGGGGTGGAGTGTGGCTTTGCTGTTCGAGGGGCCCTGGCTTCTTTGCCGCTCCCCCCCAACTTCTCCGGGATTTCATACTTCACATTCCCCAGCATGGTTCTGACAGGCCTGAGAGCAGGGAGTCCTCACAGCCTGGGAAGGTGGCGGAAAGTTTGAACAGCTGCAGAACCTGCCCACCCGCTATCTCTAGCTACATACTTCATACTTAAAAAAAAAAAAAAAAAAAAAAAAACCCAAATTCTTAGGCTTATGTAACACACTTGGAAGTGAAGGAGCCAAGATTCATTATCAACAGCCCAGGAGGGGTTTGCGAAACACTTGTTCTGAAGAAATCTTTCCATTGAGAAAAACTTCCCCCATGCTCAGGCTCCCAGTGGCTCTAGGATGTCGTGGGGCCCGGGGTGCCCTCAAGGCTCCAGAGCCCACTGCTCTCGGCTGCCCCTGGGCTATGAGCCTGCTGCCTGGAAACCGACCCTGACCCTCCCTGCCAACCTCACCGCTAACAACCCGTGTGAGAGTGAGTCCCCACACACGCCAGGCAAAGCGCTGGGCCCCACTTTCTTTATTCTCCTGGATGCTCACGGTGACTGAGGGCTACAGGTTCTTACACCCCTTTTCTAGAGGAGGACACAGAGGCTCAGGGGGGAAGGAGGTAGGTGGGGGGGTCGGGGCACCCGTTAGCAAGCTCCTGCAATGTGTCATTGCAGAAGCAGACGTCCCCCCCGCCCAGTGGAACAGCCACTCCCAAAATACGACTCCGCATGGGCCCCTTGAGTGCGTTTCTTAAGCCACTTGCTGTAACACGAGAGGAAGCGAGGGGCTCAGCCTGCTGAGGGTTGAGGCCAGGATTCCGCTTGGCCATTTCCCCTTTAAGAGAGCAGATGTGTGGGGTTCTGGGCCTTTCCTTGGCCACACTGTCACAGGGCCCCCGGGGAACCTGAAGATGGAGGGCCGGGGCTGAGAGACTATAGCCGGGCCCACCCCGCTGGCCCTGCTAAGCCCCCTGGCCTGGCCCGCACAGATGTGTTTTCTCCCCGGGGCTCTGGGAGCTGGAGCCCGCGTAGACCCGGGAAGACTAAATTGTGGGGGTCTGGCCCACAGCTACAGATGCAGACTGTGAGGCCGAGGGGCCCCAGCCTCAGA
Source organism: Lutra lutra (assembly GCF_902655055.1). Lineage (NCBI taxonomy): Eukaryota > Metazoa > Chordata > Mammalia > Carnivora > Mustelidae > Lutra > Lutra lutra. The sequence continues at coordinate 110,736,281 of NC_062287.1, read as the reverse complement.
GGGAGCTCAGTGACTTTGTCAGGGAACTGAAAACAGATGATTTCAATCAGCGGGGGTTAAAAAAAATGACTTCGCAGCCACAGTGGACTGAAGGAGGCAGTGCGCTTGGCTGCCAGGCCCGGCCTGGGAGGCACTTCCAGAAAGCCCGTTCTGCCCCTCAGCCCCGAGCCCGGGCCTTGCCTGCGGGTCCTGCCGCGCCGGGGCAGCGGGAGGGCCAGGGCGGAAGAGCCGGAAGGAAGAGCGGCCGCAGGAGCGTGGACCGCGGGGCCCAGTGATAACCCGGCGCACCCCGCCCCCAGCTTCCTCCCCGCGGCCGCTTTCATGAATGGCCCCGCTTCCCAGACAGTGATTGGCTGAGCCGCCGGCGGCGCGGCCCAATCAGCGGCGGCGGAGCGCCTGGCTCAGCGTGGGGCCTCGGTCCCCGCAGGCATGAATGGCGCAGCCTCAGCGCCCCGCCCCGCAGCCCGCTGCCTCCCTCCCTGCTTCCCCGGCGGAGCCCCCTTCCCCGGGGAAGAGAGGAGGAGGAGGGGATTCTTCCTAACTTCCTTTCTTTCTTTCTTTCTTTCTTTCTTTTTTCCTATTGCCTCAGACCGGTCAGGGTTCTGGTACAATTGTGTCATTCTGAGGCTTGGTGGAGGCTCCTGACAATAGCCCTTGGGCTTCCCTGAGTGGTCAGTGTTGACATTCGAGATCTTGTGACAGGGAAAGGGCTTGCGTGGTTAGAAATGCATTTCTTTGCCTATGATCCGGTCTGACTCAGGTTCCAGGGAAAGCACTGCAGTCCTCCAGCGGATGCGGGCAGGCGGCCAGGGGACAAAGGGAAGGGGTTGGAAAGAGGTGGGACCCTTTCCCCACCAGGGCAGGGGACTCCTGACACTTGCGGACCTCAGGGAACTTTTCTTGCACCCCAGAGGAGCTTGGTCAGCCCCGTGGTCACTGGCCTTGTTGGCTGCAGATGCCACGTGCATGTGAGGGCTGGGGCCATTTGGGGGAACCCGGCCATTCAGCTGTATTTCCTGTTAAGTAGGAAAACATGTTCTATTTGCTGATGTTATAAAGAAGGCATGTGTTTACAAATGCTCGTTGGGGAGAGCCTGGTTAATGGGCCCACTTCCGGCCTCCCCTCCCCAGAGGACAGTTGTGTTGCTGCTGACAGAGGGGGCCCTGCTCTTAATGGGAAGACCCTTTTGCTTCGGAAGATCAGTCTCAGCAGATTTCAGAAGCGCTACAGAGAGCTCTCTCATAAGGTGGGCCGAGGCCGTGTGAGGAGGGCCTTGAATGCCCGAGTGAGCCCCGGGGAGGCAGATCACAGCAAATCACAAAATTCAGACAGGGCACTGAGCTCCAGGCCTGGCACGGAGTCATGACCACAGCACCTAGGGTCCTACCTGGTGAGAAGTGTGTCTGTTTCCTCGTTTCTAAGCGCTGGACTCAGAACTCCCAGGCGGTCGCCCGAGTCCATGCGTGGACAGGCAGGGCCAGACCTGAGGAATTCTTCTGTATTAACAGCATCAGGTTCTGCCTGCTGTCTGCCCCTCTTTCCATCTCCTATTCAACAGTTCATAAACGTTTTGGCCTCAGGGCCCACTTGGGTCTTAAGAGTTTTTGAGGACCCCAAAGAGATTTTGTTGATCTGGGTTTTATCTATGGATATTTACTGCATTTGAAATTAAGATGGAGAGGAAAATGCCAATACAAGAGTGCACAAGCACCCGTTCCATCAGGCCTGAGTGACGATGCCATTCCGTGCACACTGCCTCTGGAAAACTCCACCATATGCTAGGGAAAGAATGAGAGGAAAAGAGGCAGTTAATGTCTCTGTGTTATCATGAGAACGATTTTGACCTCTCAGACTTCCCGGACACATACACACACACATACTTGGAGAACTGTTGCTTTAGTTTGTAGAGCGCAGGTTGAGGCTGCCTGGCTTCCTTGTGGCTGGACCTGGCCACGGGATAGCCTGGCTAGTGGGCTCTCAGCAGACCTCATGGTGTCTCAGGGGTGCTGTTCCAAAGCCGGCAGCTCTCTCCTCCCTCTCCCCTTTCCACAGGCTGGGAAAGAGACAAGGACAGGCGTCAACTCAGAGCTTGTAGACCAAGGCAACCCTTAAGAGGTTGGGGAGCCCCAGGGCGCGAGGTCCATCCTCCCTCCCTGTTGGTCACCAGGTTGCCTACCTGGGCTCCTCTGCAAAAGAGAAATCAGAGACCCGGTTTCAGCTGCTGTTTTGGGCTTATGCAGCCTTGTTGGCACCTGGTCAGTACATTGGTCATTTTTACATGTGTGGGTCTCAGCCTCAGGCTTTCCAATTTCTCGATGTTTGCAAGAAGGTGGATGAATGTTCTGGCCATTGAAAACACATTCTTGGGAGGGGTTGGAGCTTCCTAGAAACACAAGTTGGTGAGACACACGGTGATGAAGGAACCACGGCAGGGTGCATTGCTAAAGCTGGCTTTGGAGTCAGCAAGGAGCCAGTGAACGAGGTGCACCTTTGATTTTTACCCAGCCCAGGGCTCATGTCCCCCACTCTTGGCTCTCTTCAAGAAAGTCGCTGAAGATAAAGTTGGGTGGCTTATAGAGGTGAGCCCAGAGCCAGTGGGTCTGCTGCCCAAGGGAAGCTGACAGGGAACTTGGGAGTGGAAGCAGTTCCACTTTTCCCCTAGGGCAGACTTGTGGGAGCCTCCAGAGGCAGGACATAGGGTGAGGGATCCAAGGCCCGACACACCTGTACAGCCCCCAGACCACCAGGTTTTTCCTGGCAGAGAGATGGTCCTTGTGTTCCTGGGAGTACTGAATTACCCCGTGCTAGCACTCAGGCTGTTTGTGGACACTGAGAATGCTGATATGGTCGCTTTAAGGGGAATTGCTAGATATTTACTAGTGTGTAAGTTATTAAGGGCTCTCCCAAGAGTTGATTTTTATAAACAAAAACCAGCATGGTGCCTTCTAGTGGCCTTCTAGCCAAAAGAGGGCATGGGAAGGGTGGGTGAGATACGAGCTTACGGCCCTCTTAAGCATGTTTGAGAACGCTGTGAGAGCCCAGGATCCCTTTGGCAGAAGGTATCAGACTGTGCTCGTGCCCGTCCATATTCCCTTGAAGAGGATGGGTGCGGTGACCCGCAGGGAGCCTTGAACCTGCAAACAAGCTAAGGAGGCGGGAGCATCAGATCCGAATCTCGAACAATGGGGGAGACCTGGGCATCTGATTATGACCAGACAGAGCCATGCAGGTGGTGGGAACGGCAAAATGAAGACCTGAAGTGGGGAGTCCGGATCTGCCGTTCACGACTGTGGCTTGGAAACAGAGTGTGGTTCTCTTGCTATCTCACCGGCTTTTGCTCATCTCCTGGACCGAAGTTCCTGGAATCTGGGACCAGACCATATACCGAAGGCACACCCAGCCCCCAACAGACTGCAGGGCAGCAGAGAGCTCTCAGGTAACCATCCCTGAACTGCACAAGTCAGACTGGAACCTGAGGAAGAAGGAAGGAACAGGAAACGGGGGGGGGGGGGGGGGGGAGGCAGGTCCCAGAAGGGGTGGTGTTAATTACATCTGCAAAGACCTTTTTCCCAAATAGGGTCATATTTGCAGGTTCCAGGTGGACATAATTTTTGGGGGGAGGCCACCATTTAACTCTGGGGGCAGGGGTGCTGGAAGGCTTCCCAGAGGAGAGGGTGCTGTCCTGTGTCTGGAGGTGAGTGACCCTGCCGGGCGAGAGGACAATCCAGATAGCAGCCCCCAACTGCTTGGAGGGGCCGGGGCTTCGACCGGCAGGGGGAGTCAGAAGCTGGGTGGCAAGTCTGCCGGAGGGTGGCTTGGGAGGTGAGGGGCCAGAGGCCTGAGGACCCCAGGGGCGAGGCTGGGGGATCTAGGTGTGTTACCTGAGCTGGCAGAGGCTGCTGGAGCCGTGGGGTCAGGAGCGAGAGCACTCCCCGCGGAACGAGGTGTGCTGTTCTTCTGGCGGGGGGAGGCAGCACGGACCAGCGGACCGCCTCACTAGACCCAGGGACGCAGGGCCTGCCCTGGGAGTGGGTGTAAACGTGGGACATGCAAGGGTAGGGGGGAAGCTTGCGCCTTGGGGTGGTCCCTGGGAAGACCCTTAGGGCAGCCTGAGATGAGAATGCAGCATGAAATTCAGTTTGTCTGTGGCTCTGTGTTCCCAAAGAAAGGAGGCGGCCCCGAGGGGCACATGTCTTCCCAGACTCAGTGCCCGGTGTGCCTGGGCACCAGCGCTTGGGTCTGCAGGCTGATTTCATTCGCACGCTTGTCTTTGTCTCCAGGCCTGGCTGCACTTGCCCTGCCAGGACCTCCCTGGGGCTCCCCCACTCCTTGTGGCTTGTCTGTCCCGAGGACACCTCGACGAGTCCCGAACACCCGCCCCCTCCCCACCTAGTGCAACGTGGGCCACGGGCAGGGTGCCCCACCGTCTGGACCCTGCCGGGGCCTCACCTTGGTCCTGGAGCCAACTTTCTGGCTCATCAGGGAACAACAGGAGCCTTCAGCCCCTCATTCTGGAAAGGCCCATCGCTGCACATGGGGCCCCACCTGAGTGGCCCCTCCGCCCACCCTCTGGTGTTGCCCGCGCTGCCTCCGCGCCACACCATGCAGAGAGGGTGGGGATTTCTTGGTGCAGGCCCGGTTTTGCACTCAGTTTCCCCTCAGGGAGAGGACGCACAGAGGAGGGGAGCTGACTACACCTTTGCAATCTGTTGGCCTTACCCTTGCCCTTGAATCTCAGACTCAGTTTTTCATCTGTGAAATGGGGCCATTTGCCTTTTTGGAAGGGCCGGTGGAAGAAACACCTCTGTCTCGTGATCAGACCCTGAGCTTTGGGAGGGGGGCACAGATGCAAATGTGACCTGGGGAGCCCCAGGCTCCTTGTTCAGGGGGCCGGGATCCCTCTGCGGGGCCCCATCCTTCACCTGTCACTCTCCCTGGCTGCCAGAACCCCCCTCCCCCCAGCTCTCTCTGGTCCATTAGGCCACACAATCTGGGTTGTATGAGGAAAGGGGGACCTCCTGGACCCCAGGGCAAAAGTGGGGAGACAAGTGGGGTTCAGCAGGAAGCAGGCTCCTTCAAGGGGAAGCCCCCATCTCCAAAAGAAGGTGGTGTCCCTGCTCCTGGACCTCAGGCCCACTGCGAGGGCCACTCCAGGGCCTGTGGTTCGAGGCCGGCCGTTCCAGTCCTGTACCATCCCTTTATCCAGCCGGTGCACTCTGTCTCTGTCTTTCTGTCTCTGTGTCTCTGTCCCTCCCTCTCCGTCCTCTCTCTCCTTCTGCCGCTCCTCCTGTCTCCGTAAATATTCCCTCGCCTCTGGGTACTGAGCCACAGCACCAGGCCCTTTGAATGGGAGCTCTGGGAAGCATGGCCCCTCGGCAGGGCCCTGGTCCAGGGCTTTATTCATTCCCCTGGTTAATTAACAGTGAATGCCACGGCCCTGGGAACGCAGTGGCTGAGGGGCTGGAGGCAAGGGCAGGAGGGCCCAGGGCAGACAGAACAAGCCAGGCTGGGGTGGGGGTCAGCAGCCTGGGTGGCTTATCACATTCCTGGGATGCCAGACCAGGAGCGTGGGGAGCGCGGGGCGGCCATTTGTCTACACCTGTTAGCCCCTCTGGGCTGTGGGAACCACCCCAGGGGCTAGGCAGCTTTGGGGCCACAGCGCAGGACCATCGAAGCTGGCCCCCGGTGAGGTGGGGGGCTGGACTGAGGGAGGGGTGGGCACAGCCCCTAGAGTCCCCCAGGCCCGGGTCCTGCCCTGTGTGGCTCGTTCAAGTGACTTCGCCTGTGTGAGCCTCCGTTTTTTCCCAGAAAGCGGAGGTATTAAGGCAGGAGGGCTCCCGAGCTCTGCCTGTGGCTGTCTCAGGCTCACTGTCCTCTCGCCCCAGGGTGGTGGGGACCACAGCCCGTGTGCTGAGCTGGGCCCAAAGGTGTCACACCCCTGATTCATGGTTTCAAGAGCTCGTCCAACCCTGTTAGACCCAGGACCGCTGCCCTGCAGAAGGGAAAAGGCTGATAACAGTAAAACCAGTGTCTGAAGCCTGAGGACATAAGGGGTCACAGACTGCGCTACCGAGGTCGGGGTGGTGGGGGTCGTGTTGGGGCTGCTGAGGCGTGAGGATTGTGGTCTGGAACTATGGGAGGGCGGGTCTGGCAGAACATTCCAGAAAAATTTTCTGGACTTGATGGGATTTGTGCATTTGTCTACTTCTGTGGTCTGTCTCCCACTGGAAGCTTGGTCTTATGAGGACAGACACACGCGGGTGGGGTGGCTGAGGTTTTGAAAGCTCCTTGGTTGTTTGGTGACTCCGGCACCGGAGCTCCTGGCCTAGCTGGTCAGGAACCCCAGCAACCCTCTGGTTAGGAGCAAGACAGCCTGGAAACCCAAACAAGCCCTCCTAGAAGTATCTAGAGGGACCTAGACGCAGGGCACATGGGCCACCTTCTCTGCAGAGTCACTGCTCATTTTGGCCTTGGAGCCCAAACTCCCGCTCTGCTTGGCCAGAGCTGACACGGAGGAGCTGAGAACACCTGTGAGCTGGGCCAGAGAACCTTCTCACTGGGACGTGGCTTTCACTGGTTACCTCCTTCCCAAATTTCCTTGTAAAAGACCTTTGTCTGGCAGATTCCAGTGGCTTATGCAAAAGGGGCTTGCCAGGGAATTTGGGGCTGTTTAAATACTCCTGAATGTGGCTGTGGCTGTGGCCAAAGGGAGGTGCTCCCTGGGGGACCAAGGCCTTACCTCTTCCTTCCAATTCAGAAGATCAGATTAAGCCAAACCCCGTTGTGGCCCCCGTGTTTAGCTAATTTGGAGGCCGGAGAAAGGGATGGACACAAAAGGGGAAGGACAAGAGGGCAGACTGTAAAAAGTCCTCGAGAATGCAATTTGCTCCCAGACACACCCCCCTGCCCCACTGCCCACCCAGATCGGAATTCTGCAGGAGGTGGCAGGAGCTGGCCCTGATTTGAGCCTGAAGTTCAAATTCCTACCATCTGCCCCAGGGTAAGGACATGGCAATGACTTAGGGAGCACACCTATGTGAGGTGCCCTTGTTGCTGGAATCTGGGGTTGGGCTCAGAGAGGGCGAACCACGTGTCCATGGTCACACAGCACAGTCCCAGTGTCCAGGGCTATCCGATGCCTGTATTTTCTGTAGATCCCAGGCAGGGGAGTGACTCTCAGGATGGAGATCCCTGCCTGAGAAGGTCTGGTCTCCCCATACAGTGCATGGCTCTGAGCATCTGGGGTGTGGTGCCCACGACCAGCCGACCAGCCGGCTCCAGGCCCTGAATTCTGGAGTGGGGTCTGATTCCTCTTCCCTCCCCTCTCTCTCTGGGGAGTGTCATGAAGGGTGTATTTGGGCCCCCGGGGGTACCCCATTTGTGATCAGGAAGCCTGAGGCCAGAGGCCCACCCTCCCTGGAGCCCCCACCTTCACTCCTTTCCTGCTCCCAGGCCCCCTGCTGGGCGCCTTTGTCCAGCCACCCTGGCCTTTTCCTGCAGGTCTTGGGTTATACCTCTTGCTGGGAGGATCCTTCCAATTCCTGCACCGGTGACCGTCTACCCTGTACATGGGGCCCTCCTCCCCCAGGGCCTTGGGTCTGGGGCCTGGACACAGAAGCTGGTGGAAAGTCCAGGCCTGGGGCTTGCAGAGGCCCCTGATGGGGCCACGCTGGGCTGGGGGCATTAGCTGTGGGGCGGGGCTGGAGGAGAAGGAGGCGGCGCTTCACCGGTCTGGACCCGCTAGCAGCTTTCTTTGCTGATCTGAGCATTTCATTCAATCAGAACATCAGAGGCCAAGAGGTTTCGTTATGGGAAACACAGGAAATCCAGAAAGGAGAAAGAGGCATGCCGAAGTGTGCCGATCCCCAGAGCCCCAGGGAGGTCCTGGAGGCCCAGCCCAGTGCAAACCACAGCCCCTCCCGGGCTGGGCCCCGGCTCCTCCCTAAGCCTCTGTCTCCAGCGTTTCAGATGGGGGGGGGTCCCCCTCCTGGTCTGGTGCCTCCCCCACTGAGAACTTCCTGCCCCTTGGCTCCACCCTGTATCCATCTGCAAGCTCCTCCTTTCTGTGGACCAGCGCCCCTTGGCCCACGCACCATCCAGTCCCCTCCCATCTAAGAGCCCATTCGTCACCTCCTCACCTCTCCACCTGCCCTGTGTCTCTGCTCGTCACCCCTCCCCACCCCGCTGGAAAGGCCCTCATCAGCGGTGACCGCCACCTCTGTGTCGGCAAATCTCACTTTCCTGGACGGAGGGAGTCTACCCAGAAGGTCACTCCCCCCTTCCAGCATTTTCTTCTCCTGGCTTTTCCCCACTCTCCTCTTTTCCTTATGCCTTGTAACTCTCCTCTCCAGACCCCACAGCGGCAAGGCTTTGGTGGGTATTTGTCCCAAGCCAGGTACTTGGTGGGGCTGGGCATACAGTGGCTCCTGAAATGCATGTTCCTGACCTCCTGGAGCTTGTGGTCCCACCAGATTGCTGGGGTTCTTGGGGTTGGGGCCAAGACTTCTTCTCTTTCCTCGCTACCATGCTCCCTGGTGATCTCATCAGTTCCCATGGATTTAAATATCCTTAAGCTAATGTCTTCCAAATTTGTCTCTGTAGCTATGACCTCTTCTATGAGCTTCGACCCACATATCCGGCAAGGCACTTGACATCTCCTTTGGGGTCTCCCAGACATGTCAAACAGATCGTGGACAAGCTGGACTTCTGGATTTTTCTCCCCAACTCTTTCCCAGCCACCTCCCACTCCATCTTCCCCATCTCAGCAAATCTTTCGCCGGCTCCATCCAGAAGCTTCTATGTGCTCTGGCTTCCCCCCTTCCATGCCCGCTATCAGGAATTCATCCACAGACCCTGAGCGTTCCAGCTCCGCATATCCTCTCGGTCTTGCCATTGTCTCTCCTGGGGCCCTCCCTGCCACCCAATGGAGGTCTACCTCCATAGAGCGGGGGTCCCTACAGGCCTCACACAACCCTCCCCCAGCAGCTCATGGGGAGCCCTCTAGGCTAACTTCTTGTCCCAGACTCCCTACTGCCCCTTTCTTGGGACACACAAAGCAGAGCCTACCTTCCAGCCCAGGGCATGGGAGAATGTGGCTTTCGGTTCATTTGCAGAGAAGGGGAGCAGAATAGAAATTGAAGCGAGGAGGGAGAAGGTGCTGGTGAGAGGGAGAAAGCTGGGTAAGTGGGTCATTCCTGCTGTGACTTCAACTTTTGGGATATCCATCCTTCCAACAGAGTATTTATTGAGCAGCTACTGCGTGCTGGATACCATGCCAGGTACCGCGAATGATACGGTTGGGATTAAACGATGTGCTGTCCAGTGGGAAAGACAGTAAACAAAACTCCACATGGTGGGTAGCACTGCACCCGTTTATTCTACCAATGAGAAGCAGAGATTCAACAAGGGTAGTTGACTGCAAATGGTCACAGAATAAAGGGGGAAGAGCCAGGGTTCAAAGCCATTTACTGTCCATCCATTGACCGATCCATCTGTCCATCTGGCTATGGATCCATTCCCTCATCCATTCACCCAACTACCTACCAATCCATCCATAAATCCATGCATCCATGCATCCATGCATCCAGGCATCCATCCATCCATCCATCCATCCATCCATCCATCCATCCACCTACCCATCAATCCATCTATCCAACCGTCTGTCCAGCTGTCCATCCATCCATCCATCCATCCATCCATCCATCTGTCCATCCATCTGTCCATGCACCCATTCACTCACCCATCCACCCAACTAGCTACCCATCCATTCATTCATGCATCCATCCATTCACTGAGCACCTACTATGTGCTTGGTCCTATGCTAGATTCTGGGACTAAAACAGAAGACAAAGGAGAAACAATTTCTGCCCTTAAGAGGGTCACATTCTGGTGGAGAGGAAAGAAAAAACATCCAGTTTAGTCAGACAAGTAAACCACACAATTATAAAAATGATCAGGGGTCACCTGGAAGACTAGTAGCTTGCACAGAAAGCGCATGCACAAGTGTGTTCATGTGTGTACACGCATGTGTCTGTCTGTGTTCTTGTGCCTCTGTGGGCACATGTGTGCTTGCACGTGCATGTGTGTGAGTGTGCTTGTGACTCTGTGTGCATGTTTGTGCTTGTGTGTCTGTGTCTCTGTGCCTGTATGCTCATGTGTATGAGTGACTGTGTGTGCGCACGTTCCCTTCAGAGGGCTTAGCACGGCAGAACCTCTGAGGCAGGAGAACAGGTGCGGTGTGCTCTAGGAGCAAAATCAAGATGGGTACCCTGGGGGGAGAGGTGGGAGAATGAGGAAGAAGAGGCAGGGTGAGGCCAGCCTGGGTCAGCTGTGAGCATGATCAAGAGCTTGCCTTTTATTTAAAGTACAAAGGAGCCCTTATAGGGATTCGCATGAGATTAAAAAACAAACAAGAATCCTCTGGCTTTGGTGGGGAGAAAGGACTGGAAAGGGAACATGAGTGGAAGCAGAGCCTGTGGCACCTGCCTAGGTGAGACAAGAGAGAACAGCCCAAGGCCTGCACTGAGCTATTGGCAAGGAAAATCAGGTCTGAGATAAGAACGATCCTGGGGATTCCTGGCTGATCAGACATCACAGAAAAAAAAAGAATATGAACCTGAAGACATAACAATAGAAATTCTCCAAAATGGAACACAGAAAGAAGAGAAGGCCGGTGGGGAAGGAGCACCAGTGACTCTGGGACAGCATCGGGTGGCCTAACATGTGTGCCATCAGGGTCCCTGATGAACCATGGTGGATATCACTACTTGTGTGTTAGAAGGTCTAACACTGAAAAGACAGACCATCTCAGTGCTGGGGAGAATGTCCAGCCAGCTCCCTCCCATACTGTCCGTGGGCTTGTACCATGGTGGAACCACTTCGGAAAACCCTCTGGCAGGTTCTTCTAAATCTAAGTGTACATCCGCCATGTGACCCAGCCCCCCTTCCTGGGAGTCTACCAAAGGGACATTGAAATAAACCGCCTCCTAAAATCTTGGGCATAAACATTCATGGAAGCTTTGTTTCTAGTAGCTCCAAACCGGAAATGTCCCAGTGCCTTCCGGCTGGTAAATTTGAAAGCAAAAGCCTTGGGGGTCCCAGGTGTCCAGCTGTTGGAGAAAGAACCACGCCTGGCACCCAAGTTCTGGTCTGTGCCTCCCTCCATTGATTTCCTGAACGTCCTTGGGCAAGTGGTGTCCCCCCACCTGAGCGTCAGTTTCTCTTCTGTGAGATGGGTCTGTGAGTCTGCTTCGTTCATCAGGCCCTGGGCAGGGTCAGCACGCCATTGTTGAGGGGAGCATCTCCTGCCAAATTGTGAAGGGCTCTGCGGGAGGGTCCCGGGTCTCAGCACCCTTTGCTCCAAGGAACAAGCCTTGGAGGTTGGCCCTTTCTGGTCTGGAGGCCCGCTGAGCACAAGTCCTCCAGACGAGTGGGAAAGCCATAGCGGGCAGTGGGGTCTGAGAAGCTCTCTTCGAGTTAGGTGCAGGGGCAGGGGCAGGGGTCATGTTTAACTGTGGGAGAGCCCAGGGCAGTGCCTCCTGGCCACATAGCTGTCTAAACGGCATGGGCAGGCGGTCCCTTGGATGGTCCTGGGGCAGAATTACAAGGCCTGGTCACTCGCCTGGCCAGTCACACAGGGGCAGTTTGAGAGGCAGAGCTGACCCTCAGGGGTAGACCCAGGGATGGAGATGATCTGCGGGGAGCCCAAGGCCTGTGACAGAGCCTGGGCAGGACAGCAAACACCCTGCACATGGAGAGGAGTGGACAAGGCCAGCCAGCCAGGCCCAGCCCCCTCCTCTGGGCTCTTCCCCGTGGTGGCCAGTCCTGAGTGGCCTCAGATGCGACACCCACCCCAGGCTCTGCAGGGGACGTGCCTGGGTACCTCTGTGAGTCCCCACTCCCCGTGCTGCCTGTCCCTGTATTCATGTACGGGCAAGGCCACGTCTGGTGCATTTCAGGAGCCCCCACGCCTAGCACACCCCCCCCCCCACTGTGGGCTGGATCGATGGCAAATGGGTGAATGAAGGAAGGAAGGAATTCTGCATCTCTCCGCCCCTCTAGATCGTGAGCTTTTCCAGAGCAAACCTTGCACCTGGTTCAGAAAAATTATCCATCATGTCGACTTGCTATGGCCGCCTAACAACTTGCCAATAAGAGCTTCAAACACATACTCAGGCACGTGACCTGGAGCTGCAGCCCGGCGCCAGACGGGGCCACCTGCCCGAGACGGCCAAGAGAGAAGATACACGGGAGCCGATGGCTGGAGCTGGGGACCCGACAGCCTCACCTGTGCCCCTCAGGTGTGCGGGTCCCCAGGCGGCTGCTGGGCCACCTGGTGACACGAGCCAGTTCCTGTTTTCACTTGAGCGTGGGAGTTTCTGCCCGCTGGAGCCCAAATGCTGAAGAGGAATGTTTCCAAGGGAACATTTTTCTGTGTCAACAAGTTTGTGTCCGTGTCAACATTAAAACAAGTACAGTCGCTCGTCTACAGCGGTTTTGTTAAGGTGACATTCACCGGCAGTAAGGTCGGGTCTCGTAACACATCCGGGCTGCGTCAGTGCCACAGAAATCCCATGGGCCCCTTCGGAGCCAGATCTTGGCGGACCACAGCCCTGGGGTGGGGCTGATTTGTTTCCCGTTCCTGCAGCTTTGTGCTCTCTGGACAGTCCCTCGGTGGGATTGTGTGGCGTGCAGCCTTTGAGTCTGGCTTCTAGGACACGCGTGAGGCTCACCCCTGCTGTTGTCTGCGTCGGGAGCTTGCTTTTCGCAGCTGAGGAACGTTCGACTGAATGGACGTACCGCAGTCTTCATCCAGCACGCAGCGGAAGGACACGTGGCATGTTTGTGGTTTGGAAGAGTCACGAATAGAGCTGCTTTGCACACGTGTGTACAAGCTTCCATCAGTGCATCTCCTCAACTCCAAGGAGGTGTGAGAACATTTAAGTCTGGTGTTCAGGACCCAAAGGGCTCTTTCAGGCCTTGCCACATTGCTCTGGAGTCCAGAAATGCTCCAGGCATGAGAAAGAGCTGTGGGGTGGGGGGTCCCTGTGTCCCACTCTCCAGAGAAATGCCTCCAGGAGGGACACCCATTCTTCCCTTCTGGCACACATCCTACCACTGGATTACGAGGGTCCAGGGTCCCGCGGAGCGAGGGTGGCTTGGATAACCCCTGGTAGTGGCATTAATAGTGATGGTGGCAATGATCCAGTGGTCCCAAGGCATCGGTGAGCCCCGGTGTGGCACTGTCACCCACGTGGGTCAATTTCCATCCCTGAAGGAGCCTGGTCCATTTTGCGACTCTGTTTGAGGTGTGATGCCAGGGCTGGGCCAGGGCTCCCAGCACACCATGCCCTCTGCCTTCAGCTCACAGACAGATACGGCTGGCCACTCCCCACCATGCCTGTCTCACCTGGTCGCCCTACTCACCTCCAAGAAAGGTGTGGAGCCTGGTGGACTCGGCTGGATGTGGAAAGCACTTAGCTGGGATGCCATCCAGCAGCGAGAGACCGGAGCGTTGCGTGGCCTGCACCAGGGTCCAGTGGGGAGACGCACGTAGCTGACAGCCAGCACAGAGAGACGCCCGCGGGGCCGCTGACAGGGTCTTGCTGACAGTGGCTGACCAGACACAGCCCTGCTCAGTCCCGTCCCTTCCGGGTGTGCACAAGTAGCCTCTGGGTGGTTGGGTTTTATTTGTGGCTTTTCTGTGTGAACGGTTCCCCTTAGCCTTTCCAGATGTCAGTGAGAGGGAGGGACAAATGTGTCCACTGTCCTCACCGCCAGCAGATCGAGCCGCTGCCCCTGGCCCATGCGCCTCGCCTCACCGGCCCCATCCTTAAACACATGGACACACTTTTGATTCATCATCGCAAACGTAATTTTGTAGCTAGGTTTCCCTCAATGCCTTTTCACGTTTCTGCAACATTTGGAGTCGTCCACCCGCGGTGGGTCAAGGCTCTGTGCCCTTGCTTGCTTTCCACGTTTTAGACTGTTGCCATTTTCATTCATTCCTACCTTCATTCATGCACCCGACAAAGGCTGACCGAGCGCTCCCTGTGTACCAGGACTGGGGACCCAGCAGTGAACGGAACAGGTCCCCTCCCCCAGGGGGAGTAGTTCAGGGAGACGAACGATAACCAAATAAATGGTAAATAGCCAAAAAATTACACTGAGAACGTTAGGTAAAACGGGTGCTCCGGAGGGAAGTGGGGCAGGCAAAGGAGATGCGGTACTGGGGTTCCCGTGAGGATCCTTTTAGATCATTCCTGCCGCCTTCCTCACGTCCTGATAGCTGCTAACCCTTGCCGAGCCCGTAGCCGGTGCTTCACGCGTATGGGTGGGTCTCGCGGGAGCCCCAGCCTCACCTCCATCTTGCCAGCATCTGATCGTCTCATCTTAAGATACGTTTTGCTCAATGAAAAGACATACAATAATCACTCCCTCTTGCCTTTGCTTATTTGCACTGGAATTTGGTAAATTTCACAGCAAGAAAGGAAACCTTAGTCCCCTAGTTTCGTGCCCTTGAAGTGGTAGGGGTCCCTCCCGGCTGCCTTTCTGCCACCATGGCTTCAGCACCGTGAGGTCTCTGGGACTTCTTTTTCGGCTTTAAAAAGTCCTCTGAAGGTTAAGTCAGCCTTGGCAGGTGTCCCGGTCGGGCCATGTGGGAGCAAGAGGGAGGGGGGACAGGTAGGTGGAGGTGGCCGACCAGCTCTCCGTGACTGGTACCTCTGGGTTGCTTCCTCACAGCATCCTGTGGATAGGAGATGTTCTTTCTGTGTCTGTGCGGGTTTGGGAAAGGAGGGACTTTTTCCTTTACCCAGATTTGGACGCTGGTGCAGAAGCCCACCTTGTCACACGGCTCTGGTCATACTTGCTATATGGACTGAATATTCACACACCCCCAAAGTTCATGTGCTGGAACCTGACACCCCGTGTCATGGTATCAGGAGGTGATTAGGTCCCAGATGATGGGATTGGTGCCCTTGTAAAAGGGACTCAAGAGGGCTAGCTCACTCTCTTTCTGCCGCACAGGACATGACGAAACCTAGCAGCCCACCACCCGCAGAGGGCTCTCGCCAGCTCCCGAGGCTGCCGGCACCCTGATCTCAGACCCCCAGCTCCCAGGGCTGCGAGAAACTCATTTCTGGTGTTTATAAGCTGCCTCCTGCCGCCGCAGCCCGAACTCAGAACTATTACTGGCCCCTTTTCCTTTTATAAATGTGCCCCCTGGATCCTTTCCCTGCCTGACTCTATGGGGTTGAGGAATGGCTCCCCCGAAAAGGTGTCCATGTCTTAATCTTCAGAACGTGTGAATGGGGGCACCTGTCTGGTTCGGTCCGAGAACATCCGACTCTTGGTTTTGACTCAGGTTGTGATTTCAGGGTTGTTGGATCGAGTCCCGCATCGGGCTCTGTGCTCAGCGTGGCATCTGCTTGTGACTCTCTCTCTCTCTCTCTCTCCCCCTCCCTCCAAACCTCTCCACCTCACTCTCTCTCTCATAAATAAATTAATCTAAAAAAAAAAACCTGCGAATTTGGTCTCATTTGGACAAAGGGTTTTTGAGGATCTCGAGCTGAGTTCATCCTGTGTTGTCTAAAAACTGTGTCTTTATAAGAAAAGAAGGAGCTGGGAGGCACAGAGGGGAGGGGTCCTGGGACCATGGATGGGGGCAGCTGGTGGGGTACCTGGGCCCCAGGGACTGGGGGAGGCAGGGAGGGTCCTCTCCCAAGAGCACATCTCTGCACTTGCCCTGATTTCTGGCTTCCAGCCTCCACAATGGGGATACAGCATGTTTCTGTTGTGTTATGCTGTCCGGTGTGTGGCCGTTGCAGCCACCCCAGGACATTAATACACACGGGGGAGGAGGAACTAGTGATCAACAGCCCAGCAGTCCTGCCTCGTGACTCCGGTGCCCACTGACATCCACGTGCAGGTGCGCCCACTGAGCGCCGGCCCACTGTGCGAGCCCGGCACCCCGTTCCTGACATTCCCCCCTCACGTGTCCCCGAGGCAGAGGCACATAGGCTGATCGCGGTGAAGCTAGCTGAGCTGCCAAGTGTGGGTTCTGTTCATGGCAAGTGACGTCACTTGGCCATGGGCAAGATTGCCATAAAATAACCATGCAGAGTATGTCGGCTTAGGAAAATCACACTCGGAGACCACCAGGTCAATAACGGAGAGGTTGTGTATGGATGTGACAATGTGATGCAGCCACAGGGATGACAACAGCCTCAGGAGGCCACACCAGGGGGGTCGGTTATGGAGTGAGCCTCACGAGCCCTTGTATGCAGCATAAGGGCAGTCTAGGGCTGGGCGGGGACCTGTGACTATAGCCCCTAAGGGCGCAGTTGGCTGGACCGGCCCTGTGACGTGCTTTCAGTCCGGACGAGCACACCTTCGGGCACTAGAACAACAGGGTTTTGAAGTTCAGCATCCTGGTTACCTGCAGGGTGTGGTTCTGGTGCCTTCTGTTGAATTCCACAACCTTATTTTTCAGAAGGGAATGTTGTTGATACCTCCTGTAAGGGATGGAGAAACTGAGGCCCAGAGAAGAAGGGACATGCCTGAGGTCATTGAACTGTGAGTCCCCAGGCCTAGGCAGTGGCCTCCTGCCCACTAGGCCCACATTCCCACAGGCCTTGTGGCTCTGGGTGCTGAAAGCCTGAGGCTGCACCCCTGAGCAGAGCCGGCCTGCCCTGCATGGGGTAGGGGGCCCGGGTCTCTCTGCCAAGTCACTCAACACAGTGCAGGCCCAACCACAGGACATTTCTGAGAATCCAGGTCCGCTCAGCAGAGGCTGGCTTTGGCCCTGCAGCAGGTCTGGCCTCAGCCAGCCTCCAGATCCCAGCCATGCAGAACTGAGAGGGTCCTTGGGGAATCCTGGGTGTGTGTGTGGGGGGAGGTGCAGACTGGGAGGCAGGAGGCCAAGTGCCCACCCTTCCCGGTCACTTTCTCCTCACTGCCTTGTGGGGTCCGCCTTCCCAGGGATGCCATGCTAACGGGGGTCCCATCCTGTAGCAAAGGGTAGGACTTCAGACCCAGGGCTCAAGTCCGGAGAGGCTCAGACCTCCCCTTCGGCGTGCTTTTGAGTTTTCTCAAAGAAGGATAATTAAAAACAATTTTTATGTAATAGTTGATTTGCAAGGCTTAAACGAATTTATGATTAAAAAAAAAAAAAGAAAGAAGTCTCCTACCCCAGCCCCCACCATTTCATCTTGTAGGCACCCCAAGTTCTCAGTCCTCTGTCTCCCCGGGGAGATGTCAGATGCGTATACGAGAGAATCACCCGCACACGTGTGTGTAATCATGCAATCATGCGGGCTATAAGCCCATGTCTTACTTCATCCAAAAGAAGCACATCCTTGTCATCTGAAAGCTGATGTAGCTTCTGGAAAATGCTGCCAATTTTGGTGACCAAGGGAGGGGAGCTGCTGGAGAACACCTTTCAGTGAAAAGTGAAGTAGGCCCTCGAGAAATTTTTCCGAGACCCCCCACGACCTCTTAAAGGTGGGCGGGGCCCCTTTCCTCGGAGAGGTCCCCGTCCCCGGGGCCGGAGGCTATCATGGGTGGACGGTGTGGAGCTGCACAGCTCGTGGACACACAGCCCTGGCATCCCCAGGCGCTGGACCCCTCCGTGCCTCAGTGTCCTCGTCCGTGAAGTGGGAATAAAGCCCGCATCACACCCGGGAACCGGTGAGAGTGTGGGTCCAGCATGAGGACCGGCAGGGCCCACGTGGAGTGGGTACTCAGGAGATCTGTGCTGTAGAGTCCCCGAGACCCCAACCCCAATGTCCAGATGCTCAGCCCCGCCCAGAACGGTAGCCCCGAGAGCCCCAGGATGGACCACGGCCCGTGCTGTACATCGAACAAACTTTCTCCGGACATGCGGAGGCGAACTTGCACATGTCAGAGTGTGTCGCAGCCCGGGGACACCTGAGGGATCGTTTAGGGACAGAAGGAAGCCCACGGGTTTGGAGGGACACAAGTGAAATCCCTAAACTCATAAGGAACCTCAAACTGTCGGGTTTCAAGGGATGCAGTTCTGCTCCGAAAATTCGGGGCTTTCTCCTCAGGCAAGAACAAAACCGGGTTCTTCAGGTAGACGCCTCCATGCGCTCGTGGAATCACAGGGCGGGTGTCGATTGGCTGAATACAGCCATGTGTGAGGGACCCATGCTCTGGCTGGTTTGGTTTCTGGTTTTTTTGTTTTTGAACCAGAAGCCTGAAAAGTGACCTGGTCCCCTCTGGGGCTCTCGGGGGCCTCCCCCAGCAGACAAGGGGCTCTGTGAGCATGAGTACCGGTGTGTCGGCAGACCCTGCGGGGCCCGGGAGCCCGCACCCACCCAAGGAATGCCCGCGTGATGCCCCTGGCGGAGGCTGGCTTGGGCTTCGGGAGAGGAAGGGCTCTAACACGCAGAGCTCGCCTGGAGCTATGCCTTCACGCCGGATCAGCTGGAGCCCTACTGTGTGCCGGGCTGTCGGTGGGGGTCAGTCCTTTGTGCCAGATCAGCCGGAGCCCTACTGTGTGCGGGGCTGTGAGATCCTTCAAAGTCTATCCATTGAAGCCCTAATGTGTGCAGGGCTGTCGGTGAAGGCATGACAAGCTCTTGGGGCCGCATTGCCTCAATGGCAACATGGGCAGCTCAGAAGTGAGTTTCTAATCGACAGACCTAGGGGGGCAATCCTCTGAGAGCCCCCTCTAGGGGGGCGGGGGGGCTGATTCCACCTTGGACACCAGGGACAGGAGGCCCTCCAAGAGTTCCCCACCACTGCCCCCCCACACTTCAGCCCCCACCCCTGTTTTGGAGCAGGTGATGTGGAAGGTGGACACTGCTGTGCCCTTGAGGGAGCTGATTGACCTCACCAAACCTCGGTCTCCTCATCTGTGAAGTGGGGACAGTTAGCGACACTTGTCGTGGGGGCTGCTGTGCCTCCTGAGTGAGGTAAAGCCCCAGCTCGGCACCTGCCACAGGGCAGCCCTCCCAGGGGGCCAGCCTTTCCGTCCTCCTCACTCCCCGGGGTCCTGGACCTGCCGTGCAAGCCAGGTGGGGGGTAGGGGTGTGACTAGAACCCCAGCCTGATGCCAGGCCCCCCTTAGAGCCGTGCTGGCAGCAGGAAGATCATGCCAGCCTCGTGTGTAAATTTAAACCTTCTAGCGGCCACATTCTAAAAAGTCAAAGGAGCAGGGGAGATGCGTGTTAGTAGCGTGTTGTGAGTAACCCGGCCCAGCCAACATCTTATTACAACGTCAAATCATCGTCGTGAGCGTGAACAAAATGTTTCACGTTCTTTTCATGGCCCTACGTCTGTTTTGCAGCTGAGCTCTTCTCAGGGCGGAGCAGACGTGGCACGTGCCCCGGGGGCCACACGTGGCCAGCGGTGGCTGTGTTGGGTGACACCAGTCCGGAGCGGCGCCAGGTCCGCAACCAGGAGGTGGGACCACGCCAGCCTGACGCCTGGGCCAACGAGTTTCCATATCCCAGCTCCTCTCCTGGGCAGCAGCGAGAGTGACCCAGGTATCCGGGCGCAGGCGTGGGTGTCCCTGCAGCATCTCATGAAAGACTGGCATTGTGTATGTGTGTGGTGGGGGCGGGGAGGGGTGCCCGGCGGCCAGCAATGTCCCCCGAAAGTCTTTCTTGTAAGTTCTAATTCTGCAGTTTGCCGCTCTCAGGGGCAAGTCTCCGGTCACTGGCTCACACGGGGGAAAAGATGTCCCTACAGGGAGGCTTCTCCTCTGTGGCTCGGAGGGACCTGGGACCAGCTGGAGGGGGGACCCGTCCCAGGGGGCAGGTGCAGACGAAGCAGGGCAGTTCAAGTTAGTGAAGCCCCAAGACTCATTACCACCCAATGGGCATGGATCCTCTCTCTCAATCCCCCGCCAGGGGCTTCGTGCGCTCATTTGTCCTCGAGCCCGAACCGATCGGGGCTGCGCATGTCCAGGGAAGGTGCCATAGCCGGAGAGGTGAGGGGGGCTGCCCGGGCCCGGACCCCGGGGGTGCCCGCCAAGGTGAATTCAAACTCTGTTCTTTTAAATTGTCAGCGTTACAGGAACTCAAGACCGTAACAATGGAGATCATTCTAATAAAAACCCCGAGATCCCAAGGAGGAAAATGTAGCTCGGATCCTGTTCAGCCTCTGCCCTTGGATCTGAGAGAGTCTGGGGAAATGCTAATTTTGAACTTTTCCTACACCCTTCCTGCTTTTGGATGCTGAGGGCTGTGTTGAATTCCTTTGCACAATAAATCGAGGGGAAAAATCATGTCACTTCAGCAAAACATAAGCTCAATTTTTCCTGATTAGCGGAAAAGCGTGTTCTATTTAAAAGACACGTATTATTTCTTATTTTATTATTTTTTTTTTTTCAGCATTCCTGAGCAAAAAAAGACTTTCAAGGACTAGGGGCTCAGCAGCTAGCCTGGAAAGACACTGAGACTGGGGACAGACTTGGAAAAGAGGTCTTGAGATGGGATGGGCGCACCTCAAATCCACCGTCCCTGGGTCTGTTGGACGCCGGGCATAAACGGCCCCAGCTGCCTGGAGCTCAGGGGCTCAATGGTGGAGAAATCAGATGCATCCTTTGGGGAGGGTGACCGGGCCCCCAGGGGCTCTGCCTGTCCTGCCTGTTGCTGCCACTGTCCTTTGGGGAGGGTCTTTACAGTGTCACATTCAGAGAGCTCCCGCGGGTGTCCTGGTGTTAGAGATGGAGGTCCCCGGAAGGGTCTCTGGGTGTGTCCTGACAGGCACCTGATTTCTTGTCATTCTTCTCTTCCTTTCGGGCCTCTTGCCCTCCGCTTCCCAGACTGACAGCCAGGGCCAGGGAGAGGGGCTTGGGCCCTGTGTGCCCCACCAGGTAGGTGGGCTTTGCAGGAGGGAAAGCCCAGAGGGAAGTGGGGAGCCCCCTGTGTGGCCCCTGCCTCGGACACCTTTCAGCCAGCTGTCCAAAGTGGGTACGGGTGGGTATCTCAGGGTCTGACCAGGAGAAAGCTTTGCCGGCCCATCCAGGGGTCTCGGAAGGGCCTGCTGGGCTGAAAACTGGAAGGGCCTCGGCTCAGCCATGCGCACAGCAACCTGGGAGCGTGAGGTCCCTGGGGGCGGGGGCCTCCGTCCTCCCGGTTCTGTCCTATCCCCAAACCGCTGCAGCAAGGGCTGGACCCAGTGACCTCCCTGGGTTTCCACGCTACGCTCTTAATGTAGGAATGCCAAGAAAGCAAGGCCTCAGAGTGCCCGTTGCCAAGCCAGCCTGGGCCACACCGTCCCGCTGGTGCCCCTGTGTGGCCTGTGGGATCTGGACCTTTGCTCTGCGTGGTGCAGAAGCCGCTGGGGACTGCGAGAGGCGGGGACATCCCCCAGGCCACCTGGTGTGAGGGGAGAGCCCTGCTGCGCCCAGACCTTAGGTCTCTACCTCAACACAGGCCCCCAGTGTGTGGTCACGTGGCCAGTGGGTGGGGTCCCCGTGGCCCGGCTGTGGGTAAGCTCAGAACACAGCTCCCTTACTGGCTCAGCCCCTCAGTCTGGTGGGGACAAGGGGTGGCAGGCTAGCAGGCTGGTCGGGAGCAAAGTCTGTGACATTGCGGTTGGAACTGTGAGGAAACACAGATGGGGGGCTCCATCCCAGCAACCGTAGTGGAGTCTCAGAGGCCACTGTGGGGCTACAGAGGAGGGGCGAACTGCACGGAGGGGGCACTGGAAGTTACGTCAGTGTCTGGAACGGAGTATACCCTGCCGCTCAGCACCTCCACACCTCCGCCTCCCGCCAAGAGCTAAAGTCTGGTCCCCGCCTCTGAGATGGCCAGACACACCCACACCTCCTGCGGATTAAGAAACTGAGGTTCAGAGAGGTTGCTTCACTTGTCCAAAGCTGCACAGCGGACCAGGGGTGCTGATCTTCATATTGGCCAGAATTCCTGAATTCAGCGTCCTTCCTGCTGGGCCAGAAGCTTTGGCTAGAGCCCTTGGAGGGGCCAACAGGAACCCGTCCAGATTCTGCTTCTCCCCACACTGGCCGGTGATAGTCATGACTTTTCTGGGGCCCCAGAACCTAGAGACCCCCTGGAGGCCACTGCAGGGAAGGGATCTCCTGGGGTCACACGCTGGGCGTGCACCCCCTCACTCCTGGGAGCCCTGCAGGACCTTGGGAGCCAGCCTGAGTACCCGCAGATGCAGTGCAGAAGGGAAGGTGGAGCCCGGGCCGGGAAGAAAGCCGTCCCTGGCCCGCGGCTCCAGACGCTTCGTGGTGGGATTTCATGGTCAGGCTTTTGGGTGGGGGTGGAGGCATGGACCCCCCATCTTCCTGTTTCCTGTGAAAACAGGAAGTTCGGGGGCACTGGTAGGGATGGGGCTGTAGGGGGAAGCTACCCCAAGTTCAAAGTTGGGGACACCCTTCTAAGGCCCCGGGGGAGCCATGCTACCTGGAAACCACAGGCTGTGGGCCAGACTGGAAGCCCCAGGCCCTTGGTGGTCATGCAGGGCTGCACTCAGAGTGAATTAGAGCTCCTCAATCTGGATTTTTGTCAGGAAAACGGGGGCATCCCTGGGAGTGGCCACAAGTTGCAGGAGTGGGCAAGGGCTGGGGGCCTTAAGGGCAGGGGCTCTGCACTCCATGGCTTCCTCTCGCTGCCTCCCCTTTGCTCCCCAAGCTTCCTCCCTTGGCCTCTAGCCCCCTGCTTCCCTTCCCCCAGGGCAAAAGGAGCCACTGCCTGACTATGTGTTTCTATTTCTGCACCTTCCGCTTCCTGGCCCCGTGGCCTGCTGGCCGCTGCAGAATGTTCTGGAATCTGCAAAGGCCAGCTGGTCCTGGGGTGGGATGTGGGGGCCTCGGATTTCCTCTTCCTCAGCAGCTCCGCAGGCCTCCCGGGGGCCCGGGCACCCAGGGGTGTCATAGGAGGCCTGCCCGAGAGTGTGGGCCGCAGGCACGAAGGGAAGGTCCTGGTCCCTGGGAATGGCCATGGCCGTAGTGTTCACCAAAGGGCCGGAGACCCGCTTCCTTCATTTGTGGACCATGCGCTAAGCAAATATGGGCAACGCACTTACCCCACGCCAGGCGCTCCCAGGCCCTGCGATGCAGCGTAGACAGACTCAGACTGTACCTTCTGGTTCCCTTTGCAGCAGCCCGCACACAGGCAGGCCCCGTCATCACCAGATGGCTTTTCAAACGAGAGGATGTCTTACACGATGTGCCCAAACCCATGCCGCTAGAGAACCATCCGGAATCTGAATGTGGGAGGGAGACTCAAGGGTCTGTCCTTCTGACCTCCCTGCCGAAGACTGTGTGTGTGCGAGAGAGACAGACAGATGCAGAGATACTGAGAAAGACAGAAGGACAGAGGGGGAAGGGAGGAGAGTGCCCGGCGTGCAGGGAGCCGTCGCCTAGAGTCAAGCCCGAGTGAGACAGTGAAGCCGCCAGCGCCCAGTGCCCCGGCCTCCTGCAGACAGGAGGCTTGCTCTGCCTCAGTGTTTCGTGAGCACGTACTATGTGCCAGGTTTCCTTGAAACCCCCGGGGTTGACCCCCTTCCTCTTGGTCAGGAGGATGTGAGGGGAACCAGGTGCGTAGTCTGCAGAAGCCTGAATTACTGAGGGTTTTTAAAAAGCACGGCTTTCCTGCATCCAGGTGTGAACTGATGACGTCACCTCCAAGGCCTCAGAGCCCAGGTAAGCCCATAAAGGTGCTGGGCCAGGAGGGCGCTGTAAGGTTGAGGGTGCGCCGGGTTCCAGCTGGGCATGGACCCAGGTCTGACTTTGGACAAGTCACACCCCGTTGCTGGACCTCCAGGGTGTCACTTCAAGGAGCCTTGGGTCCCCACTGGGCCCACTGATGGGATGGGCCTGGCTGGGCTGACATCACTGCCCGGGTGGGCTAGGGGCTCCCTGTCTCCATCTCCCACCTGCTCCCCTTAAAAGTGGCTCCGAATTATTCTGTTGCATCTAAGTTTGATTGGATCATCGCTTCCATTTGCTCACAGATTAACTTCTTAATGTAGCTTTATCACGTCATAGGAAAGTGACCAGAGAACTTTGCAAAATGCCGCAGAAAGAGAAAAAAGACCTTAAAATGCCACCCTCCTGGAAATGTGCTTAAAGAATCTTGCCCTCCCGCCCGCCGTTCCAGTCATCCGTGCCTAGACACGCCTGCGGACGGTCACAGGCGTTTACACCCGGGATTGTCCTGGGCGTGCTTTCCCGTAACCTGTCTCCCTGCGTATCCGCACGGCAAGGGCGTCTCTGCGTGTGGATGAACCCACAACGGGTCCCGCATCCTCGTCATCACCCCCACCACCCATGGCGGAGCTGTATCGTAATTCTCCCGACGACGCAGTTTTCCCATCGCGAACACCCCCGTGCACGCTACTGGGGCGACACGCGCACCCCTCTGCGTTTATGCAAAGAATTCCACACCGTAAATTCGTGGAGGGGGCACTTCTGGCTTAGATTTTGTGTGTTGACCTTGACGGGACACGCTGCTGTATTTTTGAGCGAGACTAAGAACTCCTGGAGGGTGCACTCAGGGTTATTCACGAGGTCTGCAAGTGCCCCCATGTTCATCTCAAAGAGCAACTTAAACGATTATAAAAGTAGCACGTTGCAGCTTAGGAAATGTTGCAAGTGCGTAAATGCAGAGTCAAGAACCTTGAGATGATCCGTTAGCCTGGAGAGATAAACCCTGTTTATCAGTCCGTCACTGGTCCCTGGACCTGATGGACATAATGCTTGTTTCCCTGGATGCGTGTTGTTAACCGAGTCCTAGGTGGGTTAAACAGCCTTTGGAAAGACCCTAAGAGCACACCATTCGTTGTTAACTTGTGATCCCCATAGAAAACTCCAGAAAACCCAGCAAGAAGACACGAGGCGTCCGGACTCAGTGTCACAGCTGTCTGCGCGCTGGCGCACTCCAGCCAGCCTGCTTGTTAGACACACGCACACTCACTCATTTTGCACACTTGGTATTGGATTAGGCCCCCGGTTCCATCTCCTGCTTTTCCTCCTTAACGGATCAGGATTATTTCCCTGCGGTGTTAAGCAGTCTCTGGAAACATGATTTTGAATGGCTGAGTGATATTTTATTGGGCAGATTGCTTAACAAAGTACTCCTTGCTGCCTCTGGCTTTCAGGCATTACAGGTAATGCCGCGATGTCTGTCCTCGGGCGTAAGGCTTTGACCTGTGTGTGAGGGTTTCTCAGGGTGGGTTCCTAGAGGAGGGACTGCCAGCC
The DNA here is from genome assembly GCF_902655055.1 of Lutra lutra. NCBI lineage: Eukaryota > Metazoa > Chordata > Mammalia > Carnivora > Mustelidae > Lutra > Lutra lutra. The sequence goes on along the minus strand of NC_062287.1, from coordinate 110,711,079 downwards.
CAGCTACAGATCGCCACGCGGTTCCTCAGAAAGCTGCTAGCAATCGCACTCGCAGCAGCGTTGTAGGAGAACTCCCAGTGACCCTGAAGAATGACACTCTTGTCTGTGACGGCTGCAAACAGCATCCGGCTGATTCAATCACTGTTTCTTTGGTTCCTAGGGAGAATGAACACATTTTTATAGATTATTGGCCATTTGCATATCACTTATGAAGTTCCTATTTGTCTTTCATCCAATGATTAAGTTCATTGTTCATCTTAATGATTTATAAGCGCTTTTTATATATGAAGAAGACGGGAGTCTTACGTTTTAGGCACCGCTATATTTTCTCAGGGTCTCTGGACTCCACTTAGTAGTTTTTCTTAATATAAAGGAGTTTGTGTGCTATCAAGTGTCTTGAACTTAGATGCCTGGGGTCCCGTCTACACCTGCTAGTCTTTGGCTAATGTGGGAGGGCTGGGGGTGGGGACCAGCCACACACACCTGTGGCCTCATTCGTATCCACAGACAGGTGGTCCTGGGGACCTACAGGGACAGGTCTTCCAGCTCTCGTGTGGTTCTCTGTTTCACAATTATTCGTGTGTCCACGTACTCATTCACTTATCCAATGGCTCACTGTGCCAGGAGCCGGGGATTCAGCGCTAAGGGAATTCGGAAGCCAGAGAACATTAGCCAATGACAGGTGTCTAGTATTAGCTCAGCCAGCAGGGAGGGGCAAAGCCAGGCAGGGATGGAGCCAGGTTGGGGATGGGTGTGGTACCGTCTTTGAGGTGGGGGAGAAGGAAGGCCTGTCCCAGCTGACGTTTGAGGAGGCTCTGGCTGAAGTAGTCAAGCCCAGCAATGATGTGGGTCAGTGTTCCAGGCACAGACTCTAGGGAATTTCTTCTGGAATCAGCACTGAGACCAGGATGTAGGATCCCAGCCCCCTTTATTAGGTTGTTCTGTGTTCCCTACAGATTTGACATTCTGCTTTCACAACACACTCAACTAGTATATGTAGCAGGAAGAGTTCCCGGGGTCCTTGGGAGACCCCGCTTAAGGTGCCCTGATGGGGAGGGAGGTGGTGGGAAGGAGAGACAGGGATGGGCCCTCGAGGACACGAGGGAGGCATCCTCAGCTTCCGGAAGCCCCCAGCTGACAGGTAACTTTATGCGACGTGGAAGAAGCCAGTCTTAAGGGGACAAATAGTATCCGATCTCATTTATACAAGGTCCCAGAATCGGTTAATCATAAACAGAAAGCATACCAAGGGTCCCCAGCAGCTGGGAACGTGGGGAGAAAGAGACAATTATTTTATGGGAATAGACTTTCTGTTGGGGGAGAGAGGAAGGTATCGGTTTGGTAGTGGTGACAATTACACAACATCGCGAATGTCTTTGTGCCGCTGAACTGTGTGTTTTCGAATGGCTAAAATAATAGCTATCAGCGATGTCGGTTTTAGCACAATAAAAATGGCAGGGGTGGGTGGTTGTGAGAATGTAGGGTGGAGAGAAGGAGGCTGCCGGTCCAGCCACATTCCTCACACCTTCTACCTCAAGCATGTGCCTCCAACACCCAAAGGTTATGAGCCAGCAGGTTTGAGGCGACGTCTGAGCACCAGACACAGAAGGTACCAGATAGGCCGAGAGCACGTCTACCAGGCCTAGGGGAGGCACAGGGCACAGGGGCAGTGCCTAGCTGGGTGCCCTCCCCCGACGGAGGAGCAGGGGTCACGAAGGCTTCCCAGCGTGTGGTGTTTAAGCTAAACGCTGAAGGTCATGTGGACGTAGTTGTGGGAAAGGGGGGTCAGTGGAAGGGAAAGAGGGAACCTGGCTGAGGCACAGCACGTGCAAAGGGCCGGAGGTGAAGGGGGTTCAGCTAATGGAGGGGCTGCAGGGAGCACAGTGGGGCTCAGGGGTTCCGCTGAGCAGAGCCCAGGGACAGGGTGGGAGGTGGCCACCTGTCACAGGTATCTAAAATGTTCTCAGGCTTTAGGTCCTCTCACAGAATCCTAGCAGGGCAAGTTCCCCTCACGGTCCTCAGACCTGTCCTTCCTGCCATCTCTCCACTGCCTCAGGGAGCCCACTGGGCAAGGTCTGCCGGCAACAGCGTCTGACTCAGCCCCTCATGCATTTCCCCCATCCATCCACTCACTGGCGCAGCTGCCATCCACCTACCGATCTCCCATCCCCCACTCACCCATCCACAAGGCCCCCACCCACACACGCGTCAACCCACATACCCCATCCATCCGTCTAGTTACCACCTGGGATGGTTAATTTTTTGCATCAACTTGAATGGGGCATGGGGACCCTAAACATCTGATTGAACGTGATTCTGGGGGTGTTTGTGAAGGCGTTTCTGGATGAGATTACTGTCTGACTCTGTAAACTGAATAAAGCAGATTGCCCTCCTCAGGATAGATGGGCCTCATCCAATCAGTTGAAGGACCGACTAGCACAAAAGACAGACCTTCTCTGAGTAAGAGAGAATTCCTCTTGCCTGACTGCCCTTGAGCTGGGACATGTTTTTTTTCCTGCCTTTGGCCTCGCATTGAAGCATTGGCCCTTCTTGGGTCACGAGCCTCCCCTGTCGGCCTTTGGACCGGCACGCTACCATTGGCTCTCCTGGTTCTTGAGCTCTGGACCCCAAGCCTGGAACTAAAGCACGGGTTCTGCTGGTTCTCCATCTTGCTGCCCACAGATCTTGGGACTTACAGTCTCCGTCATCCCAGGAGTCAATTCCTCATGATGAATCTTTCCGTATGTATGTATGTATCCTATCGGTGCCGTTTCTCTGGAAACCCTGACCAACACACCCCCGTTTGTCCGCATCCCAGCATCTCTCGCATCTCCTGTGTGCTGGGTGCTGTGTTCTACACGGGGGCTTTTGTAAAACCAGACTGGCCCCTCCAACAAAACTACGGAACCGGATGGAAACACACATAGGTGCTCGTGCCGGCCCAGGTGCAGGTGTGCAGACCCACCGGGCCCCCACACCGTGCATAGACACACAGACGCACAGACAGGCCCGTGTGGGACACATGCACATACATATGTTCCCGGGGTGCACAGAGATCCCTGTGATGGGCCCGGCCCCCAGCCCTAGGGCCAGGATGCGCCACGCAAACATCACACATGCCCAGGACGCCCGTGACTAACACTCGCAGGTGCACGGGCAGACTCACGGGTGCGGAGGGACACCCCACGCACACTTGGACGCACGCTCACGCACGCCCATGTGCCCACACTCATGCCCCAGAGCAGTCCATGGCCGTGAATACTTTCCATATCTCTCTGCTAACCAAAGTCACCAGTTGGAACTTGTTTAATTGCTGCTGAAGAAAAGGACCCGTCAGCAGCTTCAGACTCATGCCAGCTCACGGGGTGGGTGCCCTCCAGGGCCACGGCTGCCTGGTAACCAAACCCCAGGCCCGGCCTCAGGAATGCAGGCCAGTGGGAGGGAGAAGGGAGAACACTCTTACCCCCTAATTTAAACATCTAAGCGTGGTACCCAAGCACAGCTTGGCACGGCCGGCTGGGCCTGCCGTGGGCACGTGAAGGGCAGGCGGTGATGGCTGAATGGCATGGCCCTTGCGGTGCCAAGGGTCCTCCCCGGTCCCAACAGCCCAGAGCCTGCCTGCCCCGGCCCCTCACCGTGCTGACACAGCGTCTCCGATGGCCTCCTCACAGCCACCTGCACACCCTCTTGGTGTTGCTGTCGCCCACCTTCCCCGTCCTCATGCTTTCCTGACCGCCTCACACAGCATGCGCCTCAGGGGGCTTTGCAGGCCCTCCCTGGCCATCCCGCCTCACAACCGGGAACTCTGGGCTTCCCCCAGCTCCGTGCGCCCCTCGGCCTCTCCACCCGCCATCTTTGCTGTGTGCTTGTGGCTCCCCTTGCTCATAAGTTGTTTCAAGCCAGGCCTGGTAACGGGGATGCTGGGTCAAGCCAGCCGGACGTGGCTGATATTCTGAGGAGGGATCCTGAGGGAACATCAGAGGAGGGATCCTGAGGGGAGATCCTGGGGGAGGATCCTGAGGGGAGATCATGAGACGAGATACTGAAGGGGGATCCTGAGGAGGCATCCTGAGAGGGCATCCTGAGGAGACATTCCGAGGCAGCCACATCAAAATGGCCAGGGGTCATCTGCAGCCACCACCACCCCAGTGGACGGGTCAGTCCAGGGTCGGAAGGATGTCCCAGAGCCATGAAGTGCGACCCTGTGGTCAGCCTGTGCTTCACCCCCAGCAAGGGCTTCCACTGCTCTTAAGCTGGGAACACGGAGTCATCAAGGCCTCTCTCTCCCTGAGTGGCTGCACCCCTCCCTCCCCAATAACGCTGGCCCTTCTGGTAGTTTCTGGAAGGAACCACATTCTGCCCTACTACATGGCCTTTGCCCAGACTGTCTCTGCCATTTGCTACTCCTCCAGCTCCAACTCCAAGTTCCAGGGCCACATCCTTGGGAAAGGTCTTCCCTCGCCTCCCCACCAGACAAACTTATCGACTCCAGCCTTTCTAACACTGAGTGCCCATCTCCCTTGACATCTTCTACGGATCTGCCTTTTGTCCTTACTATCGCATTAGTGCATTTCTCCTCCCGCAGACTCAACTCCTTCCGGGAAGGGACCACATCTGTGTCAGTCACCACCACACTCCTGCAACCTGGCATACAAAAGGCACTCAATAAATTGGTGTGGAAATGAGGGAAGGGGAGGCTGTGTAGCCGGGCTCAGGGACGGGCCGAGTCACAGCTGGCTGTGGGTCTTACCCATGGGGTGGGCGTTCGTCACCCTAGTCAAAACACTTGGGTGGCAGGTCGGCCGTCTTGAGAAGACTCATCACTGCCTCCTCCCGCTCTCCTCAGGCAGAGTCCCCGTCCCTCTCCAGCCCCGCTCGCTGCCCGGGCTGGGTCCCCTCTCCCCCGTGCTCCAGCCTGCTGGCCACCGCCTGCACATGGGTGCATACCCTGTCCTCCTCGGGCTGTGGGGACCCACACGGAGCCCTTGGCAGAGGAGGCACTGGTCCGGCCTCGGCATCCTCTGCTGTAACCGAGCCCCCGAGGGCCCTGGGAGCCGAGGTCGGCCGCAAGGAGGAGGAGGAGGAAGGGGCATCCCGCTGGTCCTGACCCCTGAGGTTGCTCTGCGGACTGTGCGGGGGACGGGCCTCCAGCAGGTTTCTGGAAAGATGCTCTGGAGGGTCATTCTTTTGTTCCTGGCCACCTTTGGCTTTTAAGAATGAGTTTGTTGGGCTCCTTGTTTTGGGCTTTCCAGGGGCAAAAGAGATGCCTGCCGAGCCTCGGGGCCAGGTTAGAGCCCTGCTGGGTGGGGACAGGGCAGGAGGAAGGACCCAGGGCCCCAGAGCAGCGTCGCAGAGGACATTAGGAGCCAGCAAGGCTAGCCGCCCCACTGTAAGGTATTAGAAGGGGTTTCAGGAGGGGCACGGGGGTTTCTGGCTCCCTCCATCCCGCGGTCCATCCACAGGACCCAGCCTGCTCTGGGTGGTTCTGTCGCTAAGGCACCAGTCAAGGTTCTGCCTTGGCCCCCTGGAGCCCTGTTCTCTGCCGTGGTGGGGGTGGGGAGCATGGCTCTAGGAGGCAAGGGTCAGCAGAGGGGGAGCGAGGGCCCCCAGCCTCCCCCACACTCCCACACGACTTTGTCTGCCTTGTCCAGATGCGGCCGGCTGACCTTGGCTCCCGCCCGCTTGTGCGTGAGGGACAGATGACCCCTCAGATGACCCCCCGTCTTTCTTCCTGCCTGTCAAAAAGACAAACGTCCCTGCCCGCTTGGAGCTTCCAGTCCAGGGGAGGGACCAGCAGGCATCAGAGGATGCAGCAAGTGCGTGACTGGGGACTGAACCGTGAGCCAGCCCCATCCTGGACTTCCCAAGGCTGCCTGTGACCATGCCTTACGGGACTCGCACGGAAGACACCCCGTTTTGCAGTCAAGGGGCCTGGGCCTGAACCTGCCCTTGTCCCCTCCGTCTCCTGGCCTGCAAGGGAGTCCGCGCCCCACTCTGCTTTGCCACTGCCCCCTGCAGAGGGGCTCTGGGAGGGAGGTGGCAAGATCCTGCTCCGACCCTGTCCCAGGGGCTGCTCCGTGTGGGCGCGAGATCTCTGTCTGGTGCAAGGAGCCGCCAGGATCAAGTCAGAGCCCCGGGGGACTGTGCTCTTTCCCACAGCTTTCCTCCGCCAGGCTCGTGGCCCTCGAGGCCCTCTGGGGGATGGGAGCAGAAGCAGCCTCCTTTCCCAGGCCCAGAGAAGGGCAGAGGCTGTGGATGGCCTGCCAGAGTCTCCTTCCCCACGGCTCAGGCTGCAGGCTGGGGGAGAGGCCTGGGTAGGAGCACAAGGCAGCTGGGGCAGGCAGTTTGGGGGATCCCGGCCAGGCCGCCCTGTAGCCACTTGTTCCCCACACAGCCCCCCTGAAAGGCCACACTCTGTCTGTGGAGCTCTCCAGCCCCCTGTCTGCTTTCAGAGCCTCCAGTGAGCTGCGTCCTAGGCTACCCCAGGGCCTTTGCACGGTGTTTTCTGTCTCTGGGATCCTCATCTACTTCCTGCTTCTGCACCTCACCATTCCTCCCCCTTGAGGGCACTCCGGGCTTCAGACCAGATTGCGCACCATGACAAGCCCACCCACTCCCTTCTGGAGTCCTAGAATTTTAGGTTTTCCCACCATTTAAGCCACCTTGCCCCTTAGCAGCTGACAGGGTCCTCACAGGAATACCACTGTGACTCTGGGACCTGGTCCTAGATACTCCGTGATGATGGGGGTCAGAGAGCCCCCACACTGTGATTCTGACGCCTCCTTCCACACAGCCCAGGGCTCCCTCAGCTTTGCCTGCTCCCTTCCTCCAGGAGGTGACCTGACAGCTCCTTGGTGCTTGGGGCCCAGGCACCAAGCCTGACTCTTTCGGGATTTCCATCATCATCCTGGGACCAGTTGCCCTCCAGGCCATGGATACCACGTCCCTGTCACCGCTAGGGACATCTGAGTCTGGGCACGGATGAACTCTAAAGGGACAAGGTTGGCATGGACCACAGGCCTCTGTGGAGGCAGGCATCATAGAACCCGGCCCTCCCTGGATCCCTCTGGGTGGCAGCAGGCCTTGGGGGACCTTGCGGAGCAGAGACGGAACACGGAGGAGGCTGAAAACAGACAAGCTCTGGCTCACTGTGGGGCGATGCCCACACGGGGCCCACAGAGAGGCCGGCAGAAGCGGCCGAAGGGTTACAGGACACATTCTGTGTGCGCCCGGGCCCAGGTCTGGGCTCCAGTGTGACTCCATTTTACAGATGTGGAAAAGAGGCACAGAGAGGGTGGGTAACCTACCCAGGGTCACACAGCAGGTGGTGGGGACCTTAGTTTCTCCTGGAGCCCCAGGCAGGGGTCGTCATCGGGAGGTCTGCCCCATGCCTCCCTCGCACCCCCCCACCGAACTTCCCATCGGAACTGATTTTTTTTTTTTTTTTTTTAATTCAGGGACAGTTTCCAAGCAGGGGAACGTTGAGCTGTTAGGTGTCAGCTGCCTGGCCTCTCTCTGGTCCGCTCAGGGCAGAGAACGCTTCCTTCAGCCTCAGTCCCCTGTGCTCCCGAGTCAGCCCATCGACCACCCTAGATGAGCCTGGTCTGTTCTTGAACTTTGTGGAACTGCAGCGTGAGGGATATTTGCTTCCTTCCCCAGCACGACGCTTCCCGGGGTCCTCAGAGCTGGTACGCAGACCTGAGGCCTGTCCTCTTTGGCCGCCGAGTAGCGCTCTGTCCCATGGATATGCCTCATCTGTCTGTGGACGGGCCGCGGAGAACCAGGTCGCTCTGAACCTTCTGGTACCAGGCTCTGTGCGGACACAGGCACGGTGGGCCGTGGGATTGACAAGGTGTAACTTTGTGGGAACCTGTCATTCGAATGCCTTTAAAGGGTCATGGTGGAGAATTGCAAACAACTCTGGAAGTGGAGAGAGAAAGGCAGAACGAACTCCAGACACCACCCTCCATCCCGGAGTGCAAGTCCCCGGTATCACCTGCGAACACTTTGGGATGTGGGCAGAGACGGCATTTGCTGGCAAGCTGCCACCAGGGGGGCTGGGAGCCCCTCGGTGTAGACGAGTCGCCTCTCTCCCTGACTTGCCTCCTTGGGACACGAGCCGTGGCCTCTGCCCCTGCTGAGGGGTCCTTGGGGACAGCCGTCCACTCTGGGAGAGCCTGAGAGGGGCTCAGTACTCCGGGGGAGCCAGACTTGGGCCTCTGTGGCCCGGAGGCTTGGGCCCGCTTCAGCATCCCCGCCCAGACCTGAAGCTCCCGCCCGTCTTCTCTTCCTGATGTCCACCTGCTGAGCGGGGACAGTCCGTGTCCCGTGTCATTCCACTGGGACCAAGCTGTGTGTGATAGGCGGGTGGGGGGGGGTGTTACATAAATGTAAACCCAAGACAGACCGGACCGCTCTCTGTGACCCTAAGACTCATGTCCTCCCACCAGCCAAGGGCACCTGCCCAGCCACCCCGCTGTGGCCGGGGGTGTAACCAAACCCCAGCCCCCACCCCGCCCCAGGGGCTTCTGGGTATGCCTGGCTGCCTGTGGGTTTTCATAGCCCTTTAAACTCAGTTTAATAAGGAGCCAGGACTGTGCCTTCAAAGGCCACTCCTCAGAAGACATCCTTTTCACTCCATCTCCCTTCTGGGGATGGTGGCGTGAGTTTTGCTGATTAATAAACCGGGCTCCTGCAGCCGAGCCCATGAAGCCACCATCGAGAAGCTTTGTGTGGCCCCCTGACCCCGGCCGCCAAGCCGGGACCCCGGCCCCCCAACAATGCCCGCCCAGCCTGGGTGGCACTGTGCGATCCCTCTTGAAAAGGCCTTTCGCTGGGGCTGCCTTTTAAGAGGGAGACAATTGGCAGGAGGCCTGGTGCTTATTCATGCAGAACGGTACCGAAAGTGCTCGTAGCCAGAGTCAGGAGTGGGCAGCGCCCAGAGCAAGGGGCCCGCCAGGGCTGCGCGAAGCCTGTTGCTAGGCGACGGGGCCCCCAGGCATCTCCCGGCGGCCTCTCACAGCTCTGCGATGGCCCTGTTCCGGCCCCTCTCGGGACCCCGGGGGTGGAGAAGCAGGGTGCTCGTGAGCCTGTGCCCGTGTCTTCGCCAGCTTGGCCCAGATGGGCTGGGAGACGGGATTCAGCTGCGTGCCCTGGCCGGGCCTTCTTTGGTGATGGGCAGCTCGGGATATTCCCAGCATCCTTTGCTGCTCTGAGAGTCGCTGAGGGTCCATACAGCTCACCCTCCGCTTCCTGAGTGCCCTCCCTACCCCCCACTCGGGACCCTCCCCCCACCAAAGCCCCGTGCCCTGTTTTCTCCACAGGTGTCTCCAGAGGAATCTGCTGGGCCATCTCCCTCTTTGTCTCCAGCAGACACCGCACCTTGCTCTCCTGCCCTCCTCTGAGGGCGGTTTGTCCCCCAGCACAGAAGGAGGTGGAGGGGGCAGGAGGGAAGGGGTGAGACCCTGGGATCTTGTTCTCCAGGCAGGAGCCAGGCCTTTGAATGGGGGTTCGGAGCTGCCTGGTTGATGTGAATAAATTCTGCCCCCACAGAGCTCATTTTCTGGCTCTCCGTCTACCCTAGAGATCCCGAGAACCTGATGCCCCACCCCTCTCTGGGGATTTTGGTCTATAATGAGACCCTGGAGACCCTTGGGACCCTTGGTTGGCCATAGGCCATGGGTGTACCCTGGATAGGGGCCACCCCCTTTGCTGTCCCGTCTCGGTTCTGGGTCACCTGTCTGACCCACTGCAGATACCACGCTCCCCTTTCTGTCCCTTGTCATCCCCTTACCCCCTGCCAACTCCCAGTACACCCCCTCCCTGTGTCCCCTCACCCTCCTCCCCCGCCTCCTCTCATTGTCTGACCCTGCTGCCCTTCACCTTCATACCAGCTCACGTCCCGGCCTCCGCCCTTGGCTCCCAGACCTGACCCCTGGTTCTGTTCCTTCCGACCACAGGCATGTCACTGTCCAGTTCCTACAAGTAATGGGAGGCATGTGGCTGAAGGGGTCCAGTGGGTCCCCTCTTTCCACCACCCCTAGACTCAGTGGGAAAGAAGGGTTTGTGGCCCATGCTGAAGAGGGACAGAAAGGAGAGAAGGATCCTTGGGGACTGGGGCCATAGGACAGTTTAGACAGGAGAGATGTCACCAACATCAACCTATTTTCTCCTGGATGAAGCTGGTGCTGGTGAGAAAGGCTCTCAGGCCTTGAAGTCAGGAGACAAGAAGCCAGGCCCAGCCTCACCCTGGCTCCTGCCTTGGCTCCTTGTGTCTCCAGTGAGCACCTGCCCCATGGCCCGTCTCCTCCTTAGGAAAGTGGGCTGCCATAGTCACGACTCCAGCAGCTCACCAGCTGGGGGACAGGCGCCACGTCCCCCAGCATCTGCCCCAGTGGATGGGATTGAAGGAGGGAGAAGAGGTTTGGAGAGAGAAACCAGGAGAGGAGAGGGTCAGCCCCACCCCCTGCGGTGGGCTCGGACCAGCTCCCAGGAGCTGCTTACTGAGTTCCCAGGAATTTTCAGAACTGGCTGTTAACCGTGGCCGTTACTGAAAATCAGATTATACAAACTTACAGTTGCATAAATCAGATCTAAAGTAAATGTCGAAGTCCTCAAAACGCATCACTCCCTGATTATTTGACTATTATTTATGCTCCGAGGCCCTGCGGTCTACTGTGTCCCTTTGAGGAAAGCCAGAACGACAAGCTACCGCACGCCTCTCCCCCTGCGTGTGCTCACTGACGTCCCTTTCGTAGCTTGCCATTGGCCCTCAGGGTGGGAATTTACACCATGGACATCGGCAAACATTGACCGATGGCTTTGTTGGATGTCCGGACTTAAGAAAGTGCTAGAGAATATGAGAATTTGGGTTAAACCCAAGAGGGTGACATTCTGAAGCTATTCCACTGTGCCTAGCAGAGAGAATTGAGGGAATATTCCCCCAAGATTCCGAATGACCCCCTTCAGCAAAGACCTAGCTCCCATTCTTAGCAAAGGAGGAAAGTTCCAACAGCCCGCCTTTGTCACCTAACCTCGGTGTTACTCGTTCAGGTTAATGACAGTGTCCTCCCACAGACGTACGCCTGTTGACAGATTACGGTTCTAAGTCGGCTCCAGATGCCAACGTCAGCAAAAGCCCCAGGAGTGTTCTGTGAGCTGCCGTGGCTGTGTGGGGTTGCCGGAGAGAGAACACTGTGTGTTGGAGATGATTTGGAGATTCGGGCTCTGGGGCATCCTGGCAGAGCTGCGCGTGAGCTGGATGGATAGCCAGGGAGGCATCTGTTGGCGGGGTAACCCAGACTTACAGGAAAGAGACCAGGCCTGAGCGCCCCGCTCACCGAGTTTGGGCCAGCTAATCCCCAGCACCCAGCTTGTTCCCAGACGAAGAAACGAAACATCTTGAGGAGCTCCACCCCCCGTTCGAGGCACCTGTCTGCCCCAGCACGGACCGCCTCCCTGACTTTTCATCTCCCACTCGGCGTTACGCACACAGGAGCCGTCCACACTGCCATGCGGACCCGTGGGTCGTCTGTTCTCGTGGCCACATGGTATTCAATTGGGCAGATATGCCACAGGTTATGTGTTCATTCCTTTCCTGTGGCCATCTGGGTCCTTCCCAGGTGGGATTACTGGGAGTGGTGCAGCCACCAACGGCCGTGTGTGTGTGCCTTTCTATGAGCACAGGGGAGTGGTTACGCAGGGTGGACGTGCAGGGTTTGAACCATTGGCCCGGGGGTAATCCTGGACTTCGCTTTAGCAAATTCCACAAGACAGCATCTCAAAGCAGCCCCCGTGTACACCCCCGCCCCATCGGCCCCATGTGAGTGTTCTAGAGCCTTCATTTCATCTCCCACACTCAGCAGTATCTGTCTTTACGTTCATTCTCATTTTAGTCATTCTGACGAGCGTATGCAGTGTCTGGCTGTGGTTTTGAATTGAACTTCCCTAACGACTGATGAGATGGAACGCTTTTCACACACATGGTGGCGGTTTAGATACCCGCATTATAAAGTGTGCATCGAGCCCGCTGCCCATGTTTCCTTACTTGTCATTGATTTGAAGGAGCTCTTTGTATATTGCGGGTATGAATAGTTGTCAGACTCTTGTACGGCAATGAGCTTCTCCTGCCCTGCGGGTTATGTTTTCACTTCCTTATTGGTGTCATGTGATGAGTAGAATTTCTTAATAATCTTCATAAAGCTTAATTTAAAAGTATTTCCTTTTATGGTGGGCACTTTCTTTCATCCTATTGAAGAAATCATTGCCTAGTCCAATGTCATGAAGATGTTTCCTCATGTGTCTTCTTAAACCATCACAGTCGAGTCTGTCATCTCTCAGGAATTGATTTCTACAGGCTTGGGCCCACAAGTGGGTCCTCATGACCGGGCAGAAGAAAGAGGGGTCTGTTATATGGAAGGTCTGGTCCAGAGCACGGAGCTGGTCTCTGACTTGGTGAAGCCAAGGGCGGGTGGAGGCCCCGAGGAGGGACGTGAGGCTGGAAGGAATCAGGAGAGGGGTTCTGTCCTGTCCTGTCAAAGGGGATGGTGGCCTGCCCCAGGCCAAGGGTGTGGGACGGTGACATGGGGGCAGTCAGCAGGATTTGAAGAGTGGGAACAAAAGGGCAGAGCCAGGGGCAGGGAGTGTGCACTCAGGGGACGGCTGCCCAGACACCTTTCAGTCCAGGCTCCAAGGAGGCATGTGGGGTCGGGGTTAGGAGAGAGAATGGCAGCTTGGTGCTCCTGGGTGCTCCCTCAGCACGGAGGGTTTCACGGAGGTGGGGGGCTTTGGATTGGGGATCCCCAGCGGGCACCGGCACACAGGCGTGCTCACTGTGCCTTTAGTGAATGAATGAATGAATGAACGAACGAACAAATGAACAGTGGGACTCCATTCCCAAGCCTGGAGCCATGTTTGTATGCTTTGTTCTTCCCTTTGTTCCCTTGACAGTCCTGGAGAGTGGTGGGATGGTCCGTGGCCACGTGGCCCGGACCCCACTGTGGCCTCCCCACTCTCCAAGGAGGCCTGGTGCCCCGCCATCCACCCTGCCCCACGTGACCACAGCAAGAGGATGACTTTCCTCCTGGGGTTATTCCTGTTAATGGGGGCACCAAGCCAGGGTCTGGGCACCCCGAAGATGACCCCCCCTTGGTGGCGGCCGTCCTGGACAAGCCTGGACAAGGCTGAGTCCCGGCCCACCACGCACCATGGGCAGCACTGTCCTTCCTCCCCCCGCAGCGCTCCTCTTTCCAGCGTGGGAACGGAGCCGGAGCCGGAGTGGGGCAGGGCTTGTCCACAGTGCTCGGCCTTCTCCCCTCCCCACACCCGCCCAGGCAGGGCTGGCTTCCCCAGGAGCAGGGCACAAGGCCCTGCTTAGGGGGGTTGCGTGGGGGTCCATGCTCTGTCCTGAGATCCTTGCTCGTTGTTGAACAGGGAGCACTGGAGACCACACCGTTCCCAGCCAGTCCCGACCCCAGGGCACCTTCTCCTGGGTGGGCAGCAGAGCCTTCTCCTTTCACTGGAAGGCAGTTGCCCATTCCTGAACACAATCCCTTCTGACTGCATATCAGGTCGTGCATGAATAAAGGACAGGAAAAAAGGGAACACTCCAACCTTTCCTGGGGAACGCAGAGACCCGTTTTAGCTTCGACATCAGGTGTCCATGTGCCTTTGCCAACACAGAAGAACAAAGCCACGCGGGTTGGGGTGACAGCTTCCAGAGGACCTCCCGAACACCCTGCCCATCAACTTCACTTGGGGACACTCAGGGCAGAGGGCCGGGTGGCCACCCTCAGGCCTGAAGGCAGGAGAACACAGGGAGGGGGTGCCTGGAGTCCTAGGGGCAGACCTGGAGGTCTGGCCACCCTGCTCCTGCCTGTGGGGCGTAGGGGGAGGCTGGGGGGGAATCACTGGGCTGCCCTGTGCCTCAGGGTCCCATCTGCAAGCTGGAACCCCCGGAGAACCCAGGACGCCGTCGGTAAATGAGAGCTTGGTATCTGAGTGCTGGCCCCAGAGCTCTCTGCGGAGGGCCCACCCCCGCATGTCCCCCAGAGGTGGACGCTCAGGTGAGGACAACCCTTTCTTTCTACTGAGATTTGGTCCTCCCTGCCCTCCCTCTGTTCTCCCACGACTTTCCCCGCACTCAGGCGGTGGCCCCATTCTGATACCTGATAGCGGATGGATGGGGCCTCCCCAGGCTTGGCTATTAAGGCCTCTGTTCTGCAGACAGTGGCCTGAGCCCCTGCCCCCGCAGCCCTGGGCAGTCTCCAGTCTGGGTGCTGTTCGTCCCAGGCAGTGGGGCCTCTGCCTCCCAGGCTGGACCCTCTCCCGATCCCTGGCACCACGACCCCTGTGGCCTAGACCACCCCCCCTGCACATTTTTCTTCATGGATCACACACGCTGAGTCCCCTTCTCCCCACGCCCAGCTCAGGGTTCTCGGGGGATGAGCCTTACAGGCTTGGCATGAATAAAGTGCCCTGCGCTCAGTCCTCCCCCCACTGTCTCGGAGACCACCCACGGGGCCTGGGGGATTGGTGTCCTCTTCTCGTGGCTAGCAAGTCTGGTGGCAGTTTGGGATGGGGACAACTGGAAGCTGTCCCGAGCCAGGAATCCAAGTTGTCCTCTGCCCCTGGAAGGCAACGGGCTCGTGTTTGTGGTTGCTGGGCCCCTGCTGACAAGCCCCAGGTTCCAAGATGGCAGCCCAGGGTCTGTGGGCCTGGCACCGGCCGCCCCTCACTGGGTGGCTTTCCTTGGTGTCTGAAGCTCGACGGCATCAGGCCAGGGCATGCCAGTGGCCAGAAGCTCTGGGCATCCTAGCCTGAGAGCCATAGGGGTGAACCAGGCATGCCAAGGCTTCTGCGCTCTTCCGCGCTCCCCTTGGTGGGCGGTGTGGGGGACGATCTTGCTGGAGGCAGCGTTCCGGTTCCCCGGGCTCTGAGAAGGAGCTTCAAGGGCCAAGGAGGTCGTGAGGCTGAGAGAAGGTGCCCCAGGAATGTGTCCATGTGGCTGTCCGGCCTCCCCGGCCCCACCCCCGTCACCCCCGAGCTGGCCTGCCTGTGGCCTCGTCTGCAGGCCCGAGTGTGGTCTGGTTCCCCGGCTGACCGAGGGCGGCCCCCACACAGCCCCTCTGGTTCCAGGCAGAGCCACCCAGGGCCCCTCCGTGGGCTCTGGAAAGATCAACAAACAGCCAGGAGCAGCGGAAACATCTCCTGCTCTCCAAGTTCAGACAGACGGGCCGGACAGAGAGGGACCCCAGACGGGGTCGCCTCTGTGAACAAGGTGTAGCCTGTGTGTGGGGAGCTGAGCAGACACCCTCCAGCCATGGGAAGCTGGGACAGACAGACGGCGTCTGTGCCTAATGGGGCAGAGCAGGAAGCAGGAGCCTCTGCGGAGCCTGCCCAGCAGAGGCTCCGGGCCGCCACACCGGCAGGGAGGAGGGAGCCGGGAAGAAGCAGGAGAGGCCTCGGCCCTTGCCTCACCGGGGGACGCTGGCAGGGCCCTGCCTGTGGGGTCTGGGCTCTCACTGAGCAGGCAGGGGCCCCTCGCCGGCTCCAGGTGGGTGTGACCAGGGCCCCCCTTGCACAAGCCTCTCCGGCTGGGGGTGGTGCCTTGGGTTTGATCGAGGATTGGCCTCCTGGTCTGGATCCTCAGAGACTGGGAACAGCTGGTATTTACTGGGACGTGTATGTCGGGCAGGCTTCCCGGGGCTTTTCCCGCCGCATCATCTCGTTGGCTGTCAAGCACGGATGTGCTGGGCCTGATTATTGTTCCCACTTCAGAGGTGGGGAAACTGAGACCCACAGAGGCTCTGCGGCAGTGCCAGGGAGAAAGCAAGTCTCTGATCTGCCCCCCAGTGCGCAGAGCCTGGGGAGGCCCCTCCAGGGATGCTGCCCTCCGGGAGCTTGATGATCTCTCAGCATGTGCTTCAAGAAGAAGGAACAAGAACTTTATAAAAAGCTAGAAGAGAACCTGGTATTAGCACCTACTCTGTGCTGGGCAAAGATTCTCCTCCTCCTTCTCCTCCTTCACCACCTCCAGCATCGCCTTCAGCATCGCCTCCGGCATCACCTCCAGCATCACCTCCAGCATCACCTCCATCACCCCCAGCATCGCTTCCAACATCGTCTCCGGCATTGCCTCCATCATCGCCTCCAACATCACCTCCATCATCGCCTCCAGCATCGCCTCCAACATCGCCTCCAGCATCGCTTCCAGCATCGCCTCCAACATCGCCTCCAATATCACCTCTGGCATCACCTCCGGCATCACCTCCAACATTGCCTCCAACACCTCTAGTATCACCTCTAACATCACTTCCAGCATTGCCTCCAGCATCACCTCCATTATTATCTCCAGCATCGCCTCCATCATTGCCTCCAGCATCACCTCCAACACCTCTAGTATCACCTCTAACCACTTCCAGCATCGCCTCCAGCATCACCTGCATCATCACCTCCAGAATTGCCTCAAGCATCACCTCCGGCATCACCTCCACCATCACCTCCATCCTCTCTAGTATCACCTCTAACATCACTTCCAGCATTGCCTCCAGCATCACCTCCTTTATTATCTCCAGCATCGCCTCCATCATTGCCTCCAGCATCACCTCCAACACCTCTAGTATCACCTCTAACCACTTCCAGCATCGCCTCCAGCATCACCTGCATCATCACCTCCAGAATTGCCTCAAGCATCACCTCCGGCATCACCTCCACCATCACCTCCATCCTCTCTAGTATCACCTCTAACATCACTTCCAGCATCACCAGCATCACCTCCGGCATCACCTCCATCATCGCCTCCATCATGGCCTCCATCACTGCCTCCAGCATCGCCTCCATCACCTCCAGCATCACCTCTAACATCACTTCCAGCATCGCCTCCAGCATCCTAGCATCAGCTCCAGCCTTTCCTCCAGCATCACTTCCAGCAGCACCAGCATCAGGTTGGTCCCGTTGCTGCACACCTGGGGACCTGAGCAGAGTCCCTCTCATCCTCCCAGCACTACCACGGAGAAGGATTTTTGTTTAATTTTGCTGATGAAGAAAAGGAGGCTGGAAGCTCTTCCCCTCATCTGTCAAGTGTTGAGGGAAAGGAAGGAAAGGGGACAGAGGCTGTGGATGTCATGTTGTTTACACCTCCACTTGGGAGGCGTGCCTTCACCAGGGCCTCGACTTGCGGTGACCAGAGGTGTACTGGAGCTGAGGACAGAGCCCTGGGAAGCTGTCGCCCTTGTCAGCTGGGTGTTTGTGCCTGACCAAGCCGTGTGCTCCTCGAGGGGCTTTGTCCTCCTCACCCCTGAATTCAGGGCTCAGCCCGGGGCCTCTGCATGCCGCCACGGGTCTTGCTGGGATGAACGGATAGGAAGCTCCCTGCTACCATCACTGCCACCGGCAAACTGGATCCTGAGTGGGCCCTGCACCCCTCCACCCAGCCTGTGCCCACTGACCTCCAGGAGCCAGGCAGTGGCAGGGGGACACCGTGATGACCATATCCTTTCATCTGACAGAGATGATTCTGTACCTTTCTGGTCACGGCTTTCCTTCATGTGTGCCTCCGTCCACCCCCGCCCGTGTGACACCAGCCAGCCTGTGGGCTGTGGAAATAGCCCATGCCTGAAACTCCTCCTGTCATTGTCTGGAAGTCCCTTGAGCTTGGTCCTCTCCCACGGGGTCCCAGGAGCTCGCATCTTGTGTGGCAAAACCCCAAGGGAAGAAGACCCCCTTGGGGATCTCACTAGGAGGGTGTACAGGAAAGTGGGAGCAGCAGTGACCCAGGACATTGGGCACGAGTCAGGCACCCTTAGAGGAGGTCCCGGTCCATCATAGATAAGCACGTCACACCTGCTCTCCAGAGCTACATCCCTTTCTCTGAAAAGGAGGTGGAGTTCACAGTGGTCCCCTGCTACTGTAGGTGTGAGGATTCAGGCTGGCCATGCCTGTTGGGTCTGAAGAAATATCAGTTACTCCAGAAACGTTGCCCCTAACACCCCCCCCAACCCTGCCTGGAGTGTCCCAGGGTCCCTCGTCATCGGGAGGCCCCCATTCTCTGTCCTGGAACTCCACGTCCACTCCAGGCCAATCCCTGTCTGTCTTTCTGCCCTCCCCCCTGCACCCCGCTGTTTCTAGTAGGGTGACAGCTTGTCCTGGTCAGCCCTGGACTTTCCCAGGCTTTGCTGTGAAAGTCCCACATCTGGGAACCCCCTCAGTCCCCACAAATGGGCCTGGCCGGTCACCCTCATCCCCTGATGTGTGTGACGCCATCCTCAGGGTTGCTGAAGGCCACAGAGGACACTGTCCCCCCCCCAGCCCCCAAATGCACGCCCACCCCTGCTTGGGTATCTGACCTCTGTTGTGAGTGCGACTCCCTCACCCGGCGCCATTTCACCATGCCCCGCTCAACCCTGGAGGTGGCAGGGGTTGACAAGGTCCCCTGGGACCCCAGTAAATAGGAGAGTAAGTGGCTCAGAGTGAAGGTCCAGGGTCCCCTTTGTTAAATGGAGAAGGGAATTGGATTACACGCAGATTTTTATTTCTATTTTTTAAAGATTTTATTTATTTGTTTGACAGAGAAAGAGAGCACAAGCGGGGGGGGGGGATGGCAGGAGAGGGAGAAGCAGGGTCCCTGCTGAGCAGGGAGCCCGATGCAGGGCTTGATCCCAGGACTCTGGGATCATGACCCAAGCCGAAGTCAGACACAACTGACTGAGCCACCCAGGTGCCCCGCGTGCAGATTTTTACCCAGAGAATTCTCGCTCCGGCTCAGCCCCCAGTGGGAAGTCGTGTACCATCTCAAACAGACCCATACAAGACACCCTCTGTGTATGGGGCAGGGGAGAGGGGGCATGTGCTGTGGGGGTGGTGCCTCAGCCACAGGGCAGCCAGGATTCCAGCCATCTCTGGCTGTCCCCAAAGTTTACATAGTTTTTCCGACCCTCCTCCCGTCTGACCCCCAACCCCAGCCTCCCCTCCTGCCTCGTCCTTGCGGCCCTGCCCTTCCCTACCCCCTGGCCTGAGCCCACTGTAGACACGGCCCTCACCCCTGCTGGCCCTCGGTCCCCATCCCACATCTCCCGCAGGCTGTCCCACAGGCCATGTGGGTGCAGCAGGTCTGATCCGCTCCCAGATAATGGCCAGCAGGAGCCTTTGGAGGCTCGGTATCCCCATCTAGAGGAGTCCCCCTGGGGGGACATTTCAGAGGCAGAGCCGATAAGATAGTGATGGTGACACCTCCAAGCGTCCAGGTGACAGGTAGGGGACAGGGTGAGGTGGGTCACAGAGGCGGAGTGTGCATGTGGAAACCACACCCTTTCTTTCTTCCTTCCTTCCTTCCGTCCTTCCTTTCTTTTGTGGCTTTTTACTTTGACATCCTTTCACATTTGCTGAAAAGTTGCCCGGACGGAGGGGAGCCCCCTCCCCAAACTCTAGACCCCTTGTTCCCAGCTCCCCAAGGGCTCATGCTGGCCACACTCACACTGTCGCTTTCTCTCCACGCATGTATACATGTGTACATATGTGGTCTCTGTGTGTGTCTACACGCAAGCCTGTGTACACGCACATTTTCCCCCTGATCATTTGAGAGTACATTGGAGGCACAGGGTCCCTGGGCCACCAGACGCTTTGGTGCATTTCTGAGAACAAGCACATCCCCTCACACAGCCCAGGACAGGCTCTCGACAACAGGCACCGATACGATGTTGGGAGCGAGTCTACCGCCCGTGTTCAAACTCTGTTCTGTTTGGCTGTTTTTCTGCCCGTGCGGGACCCAGGCCAGGCCCCGCTCAGACCCAGTTGTCATGTCCCTCTAGTTTCTCTGAGTCTGGACCAGTTCCTCAGCCGTATTTTGTCTCTGCATGATCTTGACATTCTGAAGAGCGGGGAGGAGCTATTTTGCAGAATGCCCTTGCCTGACCGGGCCCGGCTCGTCTGTGCACACCCACTCCACGGCCTCCGATCCCCTCCCCCTCCCTACACCTTGCAGTCGCTGCCCACCAGCTGGCCCAGGGGTGAAGGGGGACGACCTCCTCCCCTCCCAGGCCTTTGGGGGCAATGCGACCACCCCTGAGACTCGTGGCTGCTCACATGCAAGGGACCCCAGGGGACGGGGTGCTTCTCTCCCCGATCCGGGAACCTCTGAAGGCTGTCCCCAAGGGTGATCATGGGCACCTCAGGCAGGGCCCCGACTGGACCCACAAAGCCCTCTGGCCCCCTTTCCCACGCTCTGCCAGGAGGAGATGCCCCAGTGTTCCCCAGACCCCACCGCACCCTCCTGGGGCTTGCGGACACCTTCCCACCGCAGTATGCTGAAATCCTCAAGGCCACCCCGGGTGGGGCCAGTGGAGACAGCTCCAGGCTGCTCAGAGAGAGCCCAGCGCTGGCGAGGACGTGGGGAAGAGGTTGTCGCCGTGGGTCACTGTGGCTGCAGGACTCAGACCAGCCCCTCCGGCTCGCCGCCCCCTGCGCCCTCAGAGCTGTGCTCTGGTTCATCCACGCGCTCGTCCGGCCAGCCGGTGGGCACATACTCTGGGGAAGCCCCTGAGCCGGGCTGGGCCCAGGGTCAGGGTACGAGGGCAGCTGGGGGCCCCCGTGTGCTTGCAATGGGAGCATCTGGCCGGCAGGGCAGGGTCCCTCTGCAAAGGGCTACCTCACTCTGCAGCCACTTCCTCCCCCTGCATGGGCTCCCAGCGGCCTCACAGGCAGGGGTGCAGTGGGGTGGGGGTTGGGGGGTTGGCGCTCGGCACAGCCAGGCCTGGCGGGAGAGCGGGGGAAGGAACCTGTCCTCCAGCATGTCCTGTCTCCTCCGCGGTGGGTCTCTCGCTCCAGAGACTGTGGGTTCTTCCCCGAAGGGTGGCCTGGACTGCCTCCCCGTGTCCACAGGCCTGGCCTGCTCCCGCAGAGCTTTGACATCCCCGTGTCCCCAGAGTGTGCGTGAGGCTCTGGACCTTGTTCAGGTGAGGAGCAAGTGGGTGTAGGGGAGAAGGGCTTCCTGGAGGAAGGGGTCTTGTCTGCAGAGTCAGGCGGCTGGGGTTCCATCCTGCCTCTGCGTTGGCCTCTCTCTGTCTTTGGCACATCCCTGCCCTCTTCTAGCTTCAGTTTCCAAGGCTGGCAGCCATGCCCCTGAGGCTCAGGGCCCCCTCACTTGCTGGTGGGCCCCAAGACCATCGGGTGAGCTGTGCGGGGCAGTGCCACCCCCCCGAGGATGCAGGGTGGGGCACGGTAGAGGGGCCCCAGTGGCCTGTGTGTTAGGACCGTTCTTGGTGCCCCAAGCTCGATGCCCAGTGTCGTAGTTCCAGCCGGGTTTGGCCTCTCTGTCCTCCCCAGCCCGGCGGGTGGACAGGAGGGCAGGTGGACGCGCCTGGGGACGGTCTCAGGGAAGGGAAGGGACAGGTGGCCCGGTGTGTGCCGGCTCCAAGTTTGGATGACTATGACGACAACGATGACGATGGGGAGGAGGAAGCTCGCCCTGAGCGTGGCTCTCGCCACAGGTCTCCTGCGGGCCCGGTTACCCCGCTCAGGTCACGGCTGCCGACGCCCCGATGGCCCCTCGAGGTTCACTGGCCGCAGCTCCTGACCCTGCCGGCACCCAGCCCTGCTCTGACAGCGGGAGGACGAGGGCGTCCCTGTCACTGACAGAGACTCCTCCTGGCCTTTCGGGAAAACGAGTCTGCAAGTCAACCCCGGCCAGCACAGGCCCCACGACGCGTGGCCTCCCTGGCTGTGGCCTGAGGAGCTCAGGGAAAGTCAGTCCAGGCCCTGCCTGCTCCGCGGGAGGCAACGGGTCCACTGTGGGTTCCTAACCACCCAGGCCACACTGCATATCCCAACAGGCCACCGCTTCACTTGTACCCCAACCTGGAGGGTCCCCATCGCTGCCCCAAGGGTCTCTGGGAAAAGGCCCTGGCCGTGGGAGTCCCCGAGGGTGCAGGGAGAGCCCTGCCCTTTCCGCATGGCCTCTGCAGGACATTACCTCATCCCTCATGGGGCAGCTCGGCCCCGGGCCAGTGGATCACACTAGGAATGTGCGACTCGCTCCTCCGGGTCAGGCCGGCAGAGAACCAGAAACTAGCAGGTCCCACGGCCTCGGTCCCCACCCGTGCTGTCCTGGGTGGTCTGGGGGACAGACAGACCCTGCAGGGGACAGAGGGCCCACCCAGCCTGGGCACTGGGGTGCTGGCGCACGCAGCAGAGGCGGAGGATGGCGAGGGGAGAATGGGATTGGCCGGCCCCGCGGGCTCAGCTGCGGGAACTGCAGGAACAGACACGCCCAGAGGAAGCTGCTGGTGGAAGAGCATTGGGCCTGGCCACGTGCTAAGGTGGCGCCCCCCGCCCACCCCACTCACGGGGGTGCGAAGGGGTGGGGCCAGGAGGAGCCTCAGGGCCTGATGTGCCCCTTCCAGGGCAGGGGGAGCTGCTGGGAGCAACGCGCAGTGAGCCCAGCTGGGTCCCCCGACCTTGGAAAGGGGCCAGGCCTGGGTCGCAGCTGAGTGAACAGGGACCGCTGGAGTCCTGTCCTTCCCGGGCCACCAGCCTGCCATCACCCCCGAGGCTGCATGCCTGCTGTCCATGGCCCAGCCCAGTGTCCCCAGGACGGGTGTGAGCCCCAGGAGATCGGGGTCAGGCCCCAGCTCAGCCACCACGTCCCAGGTGCTCCAGTCTGTGCTGTGCCTTCACGGTGCTTCTCTCCCTCACGAGGGCGCGCCCTGCTTCTCTGTGCGGCGACAGCCCCACTGCGTGCGTTTGCTGGAGCTGCCCCAGGCCAGGCCCCCAGACAGGGCTCACACGGCAGACACGCCCAGTCCCCGGTCCCGGAGACCGACGCCTGGGATGCCGGCGCGGGCAGGACGGGGTCCCCCTGAGGCCTCTCTCTCATGTGCGGACGGCTGTGCTCCCCCTGGGTCCTCACAGGGTCGTCCTCCATGCAGGTCTGTGTCCTGATCCCCTCTTCCTGTAAGGACACAGGTCACACGGGATCAGGGGTACCCCAGTGACCCCATGTTACCTTGATCACCTCTTCAAAGTCCCCATCTCCAGATATGGTCCCATCCTGGGGTGCTGGGGGTCAGGGCTCCGACACAGGAATCTGGGGTCACAGCTCACCCCATGACACTCCCTGAGGAAGCAAGAGACTGTGCCACGGGCGCCTCACTCATCCGTTTATTCCAGAGCTGCCGGCCGCGGGCCCTCTGTGGGCAGGGGGGCGGTGGGCGCAGTGACGGACAAGATGACCCCTTCCCTCAAGGGTCTTCCCGAGGAGGAAGCCGGGGAGGACGATGCGGAAGAGGCAGGGAGACAAACATGAAGGTGACGGGTCCGGCATCATCCTCGAGCCCTTTCTTCTCTTACCTCCCACTTCTGGGTGTGAGTCCAGCAAGCCCTGCTTCTAGAAGCTGATGGCCTCTCAACACGGCCACCGTCCAGTCCCCCGGTGCCTGGAGCCTGGCCCTGTCTCAGTGATCACCCCCACCCCCGGCCCTTCACCGCACAGCACCCTGGGATCCTAACGTGTCTACACCAGACCCTGCGGCCTCTTGCTCCACACACGCCCGTGGCTGCCCATTTTCCCAGAGTGAACGCATCAGTCCCCCCAACCCCCGGAGTGACTGCCACCACCATCCGTCCTGTCTCCCGCTACTCGCCAGCCCCCTGCTACCCTGCTCCATCTCCAAAATCTAAGTATGCTCCTGCCCCAGGGCCTTTGCCCGGGAGCACTCCTTGCTCAGACAGCCATGTGGCCCTTCCCCTCACCTTTTTAACTCTTCAGGAAGGTCACCCTGGACCACTTCATTTAAATTGTCCTCCTGATCCCTTCGGTCCCAGATCTTGTTTCTCTTGCTCGTTGTCCTTCTTCTCGACGAGGATATGAGCTCCATGAGGGCAGAGAGGCTCGTGTGCTTTCTTCCCTGCTGAGGCCAGCACCAGCACACGGCCTGAGCCACCAGCACTGAGCCATCACGCATCTGAGTTGTTTCGTCTTTTTCCTCAACGGCTGGTAAGCATTTTCCCTCAGGAGCCGGATAGTAAGTATTCTGGGTGGTGTGTGTCCCGCTCTGTTGCAATTACCCAGTCTGCGGCTGAAAAGCAAAGCCGTCAGCGGCAACACAGATAGGAATGGGCATGGCCGCGTGCCAATAAAACTTTATTTACAAAAGCAGGCAGCGGGCCGGAATCAGCTGTGGGCTACCATTTGCAGACCCCTGGCTTATCCAGTGAACCAAGCCTGACTCCCTCTCTCTGGAGCCCTCTCCCATCCTGGGCAGGTGCAGGGCACTCATGCACCCTCCATGTCTGTGCCATCCAGAAACTTCCAAGGCCAGCCAGGCATCTGAAGCCTCTTGAGTCCCCAGGGAGGGGCCGGTTAGGAATGGTTCCCCCACTTTGCAAATGGCAAAGGTGAGGTTCAGCAAGGTCAGGGGCTCACAGGGCCCACAGCTGAGAGGCGAGAAGCCCTGCCCCCCTCCCCTCCCTTCTTTACCTGCCCTTCCTGCCTACCTGTGCCCACTGATGCTCCCCAAACACCTGCTCTTTCCTGCCCTGGAATTCCACCTGAGTCCAAGTCCCCAGATGTGCCCCCAGGAACGTGGAGGAGGGAAGAACATCTTCGTGGAAGGAATGGGTGGGTCACTTTGGGAAGCAATTCCGCCTTTCCTAGTGGAGCTGAGACTGCACATCCCGTGACCGGGCGGTTCTGCCCCAAAACCCTCGCCCACACTCCCATGGAGCGGATCCCTGCAGCAGCATCCACGGCAAGCGTGCAAACACCCCGCACGTCCATCTAGAGCACGGTGCTGTCGGCACACGGTTACGGACGGTGGGGCCATGAACGTGAACGGACCGGGGGACGCGCATGCCAGCACGGCTGACCCGCACTGACACAGGAGGAGACTGGGTTCCCCGTGCAGGGGCAGTGGTGGGGGGGATCCTGGGACGGAAACACAAAAGCGGAGCCAAGCCTGAGAGCCAGGTGGCGCACCGGTGTGAACTTCTTACAACATCTTACTGTGGACGGGGGCGGCCATTCTGAGGGATTAGCCCCAGGGCAGCGGGCGAGGGCAGGGTGTTCGGGACCAGCCCAGCTCCCTCTGCGTCCCCACCCCCACCGCCGGCCCTCCATCCCCCACCCTGGTGCCCCGTCCCCTCCACCCTCACGCTGGGCTTCGCCTGCCCCCGGTCCCTTGTACGTGCTCTCCCAGCCTGGCCTTGATCCTCGCTGCTGAACAAGGTGAATGTAGGACATGAGGCGGGACCACACCCCAAAGGGCTGGGCAGGAAGGGGAGAGGGGCACAGGTAGGGGTGTGGCCACTGGGCTCCGCCCCAAGAAGTTGGGAGAGGGTCACAGCCATGCAGAGGGTGTGGGGAAGCAGAGGGCCTTTCGAAACCCTGTTCTCACTCTTCCCAACCTGAGAAATGCAGAAGAGCAGGAAAAAATTAAAAACAAATGAGAAAAATAACCAGACCCCACCCACCCTCATCACCCTGAGTTTCCCTCCATTTCCTGGAAGAGGAGCAAGCAGGTGCAAATGGGTGCTCTGACCAAGGACTTGGCGGGAGTGGTGTGCGTGCTTCCAGGTTTCAGGGTGAGGTCACCTCCCCGCCCCTGGGGCAGTAGGCAGATCGGGCTCCCGCACCCTCTTCCTGAGCGAGAACCCCAGCTCCACGGGAACCTCAGTTCCAGCGTCTGTCCCACGTGGGATGGGGACCTCCTCGTTTCTGGATCCTTCCTGGTGTCAGAACCCAGAGCTCTCAGTCTCTCCATTCCTGCCTCGTGGGAATATCCCTTCCTTTCTTGTGCCCCCAGCTCTGCTCCTACAGGATGTTACCATTCACGGGATTCCGAACACCCCGTCGCCAGGGCTGGGTACTCATTTCTGCTTCCATTTGGCTGAAAGCAGACCACATTCAGAGGACGACGTTCGTTCACCGTTCACTGTCCCCTCGTGAGGTCGGCGCTATATTCGCCCTCGTATTGATAGACAGGGAAACTGAGGAACGGGAGGTGGGTAATTCATCTCCAAGTCCACAGCTAACAGAGGTACAAAGGCCAGAACTCGAATCCAGCTGTCTAACTCCAGAGCCCAGGACTTCTCCATGGGACTCACTGCTTCCAATGTCCCCAGGTGTTGCCAGCAAAGGTTGTCAAATAAAATAAAGGACACAGTGAGGTGTGGCCGTGTCACCATGGGAGAGAAGAGGGAAAGCCCATCTCACAGCGTCTTGGAAGAAATGAGTAGCATACGCTTTCTCCAATTCTCCATCTGATGCAATTATTTGGGGCATACTGAAAGTTATTCGTCGTGTATCTGAATTCAAATTTAACAGGATATCCTGTATTTTTATTTGCTAAATCGGGCAACCATGCTGTCAGCTGATGTTGGGAGCTACAGGGCTGCCTTCCCAATAAGCTCTCCCAGACACCTGGAGACTTGGCGGCTGAGCTCTCTCTGTCCGTCTGGTTGAGGGGTTGCATCTCGTCCCCCCAGAGAGGTCTACAGGCTCTCGCTGCTGCTCAACTTGAACTTAAGCATCTCCCGGTAGCTGTGAAGGCTCCTGCTCATCGCTGTGGTCCCGAGAGGGCAGGATCTCAAGGTCACCTTCATCCAAGGGTCTTCAGGTCACCTTCATCCAAGGGTCCCCCAGAAGACCAGAGGCACATGCCTGCCAACCCCGTGAGAAGGAGCCAGGATAGTGTAGGGAGCGTGGTGAGCCTCCGATCTGGGCACATGCCTGCTTTGCCCAGGTTACCCACACCACCAAAGCCAGGGAGATGTGGGGGGAACGCTCCCTGGGACGACCTTCCTGAGGGCAATTTCTCAATTCATGTCCAAATGTCAAAGCGTATCCCCTTTGACTCAGCATTTCTACTTCTGGGAACTTAGGTGAAGGAAATGTTCCAACCGGGTACAAAGATGATGGCTCAGGGGTGTTCATCCCGGCATGGGCTATAACACCTGGAAACAGGCAGCAGCCTGAGCGTCTCTCGGTCCCGGTGGAATCATCAAGCATCTGTGTGATGGAAATGCAAGCCATCTTTGAAAACAATCTTGTGGATCTCTGTCTGTGGAGATGGGAAGGAACCTGCCATCTATGTTTGAATTAAAAAGGTAAGTCATACAAGAGCAAACATCCTGCTTTCCTATGTATGTGAGACTGGCTGTGTGTGTGTGTGTGTGTCCTAACCCTGGAAGAATGGAAAGGAAGCCTGTTCAGTGAGATGACAAATGCAATATGGCAGGACTGCTGGCTTTCCCCCAACATGCATTCTCCCTTCGCCTTTAGCAGAAGAACCCACAACTTTCAGCTGAGCCCATGGCTTACCTTAATACAGACCGTATATCCTAGCTTCTCTCGCAGCCAAATGCAGCCACGTTACCAACGGGAGATAGAAAGAAAGGACATATTGCAAGTGGCAAGCGCCTTCTTCATCCCCGCTTCCGTCCTGCAGGCTGGAAAGCATTGGTGATGGCTGGAGCTCCAGCTGCCATCCTGGACCAGAAGGTCACAGGAGGATTGTGTCTCCAGGGTGATGGCTCAGGGAAGGGTAACAGGCCTCAATCTTTGAAGGCTTTGTAAGAAGGCTTTGTAAGCGTCCATCCGCTCCTAGACTTTCACATAAAAGAGAAACCAGTTTCTATCTTGTTGAAACCACCAGTGTTTGGGGAGGTTGTCTGCTACGCAGCCAAACCTAACCCCGACCCCTCCAAGTAGTTCCTTTAGCTGGCAAGATCTCTGGGGATTTAATTATCTGTTTAAGTTGTTTTTTGGTCCTCTTAAGTTTGTACTTTGAACATTTATGCATCATTCGTCTGGGTTTAAAAAAAAAAAACAAACCTTCATTTTGAAGCAATTAAGGAAGAGATAAAGCAGACGCATCCACTTACAATGTACCAAGCTGTGTCCTAAAACCTTCCCGTGAACATCTCATTTCGTCCTTGCAGCAGCCCTACAGGGAGCGTCATTGTCTCTGGCTCCCAGAAGGGAAGCTGACATGGAAGAGAGCTCGTGTCACTTGTCCCAGTGCCTCTGCTCATCAGCGACAGCACGCAGGCAGCCTGGCCACGGAGTCCACGACCGTGAGCACGACTCTGCCTGCCACCGAGGCCCTCCAGCTGCAGAGGCCACACCAGCCCCACCCCACCTTCTCCTCTCCCACCATCTAAGGGTCCTCTCTGGAGCTGCCCTGGAGGGCACCTGGGGTGACCTTGCCCTAGATGCTGAGGCTCAGGGGCTGGGGCGTGGGGGTTTGCAGGGCTCTTTCTTCTCCTTGCTCATTCCACAAACAGTCGTGAGTGCCCACCAAGGGCCTGGCTCTGTGTCTGGTGACACAGCCCAGGAAATCAGAGACACCTGCCTTGGGAAGTGACCCATGATCTGGGATCCGAGGCCAGAATAGGAGTCAGCTAAGTGGGAGGTAGGAATGGATATGCTAACCAGAGGCAATGGTGTGTGCAAAGGCCCTGTGGCAAGAAGAATTCGCTGGGCACACCCACAAGCCTCCTGTCATTCCAGGCCCACCGCAGCCTGCCTTCCCCCAGCCCATTGGCTCTGCAGATGGCTGAAGGTGAGAGAAACAGCAAAGGGGCTCCTGACACTATTGTCCTTCACTTCGGCCACCACAGATGGTAAGGGCCCTGCCTCAAACTCTCTGTCCTGCTAGAGTCCAGAGCTCCCCAGTAGGGACCCCAATTCCTGCCTTTGAGACCTTGGATTGAGGCTCCTTTCAGGGGCCTTGGGCATGACCTGGGCCCCCTTTGGCCTGAGTGCCACTCAATCTAGATTCCTGTTTTGAAATGTCACTCACATATGTCACCCCTATCTTGTTCCAGTTCAACTCTACCATCAAATACATCCTCCTCCTAATGGAGCTATGCTGTCCCAATTGCTCTGGCCCATGCTCTCCCTCTGCATCCCTCGCAGGCTCCCTGGTGCCCTCAGTCTGAGCTGTGGGCCTCTGCTGCTTCAGAGGGTAGGAGCAGAGCACTTGTCCCACATGTGGCCTCTCCTGTCAGGTTTCCCTGAATCTCAGATGTCCACCAGCCCCCAAGGGAGGGGGCGAGATTCTCGGTCTGCACACTCAGCAGCAGTTTCAAAAGAGTTTGTTTTACTTTCAAAATAGATTGTATCGAGCGTCCGGATGACCGGTGGGTCTGGGGCCAGAGCAGAGAGAAGAGCTCTGACCACTGGGCATGCCGACTCAACCTCATGGGTGGACAGTGCCCGCAGGAGCTGGGCCGGGTCCCAGCAGCAGGCAGCGCCCCTGGCCGGTCCACCCCAGCGGAGGGCAGCGGAGGCTGAGCATCTGGGCTTCCAATGGGTTCCACTCAACCTGAGCTGTTGCTGTGAAAGCAGCGGTGACTCACTCTGTGCCCTGTCCACACCTCACCCTCGGGGGCTCTCTTGGACAGACCTCCTCCCTCCGTCCTCCCAACCCAGCATAGACTTCCCAGGGTAGTTCCTGTGTCTTGAGGGCAAACATACTCCAGCCACGCGTCTCCCAACAACCCTTGATACTATGACTTTACGAATGAGGGAGCTGATTGACGACATGCCTGGAGCCCAAGATCCCTCCCTTCCTCCCTATTCCACGGCAGTCAAGTAACAGAAGGCTGACCCGGGCACACGGGCTACATTTCCCAGACTCCCTTGCAACAAATCACGGCCACGGATAAGTTCTGACCAAGATGATGTGAAGAAGTGTGTCGCCCCCTTCTCCTTCCCCATCTGGGGCCTGACAAAGAAGCCACTGGCCGAGGACAGCTGAACAGAGGAAGTAAGGGAGCCCACATGGCCCTGGGCTACTTATCTGTCCTTTTCCGGAGAAATTAATTTGGAGATCGAGCCAGTGTATGACCTGGTGTGCTCGTTACTCAGCTGTATACTGACAAATACAGGGCTGCTGAGGACACATGTTGGGACGCTTGCATCTTTCAACAGCAAATGGTCCGCTTTTGGTTTTGGGACTTTGGCAGAGGGACCCTGAGGTGTCTTGCCAAGAAAGCGAGCCTGCTACAGGCTGTCACACACCGTGGCTTGGCTGGCTCTGGGCTCTCTGTACCCAGCCCAGGACCTGGCCCCAGGCAGGAGACTGGCATGGCCTGGGAGCCCCAGAGTGTGGAGCTGAGGGAAGACACCAATGTTTACCGGGTGCTGAGAGATGCACGGGACTGGGCCAGGCACTTCTCTGTGTGGTCTTGATTCATTTTTTAAATTTTATTAGGTACGATCCCTTATATATTCATGGATTTAGTTATGCACAAAGGGTAAGACGTTGGGCACTTTCTAAATTGTCCATGTTCTCTGATCTTGGACAGGTTTACTGTGGTATAACTCACACACCCTACAATGGACCCATTTGAAGTGTGCGATTCAGTGGTGTCTAGTAAATTCACAGCCGTGCCTCTGTCCTCACAGCCAACGTTAGAACATTTTCAAGACCACCAAGGAAACGATACCCTCCTTAGCCCCACCCCCAAGATCCCCAGTGTCCCACCCACTCCCAAGCCCTGGCAACGACAGGTCTCCTTCTCAGTCTGTGAACTTGCCTATCTGGACATCCTGTATCAGTGGAATCATATAGTATGTGGTCCTCTCGCCCAGCATAATGTGTACGAGGCTTGTGTTTGCCCTGGCGTAGATCAGGGTCAGTAAGTCGCTGTTTTTTAGAGCTTGATATTATTCTCTCGTGTGGACACGCCACATTCTCTCTATCCATTTGCCGGCTGGTGGGCATTCAGGTTGTTTTCACTCTTGGGCTGTTATGAGCACTTACACACACGCATGTGTGTGTGGACGTATGTGTTCACTGAGCGCTTACACACACGCGTGTGTGTGGACGTATGTGTTCACTGAGCACTTACACACACGCATGTGTGTGGACACATGTGTTCACTGAGCACTTACACACACGTGTATGTGTGGACGTATGTATTCACTTCTCTTGGGTCTGTCTCCAGTGTGGCACTGCTGGGTCCCATGGCAGCTCTATGTCTCGCCAATTAGATTTACTTTTGCACCTAGACTGTGAAGGTGGCGCCCAGGCCTGGTGGCCTTGGCCCTGACCCTGGGCGGCTCCGAGCCTACCTTTGCTCATCAGTGACATGGGGGTGGGGATGACAGCTGCCACGTTGCGGAGGGGTTCTGTGGTTCCGACCTGGCACATGGGGGTTCTCGCTGAAGGACAATCCTTCTCTTCAGAGTGAGAAAGGGCAAGGGGGACGGGACAGAAAGAGGCATCAAGAGTCATACACACCCCACCCCTCAACATTATCCTGAAGTTTGCCTCTTTATTCCCATGGGTCTGGTCAGGGGATGTGCAGATCTGCCCACCGACTCCTGCCTCCCCATCTCAACCCCAAGCCTCTACCCTATGGCCATGGGTTACCTGTTGGGGGGCCACAGAGCCCTCAACTCTCACCCATGCCGATGACAGAGGCTGGGCCTGGCTGGCAACAGCCATGGGTTTTCTCTGAGGGGAGTAGCTGAGCCCCGCCCATAAGGGACTCTGTCCTTCCCCCACCCCCAGCTCACCCGCCCCTCTCATGATTCCAAGTGACCTTAGCCCCGCTGCGACATTGGAAGGGACCTCGGCCTGTGTGGGTGGCAATTGGTATGTGAACCCAAGGCCTTCGGCACCTCTCAAAGGCCCGCATGGCCCCTAGACACCTCTGGTGGCCCTGCCGCAACCTGGCCACCTCGAGCATACCTGGGGCCAGCAGCACCATGCTCCTCATCTGGGTCATCCAACGTCATCCCCACTTAAGCCCTGTGAGGCAGGTACTGTCATCATTCCCACTTTGCAGATGGGGAAACCAAAGCACAAAAAAGGGAGGAAATCTTCTCTAGGTCCCATGTGGGAGAATTCAAACCCCAGACTGGCCTTCACCACTCACAGCACCTCCCAGAACCAGACCCCCAAGCACCCTGGGGCCGCACAGCTGAGTACCTGAAGACCAGCTGATCACCCCACCACCCCAGACAGCCCTGGATGCCCTGGGGAGGGAGAGCCCCACGGAGCCCAGACAGCACCCAGGCATCTGGGCAGTGCCTGGGGCTTCACCTGCCAGCCCTGGCATTCTGGAACTGCCCTGTGCTGGGAGAATGTCAGGGTAAGCTAAAGGTCTGTGCCCAGAGGACAAGGCCCAAGGAGCTCCAGGGCAGGGGGCCCCCAAAGACTGCAATGAGAATGGTGCCCTTAGAGTTGTGCAGTGAACAACCTGCACACTCACAGTACTGGCCTGGAGAGGACCCAGGGCTGACATGAGGGCCATTGGGCTAGGAGTCATAGCCAGCCCCTGGAGAAAAGTGCCGCTACCTTGGTCTTCTCGATGTTCTCAGGGCTTTATGCCCCCACTGGGCTGACCAGGAGCTGGAACTAGGGAGGGGCACAGGACAGGCGGGAGGTGGCTCCCACCAATCTCCTCTCTGATACTCAGGGTGAGGTGGGCTGTGAAGTCACACTATAGTAATTCTAATTGGCCTTAGAAAGATTAGGTGTATATACTACAATTCCTAGAGTAACCACATGCACAGGAAGAAATATTGCCAGAAAACCAATAGGTCAACTAAATATATATAATATATATTATATATACCATGGTATATATAATATATATTATAAATATTTATATAATATATATTATATATACTATGGTATATATAATATATATTATAAATATTTATAATATATATTATATATACTATGGTATATATAATATATATTATAAATATTTATATAATATATATATAAACATCAAATAATCCAAAGGCATGCAGAGAAAGAACAAAGAAACAAAAAATAGAATGGACCAGGGTTAATCATTAATATTCTAAAAACACCAATTAAGAGATTGACAGTAATGGATAAAAACAGCCAGACTCAATAATGCACTGCCTACAAGAGATTCGTTTTAAATATAAAGATACAGATAGGTTGAAAGTAAATAAGTTGAAGAAGATACACCATGAAAATAATAGCATCACATAGCTGGGTGTATATAGTAATATTAATTAAAATTTATACTAATGATAAACTTCAAGACAGAAAGTATTATTGGAGATAAAGGAGACATTTGTTATAATAGAAGGGTTGATTAATCAGGAGGATGTAACAGTGATTGATTTTTATGTGCCTAATAATAAGGCCTCGAAAGGCATGAAGCAAAATTAACAAGATCAAGGGAAGAAAGAAACAATTTCACAATCATAAAAGGGAGATTTTAACACCCCTCCCTCAGCAATCAATAGAACAAATATACAAAAAAAAAATCAGTAAAGACATGGAAGGTACAAGCAACACTATTAGTCACTTTGATCTAATGATATTTATAGAACACTATACCCAGTAACTGAAAAGTACATATTCTTTTCAAGTGCACTTTTGTGAAGATAAACCATTCGCTGGGCCATAAATCAAGTCCCAGCAAATTTTAAAGCTAGAAATCACACAGAGCATGTTCTCTGGCAACAACTGAATCTCGTTAGAAATTAATAACGAGACATCTAGGAAAAACCTAAGTATCAATGATTCATGAATCTACAAATGACTCATGAATTAAAAATGGAATCACAAGAGGTATTAGAAAATAATTTGAATTGAGTGACAATGGAAATATATCAAAATCTGTGGGATGTAGCAAAAAGAGTGCTTATAAGGAAACATAGAACTTTAAACACTTATCTCAGAAAACAAAAGCAACTTAAAATCAATGACCCGAAGATCCAGTTTGGATAGCTAGGAAAGGAAAAACAAAATAAATCCAAATGAAGAAGGAAGGAAATAATAACAAGAGGAGCGGGGAACAATAAAACAGAAAACAGACAGCCAAAAAGTGGGGTGGGGGAGCCAAAAACTGATTCTTTGAGAAAATCAACAAAATTCATGAACTCCTACTGAAGTAAATAAGAGAGAGGAATAGAGAGAGGGAGAGACAGAGAGACAGAGAACACAAATATCATTCCTAATAATGGAAATTGAAAAAATATTATTACTGAAGATCCTATAGACTCTTCAAGGTATCACTTCTTGATACCAGCAAATCCAGCAACCCAAATGAAATGAGCAAATATGTAGAAAAATCAAACTTAACAAATTGATACCAGAGGAAACATCACCCAAATCATTTTAAAAGACGAGCATAACCCTAATACAGAACTTGACAAAGACATTTTTTATTTTTTTAATATTTTATTTATTTATTGACAGAGGGAGAGAAATCACAAGTAGGCAGAGAGGCAGGCAGAGAGAGAAGGGGAAGCAGGCTCCCCGCTGAGCAGAGAGCCGGATGCAGGGCTCGATCCCAGGACCCTGAGATCATGACCTGAGCTGAAGGCAGAGACTTTAGCCCCCTGAGCCAGCCAGGTGCCCCCAAACACATTTTTAAAAATAAAATTGTAGACCAACATTCCTCAGGAATACAGGCACAAAAATCCTTTTAAAATATTAGTAAGTCAACTCTACAATATACAAAAATAATAATGCATCAGGAATAAGTAGGGTTTAACCCAAGAATCCAAAGTTTGTTAAATATTTGAAATATAATTCATCATATTAACCACGTAAAGAAGGTAAATCTCATAAATTTTAAAATAACTATAGAAAAAGCATACGATCAAATTTGATGCCCATTCATAATAAAACAACTTCAACAAACTAAGGTAGTGGGAAAGTCCTCAAATGGATAAAAAATATCTACAAAAGCACAGTAGCCAACAATATAATTATAGTGAGCCTGGAATTTATTTTCTTTAAGATCAAGGAAAAGCTAAAGGTGTCCACTTTCAGAGTGTCTGCTCAACATTATACTGGCAATCCTAGTCACTGCAATAAAGGAGGAAAAACCTATAAAAGGAATAAAAATTATGATTAAAGAAATAAAACTATTCCCAGTTGCCACTGACGTGATTACACAGATGATCCCAGGGAACCTCCTAAACAGCCACTAAAACTAACAACAGCAAACAGTTGATAAACAAAATTACTTAAAAGATCTACTTCAAACAGCAAGCCACCCTCAAAAAAACCAAAAAACAAACAAAAACCCCAATAAAAGGCAACCAAGACCCTATGCTGAAAATTATAAAACATTGTTGAGAGAAATTTAAGAAGGCTAACAGATTAAAGAGCCCAGAAATACACCCATGCATCTATACTTAGTTAACTCATGATGCAGGAGTCAAGAATATATAACAGGGAAAGGACAGTGTCTTCAACAAATGGTGTTGAGAAAACTGGACAGACAGGAGGAAAAGAGTGAAACAGGACCACTATCTCACACCATACATGAAAATTAACTCAAATTGATTAAAGACTTAAACATAAGGCTCCAAACCATAAAACTCTGAGAAGAAAACAAGTGGTAAGCTTGTTGACATGAGTCTTGGTGATGATCTTTTGAATCTGACACCAAAAGCAAGAAAAACAAAAGCAAAATAAAGAAGGGGGACTACATCAAACTAGAAAGCCGCAGAGCAAAGAAAACCATCAACAAAATGAAAAGACAATGCACTGAATGGGAGAAAATATTGGTAAATCACATACCTTCTAAGAGGTTAATATCTAAAATATATAAAGAATGCATACAATTCAATAGCAAAAAAACTGAAGCAATTCAGTTTTTAAAGTGAGCAGAAGATCTGAATAGTTATTTTTCCAGAGAAGACATACAGATGGCCAATGGGTGCATGAAAAGATGTTCAACATCACTAAGAACCAGGAAAATGAAAGCCAAAACCACGATGAGATATCTCCTCACAATCATCACAATGGCTAGTATCAAAAAGACGAGAAATAACAAGTGTTGGCGAGGATGTGAAAAAAAGGAAACCCCTGTATGCTGGTAGTAGGAATGTGAATTGGTGCACCACTGTGGAAAGCAGTATGGAGTTTCCTCAAAAAATTAAAAATAGAACTACCATATGATCTAGCAATTCCACTTCTGGGTATTTATCTGAAGGAAATGAAGACACTAACTCAAAAAGATATCTGCACCCGCATGTTCATTGCAGTGTTATTTACAATAGCCAAGATATGTAAACAACCTAAGTGCCCATCCGTGGGTGAATGGATATATATGTGTGTGCGCACACACACACACACACACTCACACATGACACCATGGAATGTCATTCAGCCATAAAAAACGGAATGAAATCTTGCCATTTGCAACAGACAACACAGATGGACCTAGAAGGCATTATGCTAAGTGAAATAAGACAGAAAGACAGACAAATACTGTATGATCTTATTCATATGTGGAATCTAAAAAAAAAACAAAACAAAAAAACCCAAGGTTATATATAGAGAGAACAGATTAATGATTTCTGGAGGTGGGGGTTGGGGGTGAGCAAAGTGGTGAAAGGGGTCTAAAGGTACAAACTTCCACTTATAAAATAAGTCACAGGGATGTCGCGGGCAGCACGGCAATTATAGTCAATAATACTATGTTGCATATGAAAGTTGCCAAGGGAATCAATCTTAAGAGTGCTCATCACAAGAAAAAAAATTCTTGTAACTACATGAGGTGACAGATGCTACTAGACTTATTGTGGTGATCATTTCTCAGAGTATACAAATATTAAATCACTTTTTAAAAAAAACTAAATAAATGTAGAGGTATACTATGTTCATAGATTGGAAGTCCCATATTCAGATGCCAATTGTTCTCAAACTTATGTACACATTCAATATATCTGGTAAAAATGTACAGGTTAATCCTAGAATTTATATAGAAATGTAAAGACCTAGAATGAACAAAAAAACTTTTCTAAAAGAATGATAAACTGGGGGCACCTGGGTGGCTCAGTGGGTTAAAGCCTCTGCCTTCTGCTCAGGTCATGATCCCAGGGTCCTGGGATCGAACCCCACATTGGGCTCTCTGCTCTGCAGGGAGCCTGCTTCCTCCCCTCTTTCTCTCTGCCTGCCTCTCTGCCTACTTGCGATTTCTCTCTGTCAAATGAATAAAATCTTAAAAAAAAAAAAAGAATGATAAAGTGGGAGAACTTCTCTGATTTCAAAATATACTTAATAAGCTACTGTGATTGGGAAGGTTGGGTATCAGTGTAAGGACAGACATAAGTCAATGGAACAGAATGGAGTTCAGAAATGTATCCACATATATGTGCTTGATTGGTTTTTGACCAAGGTGTCATGGCAATTCAGAGACGGGGAAAAGCAAGTCCTCAAAAAATGGTTTGGATCAACTGGGTTTCCAACTATGAGACTTCTAGGTGAAAGCAGAATAGAAGAGAATATCTTTGCGACTTTGGGGTAGGCCAAGATTTTCTAATAAACATGGAAAGCCCAAACCATGTAAGGAAAAAAATTGATAAATTGGTCCTTAAATTAAGATTTTTCTACTTTTTGAAAGACACCAGTAAGAAAATGAAAAGGCAAATGACAAACCAAGAGATATATTTATAGCACACATGTCAAACAAAGGATTTGTATCACAATGTATGCATATTTCCAAGACCCCTAAGCCAATAAAAGTGGGCAAAAGATTTGAATAGATATTGCATTAAAGAAGATAAACAAATGGCCACAGGATGAAATCATCAACATCATTAGCTATTCTAGAAATGTGGATGAAAATGACAGTGAGCTATGATTACATGCCCATTAGGATGACCGATGTCAAAAAAAACTAAGCACACCAAGTCTAGGCATGGATATAAATATACTGGGGCACCTGGGTGGCTCAGTGGGTTAAAGCCTCTGCCTTCAGCTCATGGTCTCAGGGTCCTGGGATCGAGCCCCACATCAGGCTCTCTGCTCAGCAGGGAGCCTGCTTCCTCCTCTCTCTCTGCCTGCCTCTCTGCCTACTTGTGATCTCTGCCTGTCAAATAAATAAATAAAATCTTAAAAAAATAAAAATAAATAAATCTACTGGATCTCTCGTTTATGCTGGTGGGAGTTTGAGATGGTACAACCACTTTGGGGAAAGGTTTGGTGTTTCCTTCAAAAGTTAGACATATACGTACTGTGTGACCCACACATTCCACTCCTGGATATTTACTCAAGAGAAATGGAAACCTGTGTCCATAAGGAATCTTCACAGCAGCTTTATTGGTAATAGCCTAAACCTGGAAACCACTCAGATGTCCATCAGTGGGTGAACACACCCGGAATGTG
This sequence comes from Lutra lutra, assembly GCF_902655055.1. Lineage (NCBI taxonomy): Eukaryota > Metazoa > Chordata > Mammalia > Carnivora > Mustelidae > Lutra > Lutra lutra. The sequence goes on along the minus strand of NC_062287.1, from coordinate 110,672,959 downwards.
GTACGCCCACACAATGGAATACCATTCAGCAACAAACAAGAATGGGTTGTGGGCACCCATCACAACATGGGTGAACTTCACAATAATCACACTGAGGGAGAGAAACCAGACCAAAAGAAAGAGCGTGTACTCTGTGATTCTATTTGCGTAAAGTTGTAGTAAATGCCAACGAATCTATAGTGAAAGAGAGCAGACCAGCGGGGACACGGCGAGGGTGGGAAGAGGTGGATTACCGGGGCATAGGGAATGTGGTGGATGTGTTCATGACCTTGCTTGAGTCCCTGGCTTCACATGTGTTTACCTATGTGAACCTCATGAAATTGAACACTTAGATGGGGACGGTTTATTGTATGTCCATTATATACCTCAATAAGATAAAGTAAAAAATTCATTGAGCTCTATATACTTACGTTTAACTCAAGTTATACTTCAGTTAAAAAGTAAATAAAAATTTTAAATGTGTACTTGAGTATGTGACCCCTGTCCCCCTCCTCCGCTCTCTCTGCTCCTCTTCCAGTTCATCCTTCAGTGACTCCTTTGCATTTGGTGGAAATCCACACCTCCCTGACCCCACAGGGCAGCTACCACCTCCTCGAAACTCTGTCCTTTCTCACCCCAGGACCTCCTCATTTGAACATGTGGAAGGCCACTGTGTTTGAGTGTTAGGACTCCTTCAACAGACTCCCCCAGACTGAGTGGCTTAAGCCACCGATGTGTGTGGTCTCGGTTCTGAAGGCTGGAAATCCAAAACTCAAGGTGTCAGCAGAGCGGGTCCCTCCTGAGGCCCCCCTCCTTGGCTGCTCTCCCAAAGTCTTTCCTCTGTGTGTCTGTTCCAACTGCCTCTTCCTTAGAGACACCCATCCTATGGGACTAGGGCCCCTCATGGCCTCACTCTAATTAGGCACCTCTGTAAAGACCCTCTGCCCAAATAAGGTCACATGCTGAGGTATGGGCCATGTCAGGGCTCCAACATATAAATTTGAGGGGAGACACAATTTAGCTCATGACACCCACTCTGTGCAGAACCCGCTGCTCACTTCCCCCAGCCACTAGCACCCACCCCTTCCTCATTCTCTTTCATCAACAGGCACTTCCGGGACACCCCCGCCCCAGCCACATGAGCCCACAGGGGAGGGTGCCCTGGAGACATCCATTTTGCAGCATCCATCTCATGGTCACTTCCGGGCTCACCTCCACCTCCTTCCGGTCTCGCCTCCGCCTCCTTTGCTGGTGTCCATGCTAAGTCAGGTGCCAGTGAAGGGCCCGGACTCAGCAGGTGTATGGTTAGTCTTTGCTGAGTGCACGGTGAATGAATGAAGGAATGAATGAGTGAGCCAGCGAATGCGTGAGTGGACCTGGCCACGCCACTCCTCCACCTTCGCCAGACCTGGTGGCCACTGGGATCTGGGGGAGGCCACACTGCTTTGGAGCCTGCCTGGGCCGCTGGAGCAAGCTTCTCCCTTGGCTGAAGGAGGTCTCAGGACGCCTGAAGTTGCTGTTTGCACCTTCTCGAGCTGGAAGGAGATCAAACGGGCTCACGTTCAGCTGCAAGGCTGGCGAGAGGCCACCTCCAGATAGATGGGCCTGGGCTCCTGTGTTCCTGGAGAGGAGCCCTCATGCTTCCCAGGCCCTCTCTGCGGACACGCTGACCCACCTTCCCCAGCCAGGCCCAGGATGGGGTGGGGGGGTCGGGGGGTGCCGCCAGAAGGGCGGTGCTGGGCGGTCCTAGGCAGGCAGGAAGCCCCAGGGCCTGGCTCCTGAGCAGTGGGAAGGGAGAAGTAGGCTCTGTAAATGGGATGGTGGATGTTGCTTCCCTGGGCCAGGATGCACGTGCTTGTGGGCACTTGCCGGGGGCGTCGGGGGCCACCACCCCTGGTTGGCCAAGGCCACACACAGCAGGCAGTGGGGCTGACAGGACCAATTTGAGCCCTGCCCAGCCCACGCAGCCTGCCCGACAGCAGGGCCTCTTTCCTCCCTGACGGCCCCTTTCCTGCCATGCCCCATCTCGGTGTGGGCGGCCGGTGGGACTTGGGGTACTCACTGTTTGCAAAGTCCTTGTGCCAGGCTCGTCCCCGTAGGTCTCTGGGAGGCACTGAGCAGCTTTGTGTCAAGCTTCTCCATGCTTTTCAAAAGGGTCACCCCAAAGGGAACACATACCGTGACCAGGATTGCGACCTCATATACCCCCCCGCCACCCAACAGCACTGCCCTGTCTATAAAATGAGACCATAAAGTCCCATCTAGAGGGGTCATGGGGAGAAATTCACCTTCTATGAGATCATGTTGAAGAGCCTGACACGGGGCTGCCCCGTTGTAGACAGGCCCCTCCACCGGAGGTGGGGGATATATTTTGTCGACGATCAAGGTGTGGGCAGGGCGGTGCTCTCTGTGGAGGCCCCAGGGGAGGGTCTTTCCTGCTTCTTCCAGTCCTAGGGCTCCAGATGTCCCTGAGCTGGTGGCCACATTGCTCCTGTCTCTGGGATCACACAGTCCCTCCTCTCCTCCTCTGCCTCTCTCTCACACGGACACCTGTCATCTATTACTCACTGGGTTAGGGCCCCCATGTATAATCCAGGATGGTCTCAACTCAGGATTCTTCACTCAATCACAACTGCAAAGACCCTTTTCCCAAAGAAGGTCACGTTCACAGGTCTGTGGGATTGACGTGACTGTCACCGCTTAAGCCCGTACCCCCGACATGGGAGGAGGTCTGGGGCAAGGACAGTAAGAACACCCAGAAGGAGAGAACAGGAGCAGGAGCCCTTGTGGGTTCAGGACTGACTGAGGGCCCCCGGCCCCTGAAAGGGGACTTGGACCGTTTTCAGGAACCAACTCCAAAACCAGGAAAACTTCCTAAGATACATGGTCTGCGGGCTACCACGGCCCCCACACGGCTGGCCCATCTGCCCTTGTCCACAGAAGACCATGGGCTGCCCTGAAGAATGCCCCAGAGCGTCAAGGCAATGAGGGCCTTGAAGGGGGGTCAACTGTGTGAGCCTGGCAAGGTGCTCAGCCTCCAGGAGGGATAATAGTGGCTCCGAGGCCCAGGGGACAGCAGCACGGCCAGGGTGAGGCTGGTCAGCAGAAGCCACCTGGGTCCCGTCCTCTCCAGGTAACAGGTGGATGCCTCGGGCCACCGAGACCTGAGGGCTGGTCAACAGGGTCCGTGCACAGACACGCCACCTCGTCCTCCAGAGGAAATTAAATCGATAAATACAAGGGGCCCGAGGAAAAATGCAGACTGTGTACCATTTACGTGAGTGATTAAAATTCTTTGGCTGGCGACGTTTCATCCCACCTCCAGGAGAGAAATATTCCCCCTTATTAAATTCAAATGCAATGTGTCAGATGGGGGCTGGTTGTTAGGTGGTTTCCCTGTTTGTGCCTGGCGGCTTAGCCGGGAGCCCGGCGGCGGCTTCTTCAAAGGGGCCCCCGCTAATCACCCCTTTCCCCAGCGGGGGCTCAGCCTCCCGGAGGCTCAGCCCCTCTGCCCCAAGCAGAAGCCCTTGCCCGTGGGCAGACACAAAGGCACGCAGGCTGCAGGCTGCACGTCGTCCCGCCGGTGGGTCCCTGCAGCAGGGAGCCTGTCCCTGTCCCACGAAACCAGGGGGCCCAGCCACGCTTCTCTGTGACCCCTCTCTGCTCTCTCTCCAGTTCCCTCTGCCCCGGGCTTAGCCCTGGACCCCCATGTATCAAAAAAGGTGTCCAGAATATCAGAGCATGCCTTACTCTTGCTTCATTCCCTCCCTGTGGCTACACACATGCACAAGCACACGCACGTACATGCACACACACGCTGCCTGGGCACAACAACCAGACCTGTAGGGTCTGGCCTGCCTCTGACCTCCAGCTGGGTGCCCTGCCCATGCTCCTCCAAGATCCTGGACTCTGGCTTGCCCCAGCCTTGCACATGCTGTTCCCTCTGCCTGGAATGCAGCCCTCCCGGCTCCTATTACTGTCCATCCATCCTCCAGGTCTCTAAGGGGCAACTTGGGCAGGCTTAACAAAGTCCCCCAGACCGGGGGCTCACACAGCAGACATGCACCGGCTCCCCATCCTGGAGGCTGAAGCCCGAGATGCAGGCAGGGACCGGCAGGGCAGGTCCTCCCGAGCCCTCTCTCCCTGTGTGTGGATAGCAGTCCTCTCCCTATGTCCCCATGGGGTTGTTCCTTTGTGCGTGTCTGTGTCCCGACCTCCTCTTCTTGTAAGGACCCAGTCCCAGTGGCTCAGGGGTCCACTCTCACAACCCCGATTACCTCTGTGAAGAGCCTCTCTCCAACCAAGTAATACTTTGAGATGTTGGGGTTCCAGTGTGTGAATTTGGGGGGACCCATTCGCCCACGACAGGGTCTAAACCCACCAGCCTCGGCAAGGACAGGTGTCTGTCCTATAACCACCACTTACCTAGCACTGCTCACAGAGCAAATGTTCAGCAAATATTGGTGGAAAACTGTACGAACTTGTTGGAACCTTGCCTCGCGCAGTCCAGTTTTAGCATTACGCACGCACACACACAGTCCGTGTCTCACACAGTCATGCTTTGACAGATAACAGGGAACACAGCTAACCTTGACTTAGGCAAGTAGAGGTTTATTTTGTTCTCACACAAGAGGCCTGGAAATGGGACGCTGGCTCCAGCGGGCATCTCTACAGTGTTCACGGCTTGCTCTTCCAGCGTGTTGCCTCGTGGCTGCACCATGGCTGCCACAGCTCTGAACATCACCTCCACCGTCGAGGTAGGAAGAAAGAGGTGAGATGGCGCCTACTCTGTCCTTCCTTCCCTTCTTTTTCATCAAGAAAGTTTTAAAAACCCCAGAAGTTCCCAGAAGACTTCTGCTTTGTCTCAATGGCCAGAAATGGGCCATTTCTCCTCTCCCAAGCACGTTTCCACCTGAATCTGCCTCCAGACAGACAGAAATCCTCCCGGGGGGGGGGGGGGGGAGGCGGAAGGGCAGGGAGGAAGCCCAGTGAGCAAAGAAGAATCCTCTCAGGAAGAAGTGAGGGCCGGGACCACACAACCCGATTTGCCTGCACACAAATGAATGAAAGATGTGACATACTCGTGCCTGAGTAAAGCGCATCCACCTAGTAAAATGGCCACACGGGGCAACGGACATGTGAGCAGTTCCGAGCAGAGCCCTCTGGCCAACTCCTTGGCTTCGGGCCGGTCTCTCTCTGGGTCTCAGTGTCCCTTCTGCGGAGGGCTGCCGGCCCAGGTCCTGGCCAGAAAGGTCCGCCTGCAGGTGCCCTGCTGAGGGGGAGGGCGGGTGCACGGGGGGAGGGAGTCCTGCCCTCAGAGCTCTGAAGGGCCGAGACAGGCCTGCCCCAACCAAGTGCTTCTAGCACGGGCCTCGAGACCTGCCGGGGAGGGTCTGCTAGGTGCTGGGCCAGCAGCATCTCTCCAGGGAGTCAGTAGGAAATACAGAATTTTCCTTAAGAACCATGAAAGAAATGGGCCCTGGGAAGGACCAAGGGAGGGACTAGGCCAGGTGCCACGCAGGCCCTCCTTCATTATAGCCCTTCCGCATGCACGTGTGTGTATGTGTGTGTGTGCGCGCGCGCGCGTGAGAGCTAGGGATAAGCATCTGGCCCAGAGGCCCAACCCTCACCCTCGCACCTGCAGAGGGGCAGCTTGCGTGTTTGGGGTGTCCGTCTTTGGCTTGTGGCTCTAGATAGGGTCCCACAGCTTCATTTAAAATCCCAGGCAACTCCTGCTTCCAGCTCCATCGGCGTACCCCGGGCTGGCCTGACCTTGCCACGCACCCCGACAGCAGGTTTGAGACAGTCCCCGACAGGCCCTGGGGAGCGAGCTGCACATGACCGAGAGCTGGGAGAAAGGATGCTCCGGACGGGAAAAGCACAAGGTCCCATGAGACAATCCCCACCACAGCTTGGCAGGCTGGGCCCCTCAGGAAGCACACGGGTCCCACTGAGCCAAGGGGGCAGAGGTCAGAGTTTAGGGCACAGAAACTGGGGCAGGGCACCAGTCAGGAGCTACAGAGTTGGGACTAGAATGGGATTCCAGAGGTTGGTCCGCGCTGGGGTACAGGGTCCACCAGGGTGCCCAGCCTCCTTGTCCCCTCTACCTCCAGCAGAGATGACATCCCAAGCAAGGCAGGACCCACTTTAGACTCTCCATAACACACGTCAGTCACGCCGTGCTGGGGCCTATGAGGGATGGCGGCGGAGGAGCATGTCCCCAAGTCAGGGGAGCTTGAGGACACCAGGGGCTGCACAAAACCCGCCAACAAAATATGAGATCAGGTACACACAGGTTCAGGGTCAGCTGGGAGAAGTGGAGCTCTCCACTAGGACACCCATCAACACCCTCCAGAAGAAGAAAAGAGAACAGAGCAACCCCACGACATATCACTCAGAATGCAGGGTACACAGTAAAAAATCGGGAGACATGGGGGTTAAAAATAAAAGCCAGGAGAAGGAGACCCACAGTCCAAAGAAGCAGTCAGTAAAAACAACCACAAGATGACCCGTGGGCCAAAGACGTCATCACAAGGACACAAAAAATACCACTAACCATAAAAGAAAAAAATCGATACATTGACTTCATCAAAATTTAAATATTCTGCACTTAGGACAACATGGTAACAGCACCTGGGTGGCTCAGTCGGTTAAGCGTCTGCCTTCGGCTCAGGTCGTGATCCTGGAATGCTGGGATCGAGCCCCATGTCAGGCTCCCTACTCAGCGGGGAGTCTGTTTCTCCCTCTCCCTGTGCCCCTTGCCCCCCCCCCCCCGATGCTTGCTCTCTCTCTCTCTCCTTCTCTGTGAAATAAATCAATCAATAAAATAAAAAAGAAAAGAAAAACATGATTAAAAAAAAAACTGAAAAAGCACATCACAGACAGAGAAAGAACCAAGGCACACCTGTGGCCAAAGACTCCTGGGCAGAAGGTATCAAGAACTCTTACAACCGAATCCTAAGACAAACAACCCAATAAAAACCTGGGCACAGGATGTGAACTCATGCCCCACAAAGGAGAGACCCAAGCAGTTGCCAGTAAGCACGGGAAGCGCCACTCAGCGTCATCAGCGATCACAGGAATGCAGATAAAGAGCCTGGGGAGACACCACTCCACACCCGCCACAACTGGTTCCCATTAGAGACGGGCATCGCCAGTGCCAGTGAGGGTATCTAGGACTCTCTGGCGTCGGAGGGGGCCGTGTGAAATCGCACAGCTACTTTGGAATCCCTTGGCAGTTTCTTGTAGGTTCAAATACACTTTTACTCTACAACCCAGCTGCTCCCCAACGAGGTCTTTCCCCGAGAGGAGGGATTACATCTGCTTACAAGAAGGGTTGGCCCAAGTGCTCACAGCAGAAACCGGAATTAGCCCACTGGGCGTCAACATGGGAATGGATAAGCACTCTGGGGTATGTTTGCCATAAAAAGGAGCAAACTGGGGGGCACCCGGGGGGGCTCAGGCTGTCAAGCATCTGACTCTTGATTTCAGCTCAGGTCACGATCTCAGGGTCATGGGCTCCAGCCCCACATCGGTCTCCACGCTGAGCATGAAGCCTGCTTAAGATTCTCTCTCTCTCTCTCTCCCTCTGCCCCTTCCCCTCTCATGTGCGTGCTCTCTCCCTCTCTTAAAAAAAAGGAATAAACTGTAGATACAATCAGCCTCAGGCAAACTCACAGCCGTTATGCTGAGTGGAAGGAGACAGAGGCAGAAGGATACATGCGGCATATGGTTCCATTAGCACGGGATCCCACAACAGGCAGCCCTGGACTTCAGCATCAGAAAGCAGACCAGTTGCTACCTGCAGATGGGGAAAAGCTGATTGACTGATTGCAAAGAGGCACAAGGAAATGTCTAGAAACGTTCAATAGCCTGGTAGAGGTCGTGGCTACGCAGCTAAGCAGATTTGTCAACTCTGCCAAATTGTATACTTAAATTGATGGATTTCATTGTATGTAAGTTGTATCTCCATAAAGCTCATTTTCTTTTAAGCCCAAAACATTAGTGTCTTGTCTTCTCTTTCTCTCTACCCCAGACTAGATAGGGTACATGTGGGTAGGTTTGTGTGCTCAAATCCAAATATTTAACCCAATGGCGACACAACCCATGAACGCTGCATTCTCCAGCAGCAATGCCATGTCAGCAAGCTACCGTCACATCCCAAAGGTCTATGACAGTGAAGGTTTGTGGCTTGGGCACTTGACGTGGTAGCCACCAGTTTGTGCCACATGCTTCATGCCAGGGTCCAGGCTGAAGGCACTGTCCAGGTGTGGGATGTGCCATCTTTCCTGGCAAGTCTCAATGGTACTTCAGTGCTTCCATTCAAAAGGATATCCTCTTGCATTCCATTGGCCAAAGTAAGCAGATAGCCAAGCCCAGCAGCACGGGCAGAGACACGGGCCCTTTCTGTGGGAGGCACTGTCATGACACAAGGCCTCCGTGGGGATGTCCCATTCTCTTATGGGGAGGGAATGCAGTAGAGTTTGAACAAAAATGGCATCTATCACATCTTCTAATCAACACACACATACACACACGTATACACACATATATGATGGACTTTTACATATGGCTTCACGCCTTGCAAAGTCTTTTCATAGCCACAGTCCCATTTAACAAGGTCAGAGACTTACCTATTTTTATTTTTTATTTATATGTTTGAGAGAGAGAGAGAAAGAGAGAGAATGCACGAGTGAGGGAAGGGGCAGAGAGAGAGAGGGAGAAGCAGACTCCCCGCTGAGCAGGGAGCCCGATGTGGGGCTCAATCCCAGAACCCTGAGATCATGAACTGAGCCCAAAGCAGACACTTACCTGACTGAGCCACCCAGGCACCCACTTTTTAAATTTTAAGTTTTATTTATTTAAGTAATCTCCACACCCAAAGTGGGACTCTAACTCACTACCCAAGATCAAGAGTCTCATGCTCTTCTGACTGAGCCACCCAGGCACCCCAACAAGGTCACAGACTTAAAGATGAGGGGGGCAATCTGGGATGAGGGGCCTTTTGTAAACCCTACCCATCACCCAGTCCCCCAAGCTAATCCGTTTCTCCTCAGATGTTCCTCACCAACTGGTGGCCTTACAGTTCCCTGTTCTCCAGGCTAGAGACTTAGGCTTCCTCTCTAACTCTCCTTCCCCCCAAACCCTCCAACTAATAAGTGTGTCATGGAGGATATTTATTATTAAAGGCACAGAACTCCCAACTCAAACTGGATTAAACAACACAGGGACACATAGTACAAGGCACAGCTTAATCCAGAAGCTCAAATTATCAGGCCAAGAACTGTTTTTGTTTTTGTTTTTTCTCTGCTTCTTAGCTTTGCTTCTTTAAGGTTGGCTCCATTCTCAATGAATAGCACCCCCTAGCATTGTGTAGTGCACAACTTACACATCTGTCCATGGCTGCTGCCCACATCTGTTGGGCTAAGGTGGGAATAGAGGTGGATAGCAGGCCACTCCCATTTCTGGGCAGCCCAATCTTCAGGTATAGGAGGCATGCTGGCTAAGGTTCATTTAACAGGGCAGGGCTGCATGCTTTTAATAACCCATATGCAAAAACTACCTGAGGGTAGGAAAAGAACCACCCAAAGAGATGTGAGGGAAGATTGCCCTGGGCACACACGGCCAGGGATTGTGCCTGGCACCAGAAGCTTGTGATTTCATGGGGTATCAGCTAGAATACTAAGAATGAATTTTGCCTTGAAGTTGGATAAAACGAACCCCCGAGACAATGCTGCTCTGGCCTCACCCAATAAATATTAAAAGCAAGACCAAAAAAGGATCAGAGTTTCTCCAGGGAACTTAACTGCATCCAAGAACAAAGGTCAAGAGTGCTTTTTTGAAATACAAACATTACAAGCACCCAACAAAGTAAAACTTGTCTTGTCAGCCATGCAACCCAAAATTATCAGCAGGAAACTACAACCCAAAATGAAGAGAAAAACCAATCCATCAAACAGGCAGAGAAACAATAAAGGTAAAGAGCATGAAAGCAAGTGTGAATACTGCATTCCCACACCACAGTAATGTCAGAGGGAAGCTTTAGCAGAAACTGTTGAGGAGTATACATGAATTCTGTGCCACCTTTGCACATTTTCTGCAAAGCTGAGATTATTCCCAAATTAAATCTTTATGTTTTCTAAAGCCAGAGGAAAGATTGAATGTATTAAACAGAAACAAAAAATATATATATTTTAAAAGACCCAGTGTGGATTTCTGGAGATGGAAACTAACATTTCAGATGAATTGAATACTGGATGGGATTACTGGTGCATTAGACATTGCAGAAGGAAGGCTGAGTGAACTGGAAGACAGGGAAATAGAAATTAGCCAAGATGAACACAGAGGGGGAAATAACCAACAAAGAAATGAGCAGCGACAATAAACCATGGGAAATGTTAAAGTGTTCAGATGTAAGTGTCACTAACCCCTGAAGGAGGATAGGGAGCCAGAAAAAAATTTTGAAAAAATAATGGCTAAAAATTTCTAAATTTGATGGAAACTCAGAGATCCAAGAAGCTCAATGAACCTCAAACACAAGCAACATGAAGAAAAATACACCAAGATGTATCATAATCCCACCGCTCTCTTTGCCAAGTTACTTTCCCCCCTGTGCCTTAGTTTCCCCCTTGTGCAGGGCAACCGTGGAAGAGGTGAGAACCTGTGAGTCTCCAGCATGAGCACCCTCCCTGGGTGGACTAAAGCACCTCCTGCATGGGAACAGACACAGTATCCCCTGGGTGCTGGGATTAGAGGACCCAGGGCCAGTCTATGCTGCCAGCCTCTGGTAGCCAGAGGCCAAGCCTGCCTGGGCACTCAGCCTGGACACTTCTTAGCACATGCTTTCCCAGAAGCCAGTATGGGAGGCACCAGTGGGACCCATTGTCCCAGAAACAGAGTGTCCCAGCCATGCCTCTGGGGCTCACAAGGCAGTCTCCAGCAGTAGGTGACCAACCATCCTGGTGCCCAGGGGAGGGAGCCTCAAGAATGGTGGGCTTTCATGATTCAACCAGCCAGGCAAGTCTAACAGAGCCACCACCCACAATGCCACCTCCTCCATCTCCTCCTACTCCTCCTGTGACAACCTAAATATGCATCATTGGGGATTGAATAAATACATCCATAAGATACCGCTAATAAGTTCTCCTCTAACAAAATGGGGAGCTGTGTTCAGTATCTGGAAGATTCCACAATATGCTGGTACCTGGATAAAGTTCCAGAACACCAAGATTCCCTGGCAGGGAACAGAACATTAATAGCTGGCTAGACCTGGAGAGAAGTCTACAGGTGTCCCAGGGTTATCTCTGGAGGTGGGGATGGTTATCAGGTGGTTTTTATTTCTTTCCTTGGGCCTTCCTACATTGTTCAAATTGGTTTACTTTTCCCAATAAAATCAGCAAAGGTAGCCACAGCATTTTACAGTTTATAACAAAGTTTCCCTGCCAAGGTGCTCCCTGGGGACGTGGGAAACTGGAGTAACAGTAGATCTCAACCTCGGTTCCCTGACACTGGGGAGCTGGGTCAGTATCAATCTGTTCCCTGGAAAGAGGGGGCAAATGAGCCAGGTTTGGGTCCAGCAAGACAAGAGTCTTTTGTCCTCAAACTTGGAAGTTAGCCCTGTCATAAATTTTGCTTTCTTGGGAAGGTTCTGGGGATTCTAGGAGGCTGAGGAGGTTAGAGGTATAGGGAAGAACACTTAGGTTTGCAAAATACAGACACAGCTCAAGTTCCCTGAGGTTGTTACATGGCTTATATAACTTGGAGAGTCAAGAGTGGAAGGTTCTATCCTCAGGTACGGCTGGATCCAGGTGCTTAAACAAAGCCTCTTGGGTTCTCATTGCCACCATCTGTTTCTCTTCCTCTTCTCTTTCTCTCTCTCTTCTTTTTTCAGTTCTTCTCACCCCTACTTCCTGAGCAAGCCCCAGGGAGAACTTGACTTGCCCTGGCCTGGGCCACATACCCATCCCTGCGACCAGGGGATGTGGGGTACCAAGATTGCCAGCCCCCTCTAAACAACAGGAGAAGAAAAATTGTAAACAATTCTCCAAAGAAAAGGGAGTGTTACAGCCTGAAGAAGGAGGGGAATCCTGGTCCATAGGAAAAAAAAAATCACAGAAATCAGGACCCACTACAGCTGCCTTCTGTGGACGCTAGGACTTGTAGGCACAGCTAGTACACACTCAGGGCTTTGCAGCTTGATGTCTTCCATGGTTTCCCCTAGATGTTGGGCACTCACAGTCCCTGGTCACTCTGATTCCCAAGCAGCCCAGAAAGGCAGACAATATCATTCTCCCTTCACTGATGAGGGAACTGAGGTTCAGAGAGACTGATAAGTCACCCCAGCTCCACCGGATAGTAAGTTGCAGAATTGGGACAAGCACTCAGGTTGTCTGGCTTCTTGTACTACTTTGCTCTCATGCTCAGGCTGGCAGGTGTCAACACCGTCTTCATCACACCACTATCAACATCAACATCCCATCACTGCCACCACCACCATCACCACTCCCATCACCATTGGTAACCACCCACTACCACCATCACCACTGCCATCAAAAACAACCCAACACCACCTCCAGGATCGCCACCATCATCATCACCAACGACACCATCACCATAACAACAAAAACATCACATCTACTGGGCAGATGGTGCTCTGCCCACAATTCATCACAGAGCCATAGTTCTTAGCTGTAGGCCCAGCCAAGGAACTGTGGACCTAAACCAAAATGGAGATTTGATTGAGTCAGATTTTCCTAGTGGAAACTCCTTTCTTGGCAGCTGGGCCTGGGCCTAGTTTTTTTGTGGCTGGGACCCAGCATTCCACTCCCAGCCTTGCAAAGCCTCTCCAAGATGGCTGAATTGATTCCAAAGGCCTGGGACCATGTTCTGGGGAGAAACACACGTGAGTCACTGGGGCTGACATTCCTTGGGATCTGACAAGATTTCTACTTTGGGAACCTGCTGACTGACTCAGCAGCGATTCACCCAGCAAACAGGCTGATGAAGCTGAAAACATACCCTCCTCCTGAGCTCTGCCGGGGCCCCTGGAAGCTGGGGTCTGCAATTGCAGCTGTGTGTCCAGCCTCTCATTGACTACCTGGTGGAATTTGGGGTGGACCCAAGAGCTGCAGTGGCACACCCCAAGCCTGCCCAGTGAGCCACAGGAAGTGGCAGAGCTCGAACCCAAATCTGGGTGATTCCAGAGTCAACAGTCATCACTGCTCCATGCTTTCCCCATGTTGGCCCCAGGCTGGCCCTTTGGCTCTGCCAGTAGCTCATGGACTGGGGAGCCCCACTGAGAGATGGGACCTCTGCAGGGGAGAACAGCTAGGTGGTCCTGGCAGGTGCTGGTGGGGCACTCCATCAAAGCCCCTTGGGAACACAGCAGCACATCAGAAAGCCTTTCTGGGGTCCAGAGTACCTTCTTGGGCTGCCGCAGGCTGGGCTTCCTCCAAGAAAGAGATGACTCCAGCTGGGAAACTGTGGGGTGGAAGGAAACGACACAGGGTGGGCAGCACACCACACCCCAAAGCCGTTGTCACCCTCAAGCTGAAGGCTTAATGGTAAGGAGGCATTGCCAGAAAGTGGAAGGAGAGAGTCCTGTAGAGAGGGTGGCCTAGGGAGAAGATGTGACCTTCAATCCAGACACACAGACTGCCCAAGCTGACTCCAAAGGGGAGATGCTGACACGAATATTCTGACCTCATCCTCCTCCTCCCTCTTATCTGCAGCCAGGGGTCACCCTGGCCAAACCCCAGAGGAAGCCCTGAAGTAGGATCCATCTGGCTCAGCCCCTGGGGCAGAGAGCAGGCAGAGAGCAGCCTGGAGGGGCAAAGGAAAGAGTGTCCAGCACAGGGCATCTCTCTGGCCTTCTGGAGCCACAGAGCATCCTGTGATACAGAGCAAAATTTCCTCATTTCGGGGAATCTTGGAATGGGCCTGAGGCCAGAGGTCGAAATGTCACAAGAAATAGAGGTTTCCCTATCAGGAATGGGGATACACCAGGAAGGGGAGATAGGTGGCCAAAGTGAGTTTCCCCTCAGGGAAGCAGGTGAGAGGAACAGGAAATCCATCCAATGTCAGGCCTTCTGGAGGGCCTGGGGTCCTCAGAAGGCTGCAGGTGGCCCTGGAGGCAGCACCCTCTCATTTGACAGTGTGTTCACTCTTCCTTCAAAAAAGCACCTCTTTCTTATGGGAGTCCATCACAAAACCCCCCAGAATAGTCACCAGCCTGCAGAAACTTCCTTCCCTTTTTGGGGCTTGCCTCCCTGTCAGAAGATGCCCAGGCCCCACCTGTAGCACTACAGTGCACAAACACCTCCACTCTGCTGGTTCCTCAGCAATCTCACATGTGGACTCCTTCATCTGGGGATGCTGGAGCACGTCCCTTTGCCAGACTCTGGCAACACACAATGAACCTGCCATTCCTCTTGCTTTTGAGGTGCTCAGAGCCTGCTATGATGGAAGAGATGCAGGCATTGTGTTTGCATGTAGAGAAAGCATCTAACTCAGGCTTGGAAGATCAGAAAAGGTCACTCAGAAGAAGTGCTATGAAGAGGTGCTAGGTATCTGGCAACATATCCTGAACATGGCACTGCAATCACCCACCAAGTGACAGCTCTGAGACAAGAAATGATGATGTCATCTGGAAGCTGCAGAGATGCTGTGAGGAGGACTATGAGGAGGGGGTGGCAATCAAATGGGGCATGGACATAGGTGGGGGTGGATCTCAAGTGCTACCAGCCAAGAAAACTTGGCAAGGTTTTATGTAAGGGAGATGTAGAGGTTGAGAAGAGGACTTCTGGCTGCTGGATTGGAAAAGGATTGAAACAGAGCAAGACTGGAGGTTGGAAGGCCAGCGAGGAGGCTATCAGAGCAGCCCTAGTGAGAACAGACAGCAGACGTGGGAGTAGAGAAGGAAATTTTGACAGACCCAAGAGCTCTAATGAATGTCCAAGAGGCCAATTTGCTGATGGCTCCCCCACAGGGAGTGATCGAGAGAGTGGTCCCAAAGATGACTTCGGGGGTTCTGTTGGGAGAAATGGATGGGTTGTTGTAAGTCTGCAGATGGAGAACATAGGAGAAGAAGGTCTGGATAAGATAGTGAGTTTCTAAGTTCTGGTCATGGCATAAGTAATTGGAACTGTATTAGCCCCTCTATCATAACAATCATAAAACTGAACAGAATATATGAGACCATGGTTTTCAACATTGTACCAAAGGCAGAATGAGACTGTGATCCCCAAGAGAAAGAAAAAACCCAAGTGAAGCCCCATGGTCTCCCTGGACCAGTGTTTGGGGACACTTCCCCGATCAAAGTGCAGAGATCAAAAGCTTCTACACAGCAAAGGAAACAGTCAACAAAACAAAGAGGCAACCCATGGAATGGGAGAAGATATTTGCAAATGACAGTAGAGACAAAAAATTGATATCCAGGGTCTATAAAGAACTTCTCAAATTCAACACACACAAAACAGATAATCATATCAAAAAATAGGCGAAGATATGAACAGACACTTCTCCAATGAAGACATACAAATGGCTATCAGACACATGAAAAAATGTTCATCATCACTAGCCATCAGGGAGATTCAAATTAAAACCACATTGAGATACCACCTTACACCAGTTAGAATGGCCAAAATTAGCAAGACAGGAAACAACGTGTGTTGGAGAGGATGTGGAGAAAGGGGAACCCTCTTACACTGTTGGTGGGAATGCAAGTTGGTGCAGCCACTTTGGAGAACAGTGTGGAGATTCCTCAAGAAATTAAAAATAAAGCTTCCCTATGACCCTGCAATTGCACTACTATGTATTTACCCCAAAGATACAGATGTAGTGAAAAGAAGGGCCATCTGTACCCCAAAGTTTATAGCAGCAATGGCCACGGTCACCAAACTGTGGAAAGAACCAAGATGCCCTTCAACGGACAAATGGATAAGGAAGATGTGGTCCACATACACTATGGAGTATTATGCCTCCATCAGAAAGGATGAATACCAACTCTTGTAGCAACATGGACGGGACTGGAGGAGATTATGTTGGGCAAAATAAGTCAAGCAGAGAGAGTCAAGTATCATATGGTTTCACTTATTTGTGGAGCATAACAAATAACATGGAGGACATAGGGAGATGGAGAGGAGATGGGAGTTGAGGGAAATTGGAAGGGGAGGTGAACCATGAGAGACTATGGACTCTGAAAAACATCCTGAGGGTTTTGAAGGGGCAGGGGGGGGTGGGAGGTTGGGGGAGCCAGGTGGTGGGTATTAAGGAGGGCACGTATTGCATGGAGCACTGAGTGTGGTGCAAAAACAATGAATTCTGTTATGCTGAAAAGAAAATTTTTAAAAAAAGTGCAGTGAGCGGACATCGAGAGGAACAAAGAGCCGTTATCCCACTGAACTAAGGGGGCAGAGAAGAGAGTTTGGGATAGCTGAAGTAGCTACAACCTGCAGGGCTGAAATATGGAGATGAGGAAGCTGCATGGTTAGGGGGAGGAAGTCTGTGTGAGATCACCTGACACTTGCCAGGTGGTATCAACCCCTCAAGGTTTGAGAGTGGGACAGAGATACTGGACATCAAACAATACTGGGGAACTTTGGGGTTCTTGCTCCCAGAGGGGAGCAACCTCATCAAACCCTGAGGCATTTATCTGTGACATCAGAAAGGCCTCACCAATAAGGACCATACCTTAGGTAGAAATCCTAAAACCAAGCCTCAACAAGATTTTTCAGTTTGGAGCTTAATTCTCACCAAGTTAGGGAAATTTGGGAGACATCTTAGGCTTTGACAGACCTGTCATAACAAATAATAAACCAAGACCTCAACATTCAAGCAATCAGTCAGTAATTGAACTGCCTGAAAATCAACTGTTTTTAGAGGAAGATATCTGAATCCAGAGTTTCTACAATATATCAACCATAGTGTCCAATACATAATCAATTACCAAATGCACAAAGAAACAGGAAAATGTGACTCATAAGAGGGAAAAACCACAGTCAATAGAGATCAACACTGGGATATTCTGGATAATAGATTTATCAAATAAATCTTTCAAAGGAATTATTGTTCTAAATATGGTCAAAAATTAAAGAAAGATATGTTCGAAGAATTAATGGAAAATATGGTCATAATAAGGGAGCAGATAAAGAATCTAGGTGATGAAGTGGAAACTATAATAAAGAACCAAATGGAAATTCTAGAACTGAAAAGAATAATACCTGAAATGAAAAATTCATTAGATGGGATCATGTATTACTCAGTTTGAAATATGCCACGACACCTGTAGGAGATCGAGGTGGCGAAATTAACATACGGATTTGGAGATGTGAGTCTGAAATTCAGAAGGGAGACCAGACTGGAAGATATTTGAAAGTCATCAGCATGGAGATGAGAATGGATAAGCTCGCACTTAAGGCTGTGGGGGGTGGGATAATCCTCACCTCGGCCAAAGTCTTCACTCCCACTGGGGAGGTAAAACAAACAAACACCAACCTCTTGACAGCTTGGGTGACTGCTTTCTAGAGCTGTTGAGTGGGGAAAGGATTAGATCAGATCACCCACTCTTTCAATCCCATCTCTCAGAGGATTCTGCCCTCCAAGCATAGACTCAGGCAACCTTGCCTCTTTCAATCCCCAACTACTAATTACAAGCCCCTCATGAAGTAGAGGGGGGGGCTTGGGGATTCTTCCCTGCCAATTAGAACTGCTTTTAGGAAAGTGGCTATGAATGGGGCTCCTTGCTGGGTCCCAGGTAGACAAGTTCTCCCACTCCCTCCCACCCTTGCAAAATGTGCTCTGTGATCTTGCCTGATTCTGGAACCAGCAGCCCTCCCACGGAGGCCCCATTCCCCTAGGCTCCAGAACCTGAGGAGGGGACTAGCAGGAGTGGCAGCTGTCAGGAGCTGCTCTTGGCAGCCCAGGTCCCAGGGCCTGTTGGAACAGGCTGCTTTGACGAGGATGAGGAGCTCCCCAACCAGCGGACAAGTAACGATGAATTATAGTCTCTATCTGAGCTCTTACCTTGGGCAGGCATTGTACTGAGCATGTTACATTAATTGCCATAATATCCCCATAAAGAGACAAGCCCCATTTTCCAGGTGAGGATACAGAAGTTTTGAGAAGTTCAGTGACTAACACAAGGATAAGACAGAAAGCAGTTAAGACAAGGATCTGAACCCAGATCTCTCTGACTCTAGAGCCTGTGTGTTTAGACTGAGGTGTGTGCCCATCAGTTTTTCAAATCTATTTCTTACAGAGTCATCTTGGGGTCTGCAAACGGCTCATCATTTCCTAGTTTCTCAGGCTGAATAACTGGGAATCACCCTCTTTCATTCTTCCACAAGAACCGACTTATAAACCAAACCCTGTTGTCTCCAAAATATGCCTTGAGCTAGCTCCATCTCTCCAGCTGTACCTCCACTGCCCTCTCTGGCTTTGTCTACTGCAATAATCTTCTCACTGCCATCCTTGTACAGCCCCACATGGGAGCCAGAGTGATGCTTTGAAAAACTTACTCAGTCCAATGACTGTCCTGCTCAACACCTTCCCTTGGTTTCACATCCGGCTCAAAACAAAATCCATAGTTCCTACCACAAGACCCTGGCTGATCTGCCCCTTCCTCCTTCTCATCCTCATCTCCATCATAAGCCCCATGTTATTTCTGCCCGGAGTGTATAAGCCCTTTTCAATTTTTGAGAAAGCCTAACTTTGCTCATTCTGCAGGACCTCTACACTGACTGTTCTTATGTCTTCTCCAGATCTTCCCATAGCTGACTTCTTGTCAGGTCTCAAGTCCAATGTTACAAGTGTTTCCATGACTGCTTAACTAAAGCACTTGCCCCCAAAACTCATCTATCGCACCTTCAAGAAGTCATCACTCTTAAAATATTTTGTTTTGATGTTTATTTTCATATTGTCTGTTTTCTCAACTCCATGTGGGCATGGATTGTGTCTGTCTTATTCCATCCATCTATCCAACCGTCCATTCCCTGAGGACAATGCTGGGTAACTGAAGACCTGGAGAACCACTCTGCTGGGTTCTGAGGACCCCGAGTTTACCAGGACATGCAGTCTGGCCCAGAGACACTCCCAGTTTAGTCCTCCTGTTCCCTCTGTCCCCTATATTGTGAGCTGGCTCAGGTGGGAACTGCTCCTTGCCTGTAGGCAGCACCAAGTAAAGCCCTGGGAGGCTGCTCTGTTTGTGGCTAAGTCTTCACTCTCCAGGGCCAGAGAGACAATCAAGGAGAAGACTCTATCCTACTCTGAAGAGTTAGGTGAGGAGTTACAAAGTTCAAGGTGAAGTACCAAAGGCCTGAGGTGAGGTATATTCTATGTGCTCCAAGACAAGAGAAAGAAGCAAGACAGTGCCTGGAGTGGGTAAGAAGTCTTCCAGGAGGAGCTGGAGTTACAGCTGATCTCAAAGGAAGGAGACCCTGGAGAAGAGGAGCAGGGGTGACAAGTATGGAGCAGAGGCAAGAGTATATGCAGCATAAATGTGGGCTGCTGAGGGGTTGGAAGGTAGGGAGCATAGGCTTGTACATAGCGAACTCCTACTCATCCTTTGATACCCAGCCTTGATGACCCCACATTTGGGAATGCTTCCCTAAACCACCCCACTCACATCCTGGACAGAGATAATAATAATGATGTCAATGGTGATGCGAATAGGTCATAATAGTCATTAAGGACTTTCTATTTCAGGCACACTGCTATGTCTCTTAAGTGCATCGTCTCGTCTAATACTATTACAGTCATGGTGGTGGACACTACATTATCCTTATTTTTCCAATGAGAACATGAGGGTGGGTCCCTGAGAGATGCCTCCCCCCCATCCATACTTGGTTTATACCTTCCCGGTTATGAAACTGCCCTGGGTCACCATAGGGTTTTGTCTTCTGACAGCTTCTCCTTCCCCCACACCCAACACACACTGGGAATGCCACCAAGGCAGGGACAGTCTGATCATTTCCTGGGTCCCTGGAGCCCAGCAGAGGAAGTGGCTGAGTGTAAGTGAAATTTGTTTGACTATTAGATGGATGGATGGATGGATGGTTGGATGGATGTGTGGGTAGATGGATGGTTGGGTGGATGGGTGTATGTGTGGATGGATAGATGGTGGATGGGTGGATGGTTGGGTGGATGGGTGTATGTGTGGATGGATAGATGGTGGATGGGTGGATGGTTGGGTGGATGGGTGGATGTGTGGGTGGATGGGTGGATGTGTGGGTAGATGGAGGGATGGATAGATGGATGGATGGATGCATGCATGGATGGATGGTGAACAGATGGATAGGTGGGTGGTTGGATGGTTGAGTGGATGGGTGGATGTGCGGATGGATGGATGGATAGATGGGTGGATGGATGAGTAGATGGGTAGATCAATGATTGTATAAAGAAAAGGTCCACACACCCTTCCATCCCTCCAAAATGATTAGTTTTGTGGCTACTTTAGCACTGTCCATTGTAAGATGGCTCTTCTGTGTACAGAGACCCAGGGGCTAGGCCCAGCCCCTCCCACCTTCCCCAGGCACATTCTTCCTCCCTCGCGGTCACTCTCCTGTTAGGTCCCATATCCTGGCACCCATCTGAAGGACTTAGCTTTCTGGGAGGCTCGCCTGAATGAAATCCCCATGATCCCTGCACCCCCACCCCTTGCAAATGTCTCTGGCTTTGGCCTCCCCCTCCTCAGCTTCCCAAATCCAGTCCCCCAGCCGGCCCCCACCCGCAAGCCAGAGTCGGCCACCATCACTGCAGCTGTCCACGCTTACAAAGCCCGACTGTTCGATAAGGCTGTGCCAGCTGGAACGAGACACTTCCCGTCCGACGGGAGGTTCTGCACGGAGCCTGAGGGCAGCTGTCGGCTCGGGGGCGCAGAACCGGATCTGGGGCCTACTCAGGGCCAGCACCCTTCCTGGGCACCGCCCCCCCCCCCCACCAACCTCAGCCGAGGTCCCTCTAGGCCTGGTCTTGGGTCCCAGGGTTGGCTTCTCAGATTGAAAGGATGGGATGGAGGTTCTGAGGGGGAGAGACTTTAGTCGCTCAACCCTTCTGAGACCCAGCGCTGCCGGGCTTTAGGAACTCTGCCCCGTGGGAGGTACGGGATCTGCAGCTCCACGGGAGTCTGGGGGCTGGCGGAATTTGTGGACCCCTTCCAAAGGGGGATGCCGTTCTCCTTAGCCTCAGCCACCAGCATGGGGACAGTACATATGACAGGAAGCTCGGTGTGGTCACCCACAGCCAAAATGGACACCGGCATTGACCATCAGGGAGTGCTCCCGGCCCCGCGAGGAGGGGCTGCCTGTCTTCTGGAAAAACCGTCAATGGGGGTCTCCAGGATGGCTGACAGTCACTGCGTCCCCTTCAGCTTTCTCACAGGACACAGGCTGCACAGCTGTTTTGTGAACACCTACTGTGTGACAGGCACAGGACTCCGACAGACCAAACCCTGGCCCCGGTGGGCGCTGTTCTCACGCACTGCCTCCTCCACCTGGGCCCCCCGGCTCTGCCTGGCGTGGCCTTTTCTGGCTCTGGTCCTTTCTAAAAGGTTCTAATTACATCCTGGGAGAAACAATTAGGATGAAACTGAGGGTTTTTCTTTCTCTGCCCCAGGCCGGGCCTGTTTAATAACTTAATTAAATAAACAGAATTATAATTATCATGTTAATATTTCCTTTCTGTAATGCGGCACATTCTGCTGGAAGGAGCCTCTCTGGGGAATGGTAGAACTTCCCGCAGTCCCCCAGCCCCTCCCCGGGGCAAGGCTGGCCGCTCCCCACCCCCACAGCCTCCCCACGGCTGCCCCTGCCCCGGCTCTCCTGCTCCCGTCCTGAAGCGCTGGCAGAAACCCCAAGGAGGGGAAAAGCCGCGTCCCCTCCATCCTGAGTGTTTACAGTCGGCTCAAACCACACGATGGAAATGACTCTGAAGCTCCTAATTGCACATTTCCTTCCTCCAGTCTTTTTCTTTTGACAGTCGACTTTGAACCACTTAATTCCCCTGGCGGGAAAGGGGAGAAGGAAGGAGGTCCCTGAAGGGGGGGGGGGGCAGCACCCCCTCCCCATCCCCAAGGGCCCGGGTCTGCTGTGAGTGGTGAGTAAGCTTTTTCTCCCCCGGAGGCTCATTTCCTCCTCTGTAAAATGTGACAAAGAAGATTCATTTGCAAAGTCATGGCACAGGACCATATGCCCTTAGTAGGTGCTCAATAAACGTAAGGCTTCTCCCTCCCGGCTTGTTGGAAGCCCGTCTGCGCAAGCGCAGTATGGAGGGGTTCACAGAGGGCTGCCTGGTTCACCGGCCAGAAGGAGGCCCTGGGAAATGGGCTTGGTTTCTTTGTGACTCGTTTTCCAGGTCTGTAAGAGGGAAGTGACAACAGTGTTTGCATCACTGAGTCATCACAAAGGACGTGAAATGGGGTGAGACATAGAAAGAAACGTACTGAACATTGGCCATGACCCCTGCAGGTCCCTCTGGGGGTGGCGGGATGGGCTGGGGAGCAGACAGAGCAGTTCCAGTTCTGGATGGAAGCGTACCTGGGAATGTCACCTGACTCGTGGATCTGCCGTGTCCCCACTGTGAAAGGGGCAGGGGAAGATGCAAGATTGCCCCAGGGTGGGAGGCAGGCAATGCATGCGGGAAGGCCTCCTCAGAGGGCGGGGTGCCTGCCCCAAGCCTGGGGGCTGGATGGGCCTCAGTTCCAGGGGTGATGAGGGGGGTAGGGCTGCAGCATCAGGGGACACCCTCTGCGTGCTAGAGCCTCAGTGAGGGAACACCTGGGACCTCTGTGTCCCACCTGCCCAAGACCCTGCCCCTTCTGTCCATGCCTGGGCCCTGGAGCCAGGCAGCCTGGCTTCAGCCCTTACTCACTGTGTGACCTTGAGCAAGTCACCGGACCTCTCTGAATCTCTGTCTCTAAACCTGTCAACTGGGAATAGTCTCTGGGTAGCTGGGATGATCGGAGAGTTAACGCATGTCAGCTCAGTTCCTGGCACACAGTAGGCACTCAATGTTAGTATAATGTCCATGACTGTTAATCATTCCTTCCCAAGCTCAGTGCCAGCCCCCGATATTCCTGGAGCAGCTCTCCCAGCCACCTCCCCAGGTGTCATCCAGGCCGAGGTCAGGATGCACTTGCTCTGCTGGGAGTTCCCCTCCTGTCCCCTCCCTTGTCTGGAGGCCCATCTCTCATAGCTCCTCCTCCTGGATGCTTTTCCCAGCTGGGGTTATGGGGCTGGACCATACACCTTTCTCTCAGCACTTCCTACCTCCCTCAGGGGTTCTACTTGGGCCTACCTCCCACTGGACTCAGACTCCTGGAGTGCATGGCTTACCTCTGCTTCTCTTCCCTCTGCTCTTCTCCCCAGGTCCCATGGAAACCCCAGGAAGGAGGGAGCTAGAGCTAAAGCTTTCCCTCTGGAGGCATGCCCAGGGATGGAGGGAGGGAACCCACCGTGAAGCTGTGATGGCTGAGTAGAGCATAGGGCCGGTGGTGGCGGTGGTCAATCGGATGGAGTTGAGATTCCTGGGAGGAGGTTGGAATGAGTCCAAGAGCTGGATCCAAGACTCCCTAGATGATCTACGGAAGGACGTGTCAGGGCAACAGCCATGTGCGAGGTGGGGAGCACCACGGAGGTCCAGGCTGGGGCTGGTGGGTGAGCAACAGTTGGGGCAGGGGCGTCGTGAGTTGAGGGTGACTTTGAGCACGATGGGGACACCGAGGAGGTGTTGGGAGATAGATCTGGGGTGTCTCTGAGCCCCTGATGGGGACACCAAGATGTCAGGAGATAGATCTGGAGTGTCCCTGAGCCCCCGATGGGGTCACTGAGATGTCGGGAGATAGATCTGGGGTGTCTCTGAGCCCCTGATGGGGGCACCAAGGAGGTGTTGGGAGAAAGACCTGGGGAGTCCCTGAGCCCCCGATGGGGACACTGAGATTCAGGAGATAGATCTGGAGTGTCCCTGAGCCCCAGATGGGGGCAATGAGGAGATGTTGGGAGATAGATCTGGGGTGTTTCTGAGCCCCCGATGGGGACATGGAGATGTTGGGTGATAGATCTGGGGCTCAGCAGAGACACCGCAGCTCTGGGATGACCAGTAGTTTCTGTCGTGTTTCACCCCGGAATCACGCAGAGAGCCAGGAGCAGACCTGGGACCAGGGCCCGGTCTCCATTACCCCCACTCAGCCCAGATACTCTTTCCAGCCCTTCCTGTACTTTTCCAAGAGGACACAGGGTGGACGAAGCCCAAAGAGGAATGTTCCCTTGAAAACACAAATCCTTTCAGCTGTTTTCCTCTTGACTTACTGGCCAAAGCCCAAAACTATACATTTTTTTTTCCTGGTGGAAATAATAGCAAATGTGCCTTGGTCACTAACCCTGTGAAATTGGAGGCAGCAGACAGAAGAACATTCCCAGCCCCAGCTGGCCTCCTGCATCGGAAGGGGCCTGAGCAATCTGGGTGCCAGGGGCTCTGTGCCCCGGGACCACAGGTGGTGAAGGCAGGAGGGCCTGGAGCTCAGGCAACCGCCCTCTCTTCTCCAGATGCCCCATTCTGGAGCGACCTTACCCTCCACACTGAAGTCACCATGGGAGCCCTGGGACCCCCAGATCTTCTTCTTGGGCCTAGAAGCAGAACCTCAGCCCACCCCAAATCGAACCTACGTCTTCACCTCCCTTCCCCCTAAGTTCTCCCCCAATATCCAACCACCTGGAGACACGGTGACTCCTCCCCTGAGCCCCACTGACCCCCTCCTCTGCCCTTGGGTCCACCCTTCCACCTCCAGCCCACACGGACAACTCCCCCAGCTTGCTGGCCCCCACCCCAGACTCACATTCTGATGCACCCTGTACCTGTCCCTGAGGTCTTTCCAATGGGACCTTGCTAATGTCCCATTCCCCTCTGCGTGGACCTCAGCTTGCTCCTGGTGGCCCGTGAGGCCCTTGGCCTGTGGACCTTGCCATTCCTCAGCTCACTCCAGACCCCATCCTGGGGTTCCCCCCACTGCCTGTGCCTCCATGTGACCTCCAGTCAGGCCCCATGAGGCCAGTTGCTGGTCTTCCTGTTTTCTGTCTTTGCTCATGCTCTTCCCTCTCCCAGAATGCACTCCTCGTTATATAAAACATACAGAACAATAGGACCTATCCTATAGGGTTACTCCTTCATTCTTTAGGGGGCATCCACTATGTGCCCCTCACGGTTATAGATGTGGGGGGATAAAGTACTAAAGGAAACAGCCAAAACCCCTGTGCAAAATTGTAGTCATCCTGGTAGAGAAGAGAAGCAGTTAACAAGACCAGTGTGCAGTCTGGCATATCAGACAGTGCTGAGTGCTACAGAAAATGGGGGGGGGGCGGGCAACTGTAAATGGGGGGATCGGGGGAGGTTAACTGAGCCATCTTCATTTGAGTAAAGATCTGAAGGGAGAAGGAGGCAAACCATGGGGGTATCCTGGAAAGTGTCCCAAGTGGAGGATAGAAGAAATGCTAAGGCCCTGGGGCAGAGGGCTGCTTATAAAGTTCGAGAAGCAGCAGGAAGGCCATTGTGGCTAGACTCAAAGAATGGGGGATGGGAGTGACATGGTCAGAGAGGGGCTGGGCAGGTCTGGGCAGGGAGACATGTGGGCTGTAGATCTTGTCAAGACTGTAGTCTCCTTTAAGATGGAGCCCTTGGGTGTGAGCACAGAAAGGACATGACAACCACCAGAGTGTAATAAGATCATTGCCTTCAGGGCCAAGAGAAGGAGCAAAGGACCCCAGAGGACCTCTGCAGTCGGCTAGGGCTAAAGTGGCAGGAGAGTTGGCCAGAAGGGGTCCAGTTCTGAATGCCATGCAGACGGGCAGGCCAGGAGATGTGGAGCCCTTCAGAGAGTGCCCAGCACAAGTTACATACTCTGGGGGCGGGAGAATTTCATTTGGCCAATAATTGATTAGAATAACATAAATATGCAGGGACAATGGCAATTACTGAGACCAAGGCACAGGGGGACACTCCTCTGAGCAGGACAGTCGTGGCCTCCAAGCTGGGCCTGAGAAGGTGGTGTGGACGATTGGGGGTGGCGATCATGTGGTACCCGTGGGAGAAACTGGAAGACAACTTACCAGGTCCCAACCCCTCCCGGCTCTGACCAGGCAGGACCTGGCATCCTCCTGGGTCCTGGAGCGAGAGGAACAAGTCGAGATGCAAGTTTGTATAGGAGACACCAGCCGTGGCTAAAGGGGCCTGGTTCGGGGGAGTTGGGTGTCCACTGGTTTCTGAACCAGCGCGTTCCCACTCAGTGACCTCCAGACCCTGCAGCTCCCTTCCTGACAGCTAAGGGAAGTGACATCCTGCAATGCTGCAAATGCCCCTTGGAAAGGAAGGAAGAACATTCTGGAGGCCAGCCCATGGGTGGCTTGTGGAAAAGGGTCCTGCCAGTCAGCAGCTTTCGTTTTGACATGTTTCTTCATGAGAAGTTTTTGGGTGAATCCCGTCCCGAGCCCACTGTGTGGCGGGAGCAGAAGAGGCCTGAGGTCCTGGCGGTCCTACCAGATCCTGGATTTGCTCCACTGGGCAAGTTCCCTTCCCTTTCAGGGCCCCCGTGTCCCCTGCTTGTGTGTCAGGTACATTCCTGCGAAGAAAGGCCCACCGCTCCTCCACGGAGACTGTCCTCTCGCTCCGCCGATGGGACGAATTCCAGTTCTGGGCTGCTGGGGCCTCATGCCCTCTCTCCGGACGCCAGTGCTGAGGCCGGCCCCCTGCCCTGCAGCGCCTTCCCTCACCCTGCATCTTCACCCTCTGCGTGGGGCTAGGTAAGTCCCAGGAGCGGCCGGGTGCCCCTGGCAGCCCTTCCCGTGCCAGGACAGTCAGCAATGGCTCCACAGCACACAGACATGTCCCCAAACGACATAAATACATCTCGTGAACCCAAACCAAATGGATCCCTAGCTTCTCCCTAACCAAAGCCCAAACATGTCTAGAGCTGTCCTGTGTCACCAAAAAAGGGAAAGGATGGCAGAGAAGCTGGGAATGGGGACAGTGACCGGAGCCAGCTGCAGCTGAAGCATCTTACTACTGCGAAGTGTGCCGTGGACGTATGACCACAGGCTGGCCAAGGGAGGAGGGCTCGTGGGGGGAGGGCACTGTGCCATCACCAATGATGCCAGGAATCACCTTGTGGGGTCTCTTTGAGGCTTGAGCGAGTTGAGAAGTATTCCCGGTTCCTCCTCCCTGACCCTCCAGCCACAACTGCTCTCAAGATGGCCGTCAGGGGCCCCTATCTCTGACCACAACAGAGGCAAGAAGGCCTTGGGGATGTCTGTTGCCATGTGCCCAGCATTCTGCCAAGCCAAGGCCATTGGGAAGGTCATGTGTTCCTTCTGAGTAAGTTCCATGATGAGAGGCCACCAGGCACGGGGCTGGGAAGGGGGGCATGCAGAATCTCTTGCAGGCTTCCTGCTGCCTATGGGACAGAGAAGCTGTCCCAGAGCCTCCCGGTCTCAGTTTTCCCATCTGTGAGATGGGACCCTGGCTCCTCATGGCTCTGACCATCACAGGCCATGGTGCTGGCTGCTCCACTCACAAGCAAGCCCCTTCAGTGAGAAAACCTCTGGTGCCTTCTGAGTTTTCACTGCATGCCGGCAGCCTTACATATATCCTAGATCCTTGATCAGCCTACATGTATTAGCTCATTGAATTATTACAAGTATCTCCACTTTACAGATGCACACTGAGGCTCAAAGAGGTTTCCCAAAGACGCACAGCCAGAGAGGGGCAGCCTGAGCCCAGAGCCCATGCTCCTAGTCCCTGTGTCACCTGCCTCCATGCCAGGGAAGCAGAGAAGGTCCAGAGAAGCAAGGAGCCTGCCCCCTTGACCCCAAGGCCCATTTGCTCACTTCTACGCCACGTCATCTAGGCCCTCCATGTCTTCAAGGCATCTCAGGGGCAGCCGCTTCATGGGAGAGGAACACAAAATAAATGCGTCCTACAATGAGCTACCTCGTGAGTTTCCTGCACAAGATTCACAAATTCTTACCAAAGAACACACGGATTCTCGTCAACCTGCCAAGTCAATCGGGCATCGGCAGGATTGTCATTGTGTCAAACTCTACAGGTCTTCCTCGATTTACAATGGGGTAACGTCCCAATCAACCCATCCTTAGTTGAAAACATTGTTAAGTCAAAAATGCATTTAATACCCACCTCACCTACAGAGCACCATAGCTTAGCCGACCTTCAACGCGCTCAGAACACTGACGTCAGCCTACAGTTGGGCAAAATCCTCCACACAAAGCCTATTTAAAATGCAGCACTAATATGTCATGCAATGTATGGAATGCTGTACCAAAAGGGATAGACAGAGCAACAGTGTGCGTACAGATGGTTGTCAGCCATCGCTTGTGGACCCCCCGTGACAGCGGGCTGACAGGGAGCTGAGGGTCCTGACTCTGCTCCCCATCCCAAGACAGCATCGCTGGCCCAGGAAAAGATCTACATTCAAGCTTCAAAGCATGGTCTCCACTGAGTGCATTCGTCCTTCGCACCGTAGTCGAGTTGGGTGTCTGTGATTAGCTGGATTTCCTCTTGGAACCTTGGAAATTCTAGCAGAGAGCAGCCTCTCCTAGGGGTCATGCATAAGGATCCGCCACTTCTTGTACAAAATGGTTAGGAGTAAAAATGTGCCAGGCTTTCCTTTGATGTCTAAAGAGAAATCATTAATGCAGAGACTTGAGAATGTAGTGGCATTTCACAACGCAGAGTACTAACCACTATACGATCACGGCGAGCTACCGGGACGCCACTGTAGTGGCATTTCAAAGACAAAGCAAATGTCGCATTATTGGGATACAGTGCTCGGCAGAGGGAGAGATGTCTACATGACCGTTGAATATGGTGTTCTGGCAAGAGCTAAAGAGAGTGAGCTCAGTGGGGTCAGTGCTTCTCTAGGGCTGGCACAGTGCCAGGTGAACTGAGTGCATACAAGAAATACATGGGGGGTGGTGAATGAATGAATGGTGTGCAGGTGAGCCATTTCCCACTCCTCGGCCCCATGGACTACGGTGTGTTTCCAGATGCCCATCTCAAAGTGGCAGATGCAGACCCTCATAGCCATAGGTACCGGTCCCACCCATCCATGGAGTGCCTGGCCAGTGAGGGTCAGAGAGCTCCTGGGCCACAGTGGGGCTCAGATGGTGTTCACCCCCTTCCAGGGAGGCCACACTGTCCAGTCCTCTCTCCCTGCAGGGCTCTGGGGCCAAGCTCTTGGCCCATCTTACTGAGGCAGGCTAAGTACCCCCACACCCTTGGCAACTGCCCAAGAAGATTCCAGGGAAGTGGCCTTAGGGATGAGACACTGTATGAATGAGGGAATGTGTGGTAGGAAGTGACAGTGGTGACTCAGGGTGACTCAGCCTGGAACCTGCCAGGGGTGCACTGAGTAGCCGTCTGTGGCCACAGCAGCCCCTCAACCACCCACCTCGGGGCAGACGTCAGTTCTCCTTTCCCCAGGGCCCATCTCTTGGGCTGGCTTTGTAGCCAGATGCTTGGAGAATGGTGGAAAAGAGGGTGCATGGCAGGTGCCTGGACTGAGCCCAGGAGTGGATCAAGTGAGAACCCGTGAACAGGAGCAGACCGGGGCTGGGTTGCTAGCCCTGTCCTCTGTAGAACTCAGGAGCTGCCACTTGCCTTCCTTAGAAGCCCGTCTCAGCTAGCAAGTCTTTGTGTTCAGACAAGGGGAATCAAGGCCTGGAGGGGAGATGAGGCCAAGGTCAAGGGGCTGAGGAAATTGAAGCAGAAGGAGGCTCCAAGATACTTGTCCTAGTGTGGATCAGTGACCCCCAGGCTATTGCCCAGTTGGTGGAGGATATGGGCATCATTCCATGCATGCTCAAACTCTGTCCAAGTGCTCCTGTTGACCCCACCAAAGTCTCTGCTGGAATCATCCCACTTTTCCACATTCCCTCCTTGAAATGATTTCAGGAGCTCATTCCAGTATCTACCAACCAACCAAGCCATTAATCTATCCATCCATTTACTCATCTGTCCATATCTCCATCCATCCACCCACCCATCCATATGTCCCTCCACCACCCATCCACCTGCCCATTCATCCACCCACCTGCCCATCCATCCGTCCGTCCGTCCGTCCATCCATCCATCCATCCATTCATCCATCCATCCATCCATCTGTCCGTCCAATGTAGCCCTTCCTTGCAGCCTGCCCATGTCTCCAGCATCCCTTTGGAACACACACACACACACACACACACACACACACACACACACACACATCCATCCTATGTTTATTCATGCTCCACTCACCACATCCATCCCTCCATCCACCCGCCCATCCGCCATTAATGCCTGCATCCATCGTTCACCTGCACACCTGCCCATCACCCATCCATCAGTTATTTATTCAGTGAACCATGCTTAGTCAGCCTTGACAAGGTCGCAGGTTCTATGGCTTTCCTTCCATCTCCAGTCCTCAATACCCCACTCCCTCCTCTTCAGCCATCAAACCTGTCCCTCCAGCAGCCTTCATGACTCAGGTCATGGCCCATGACCTTCAGTAGCTCACAGTCACCAATTTTCTGGATCTCGATCAGGAAAACTCTAGACCTTCCCACCCTCCTTGTCAACTGTGGGGCCCTTGGACTTGTTCCTGCTGCTGCTGCTGTCTTCATTCCTCATCTGACTGGAGAGGAAGAGGCCCCGAAGCTCCCATTGGCCCGCCAGCTGGCTCAGGGAGAACGGACTTGCTGCCGGGAAGGCCTGGGGCTCCAGACTCCAGGGCAGCAATGAGTGTGAGCAATGCTTGTCGCTTCCTGTCTGGCCCCAGCCTGCCCCTCCCAGCACTCCTAGGTGCGTCTATGGTGCTGGGCTGCAGGGTCTAATTAATTCTGGACTGGCCCAGCGCTTAGATCGCTGGATAAGAGGGAATTCCAGAGGGGCAGCTCAGCCTCATAAAACCGTAATTGGTTGTGTTTTTATAATCATAATAATACCTTTCAGCTTTTGCATTTCAAAGTGCTCTGCTCCTATGGTTGGATTTGGTGCCTGCGGCAGCCCAGACAGGAGGGGCTGGGGGAGAGGGGAGGGGCAGTGGAGACCACCAGGCAGCATAGCGCCATGTGGCCCTGAACGGCACTGTCTTCTGGAGCCTCAGTCTTCTCAACTGTGCAAGGGGAGGCAAAGCCGTGTCCTGCAGGTGCGCGCGGAACAGGAGGCCGTGGTCTGCGGGTGAAGCCGGCAGAGCTGATGCGCTGTCCCACCTGCCACCGAGAAGCGGCATTCCCGAACAGTCCAAAGTGTCACAGATGAGCCTCCCTGGCAGCACCCTTCGCCTGACTCCACCACCCGTGCCCCGCACGTCACTTCTGAGTGTCAGCCCCCATCTTTTGCCTTCCCCATGGTACTGCCATTCCCTATAGTCTCCACAGGTCACAGATGGCCATGGATGACAGAAAGGACCCTCCCAACGCAGCTGAGAGCCCATGACTGGTCCAGGACCTGGCACCACAGCCTGCTGATGGCTGCTCAGAATCACCCCTGTCCCTGCGCCTCTGGGTTCCCGAGTCCCCAGAGCCTACAAACAAGGGAGCTGGTGATACATCTGTGGGGGTGGTCCAGTGTCACTGCTCTGGCCCAGGAAGAGGGGCCCCCAGGCCTGGGTGGTGAGAGCAGGACTGGCTGGGCCTCTCACCCGACAGTCCTTCCTCTTTGGTTTAAGCTCAGGGTCACCTGCGGTCACCATGCCTCAGCTGTCCCCAAACTGCCCATGGCACTGGGGCTCAGTTTCCCCTCCCGTGATGGTCTTGGCTGCCCCTGCCCACTGGGCCCCGGGGGTGTCCCCAGCAGCCCACAGCTCTGGCAGAGCCTTGGCAGGGGGTGTAACCTGGCCTCCTCTCCCAGGCCCCCTGCCCAGTGGCCCTTCCCAACAGAGGCGTCCAGAAGCTAATTCCGGAAGAAAACCAAGCCCACAAATGCTTCCCACCGTCCTTGGGAAACATCACAGCTGCTTGGTTCAGCTTTCCGGCTCAGCAGGGTCCTGGCCTCCCTCCGAGCCTCAGCTCTCCCCTACCCTGCACCCCCCTCCCCTGGGGCAGACTCTCCCCTCCAGCTGCCCTGATGGTGCTCCGAACCTCCAACGTGACACCCGTCCTCCTGCCTGGAGCTTCTGCATGTACTCTCCTCTCTCTGGAGGCCGTCCCCACCTCGCCTCCCTCCACCCTTCCCTGGCTGATGTCTCCTCCCTGCTCCGGGGTCTGCCCAGAAGCCCCCTCCTCCTGAGAGTCTCCCCCAATCCCCCAGCGGGCTGGTCCCTTCCTCTGCATTTCTAGGGCACTTCCACTCTGTGTCCTCACTGTCTGGCTGCCTGGCCAGCTCTGCCATCAGACTGAAAGCTCTGCAGGGCAGGATCAGGTCAAGTCACTGATGTCCCCGGGCCACTCGGGCACCGAGGGGCACCAGGACCGGCTGCTGAGTGAAGTATGAGCAATGTCTGCGATGCCCCCGGGGCTCCCTGGGGACCGCCCCTCGGAGTCGCCCCGTGGCCAGTGGGAGGAATGCCTTCTCCTTTCCTCAGCCTTGGATCGGTCTCAGGCTTCACAAGGGGAAGCACAGAGGGGAGTGGACCCATCATTCGGGCTGGCTGCCCCACCTGGGCCCTGGCCTCCCAGCTGTCTGGGATGAAGACCAATCCGGTCCCTAGGGAGGACCAACGCCTCGGGGGCGGGGCCAGACCCTAGTCCCTGCCCAGTCCCTGGGGAGGGTGAGCCAGGAGGTCGCAGGTGGGAGGCCCAGACAAACACCAGCTCTGTGGGTGCACTTGTGCATCTGAGATCCCCATAAACCCCCCGGGCCCCCTGCGAACCTGCCAGCGCTGGGCACAGCTGGGGGCCCACGCTCAGGCGGGACTCGGGCCCTGAGCGAGTCCTGTTTTTGTGAATGGAACCGAGGCCCAGCTTCCCTCGTCGCCCAGGGCCCAGCAGCCTCGCCTGGGTCTCCGCAGCCTCAAGAGAGCTGCTGACCAAAAGGGGAACTTCACGACCTCAGTGTGAGTCAGACAGAATGGAAAACAGGGAAATTCTTGTTGGGTTTCACTAATCCCCAAGCGGAGCCCTGCCCCTGCGGGAGCGCCTAGACTCAGAAGCATCCACGAGTCCCCTTGGTCTGTCCCCCACACAGGTTCCTCTGTCCCCTCATGCCCCATCTGGCGGGGAGGGGCTGCCCCCACACTCTCTGTCTGGGGGGAGCCCTGACAGGTGTGGGCTGTGGAGCAATCCCGCTGGCCACCCACCCATTCGCTCATTCATTTAACAGCTCTGTACTGAGCAACTACCATGTGCCAGGCCTTGTGCTGTGAGCCAGACCCGCAGGGTCCCTGCCCTCCTGGGGCTGAGAGCCTGTACAGGGGGACCCAGTTAGCCCACAGGCAAGCCGGACGGAGCTGCAGGCTGTTACTCATGCTCCAGAGGAAGTAGCCAGCTGCTCTGACCGGGTGGCAGGGGGAGCCTAAAGGAGGAGACAGAGCCCCAGGAAGCAGGGGACATGCACCCCGGGGGGCAGGAAGCACTGCCTGGGGCCCCTCAGAACCTTCTGGGAGCTGTGGAAGGTCACGGCGATGGGAATTAAGCAGGACACAGAGGGCCGCCTGCCCAACCTCCTGTACTGGAGCGCAGGCAGGGTTTCTAGCCAGACAAAAAGCAAGGTCACTGAATGCCCGGGGGTTCCCACCCTGCAGACAATCAGATCTGGGGGAATCACAGGCTCCGCTCCCTGGGAGCAGACAGGAAAGCCCCTGCATCTTGGGGGGAGGGGAATGGAGGGAGGCGGGGACTGCTCACCAGCCCCGAGGATGGCGACCTGCCAGAGACACCCCCCCACCCCCTACCGCCCACCCCCACACGCCAGACCTGCGTCCCCTCCCCGGGGAAGGCTTCTCCACAGCCTCCCCATCCTTGCCCAGGCCAGTGGGCTCTGCGGTCCCTTTAAAGGGGCCTGAGTCAGAGACTTAAGAATGAAGCTGAGTCATGGTGGACAGGGCGGTCACCGGGCTGGCTGGGCGCCAGGGCTGCGGCGGCAGAGGAAGTCGGTGACCACAGCTGCCTGCGTGCGCGTTGCTGCGAAGGGCAGAAACCACAAAACCCCATTTGAAATTCCACCGCGCGGCCCAACTTGGGTAATGAGGTTACCCCTCATAATGGGGGCATTCAGGGCCCATGCAGGCCTGTGGGGCTGGGGGCCTACCCCCCGGGGCCAGCTGATGGTGATGTCATCTTCCGTTTAGGAGGCACCCCCCTTCCTTCCATCAAGGACATAAAAAAATGCACCAGGAAAGTAAAGTGAGAGCCAGAACGGAAGTCTTGGTTTTATTTATAGTTGATAACTTATGTCCGGCCTGCTCCACGGGAGGCCCAGCAGGGACGATAAAGGAGGAGGCAACAAAAATGCTCCAAACCCGGGGCTACAGTGGCACTGGAGGGTCAGCCTAAAGCTCCATTCCGAGCTCCCTAGCAGCCGAAGCAAAGAGGGAACAGGGCGCCGTAGCGTGACACCGCAGAAAACTGGGAGCTTTGGAGCCTGGGATCAGATCCCAGCTCTGCAGGGTTGAGCCTGCCTTCTCATCCGAAGATGAGAAGAAGAATCCAGCGCTGTCTGGTTGGGTTTTAGACGCTCTGCTGGGATCTACCGGCAGATAAGAACGCTTAACCCACTCCCCACACCTTCTACCATGCAGACATCACTAATGGATGGCAGCACACCGCCCCGGGCCAGATCCTGCCTCACAGCCTCATCCCACACAGCTCTCCAGGGAACCCCACCAGTGTACCAGAGTCAGCCTGGGGACTGACCCGCTTATCCCCTGTCAGTGACAAGCTGCAGAAGAGGCCTTGGTCATCTTGGTATTCCCAACCCCCGGCCACTGCCTGTGCAGGAAGTTCCTGTCTGGTAAGAAGGGAAGGGGAGAGACTGGGGGAGGGAGGGTGGAAGAAGGATGGAGGGCAGCAGGGTCTTGGGCAAATGTTGTGTTTCTCTGTGCCTCGGTTTCCTTATCTGTTAAGGGGAGATCTGGAGCAACTCTCCTGCAAGAGTGATGGTGAAATGAGGCCGACATGTAAATTGCTCCCACACAGGGAATCCGCAGGGTGCCAGGCTGGAGGCGACGGTGCTGGGTGGCAGCAGCCATGCTGGGAAGGGGCTGGCATTGCAGGTGGGAGCGTAGGGGGTCCTGCCTGGCTGGGGGTCCCAACTTGTAGGCCCCAGGCTCCCGAGATGGAGGCTCTCACGGGCACCCAGTGCCCCCAGGACAAGACTCCAGGTTGCAGGGGGTCACAGTCGGGGCTGTCAGGCCTGCCCTTCTTCCCCTGCACAGGCAGCGACACTCGGGGACAACCCAGAGCCACATTCACACGAAGCCATGTCATTTCTGTCCAGATCCTGTGTCCTGTGCACTCCTTGCGCCCCGAGCTGACGGCCTTTTCAGCTTCTACTCGGAGGGCTGATCTCTCAGGGAGAGACATGCTTGCAGAAGCAGTTTCCCAGAATCCCTTGTCCCTGACCCTACTCGGGGCTCCTGGTGGCCTCCGTGGCCAGCCTGAGGCACGGCGGTGTCTCTGCCTCTTGGCAGGAGCCCACATCTGCTCGGACTCCCTCTTCCACCCGGGTTCTCCCTCTGCCCTGGTTCTAGCAACAGATGTCATCCTGAGAAACAGAGAAACAAATGTGTCCTCACATGGGGGCCAGGTTGGGAGGGAAAGATGAGACGACAGAGGCCCCACTTTGGACCCCTCTGTGGAATGTCCACCAAGCTGCCCAGGGGACAAGAGAAGCCAGGCCCTGTGCTCAAGGTAGACAGGGACTAGACAAGAGGACACACGGTGACAAACCCAAATGCCGACCGCTTATGAGCAGGGCCACAGAGGGGCAGACATTTGCTGAGGAGGTGACCTTGAAACTGAGAACCAAAAGCAAGAAGGTGCGGGGGGTGGAGGATGGGGGGGCGGGGAGAGGAGGGGGAGTAAGACTGTTCCAGCAGAGGGAACAGCATGCACAGAGGCACGGGGAGAGCTCGGGGAGCTGCACCAGCAGGGACCGGGGGCCGGGGTGGTCACCGTACGTGAGCAGGACAGACCCAGGCAGGCCAGGGTCTCATGGAGTAGACAACTATCCTAAGGGCCAGGGGAAGTCTTGGTGACTGTAGGGGTGGTGTGAACGCAAGTTGATTTACCGCTTGAGAAGAACATTCCTGCCTCCGAATGGTCATGACTTTCATACCCCACATGGGAGGCTGGCTTCTAGGCGGGTCCCCCATGGCCTTGGGTCCCTTCACAGGCCCAGAACCTGACCGGTAGAGAGTGAGCTGCCCAAATCCATGGAAGTGGTCCTAGCCCAGGGGCTCTCCCCCCACTGACACCAGGGCCGGGGCCTCACCTTCTCAGAGAAAGTGGGTGGGCAGCCTTCCCAGCCTGAGTTGGCAAGGAGTGGAAGTTCACCCAGACACCCGTCTTCAGCCCAGTCCTGGGGCTTTGAGCACCATCCTGCACTCTGCAGGAAGCAATGACCCGGCGGGAGCCAGCTGGGCCATCCTAGGTGGCAGGGCTGAAGGCTCTGTGTCATGTGGTGGTTAGCCTTGGCACCATCTTAAGGTGGGAGAGGCTCACCAGTGGAGGACCTCAACAGCTCCAATGTGGCCCCGGACCCTCCAAAAAGGTCTGCTGGTCTCGCTTCCAAAATAACTTTCGGTCTATGCCTATAGCCCCATCTGCCCGGTCTGACTTTCCTTCTTTGGGAGAGAGTGGGTGGGTTGGTGAGTGGGTGGGTGGGGCTCTAACTGAAAGAACAGGAGGGCGGGGTTACCTTGGTAGGCGGGGCTTTCTTCTCTGACCCCATTCTCCCTCCTTCTGGGGCTAAGGTCAGAGCAGAGCCACAGCCAGCCTAAGCCCCACCTTAGGTGAGTCAGGACTCCCCAGCTCGCCTGGGACCCACCTGTGGAGGACCCACACAGCCACCTCCTTCCGTGACCTTGAAACCACCCAGGAGACCAGGGGATGATGGTAGCTCAGGGGCCCCTCATTCATCTGCTCATTCACTCCCTCATCTCCTCTGGGGTAACAGCAGTAGTACTAGTATGCATACGCGTACCGAATATTCTCGAGGGCTTCCTATACGCCAGGCGCCCCCAAGCAAGTCAAGCAATTACTCATGGAACCCACACAGCTTTCCCATGAGGCAGATGGCCAGGAAGAGTGGGGAAAGCACATGCAAGCCCCACGGGGAGAGGTAGCAGCCCCCGCTGAGAGGCAATCCGGTCTGCCTGGACCCTGGGCCAAACCAGCCTGGGACGAGAGATGGGGCTGCAGCCATGAGCCAGCCCCAGACCTCACAGGGCCTCACAGGCCTTTTCAGGGCCTTGCACTTTATCCCGAAGACCAGGGACCCTGCAAGCTGCAGGCACAGGACCTTACTTGCCCCTCTAGAAGCTTCTTCCAGATGTGATGTGGAGGTTGGAGGGGGTGAGAGATGAGGTTACCATGGTCACACAGGTCCCAGGGAGCAGATGTTGGTGGGATTAAAGGTGACCCTGGCAGGACTCAGGGTCCTGCCAGGGTCAGGTCAGGGTCCAGGTAAGGGCCAAGAGGATGGGGTGTGCTGATGACTCCTGGGAGGAGTCCCCGTTCAGTGAGATGGGGAAATGGGGGTGATACAAGAGCGGCATTACTCCTTGTTTGGTTCACCCTGAGCAGGAGACGCCTATAGACCGCTAGATACCCAAGGCGGGGTCTGCGGCCCCACCAGAGGGGAGAGCCTCCAACACTAGCCGGCTCCTCTGCACCCAGGAATCATGAAAGCCCTCACCAGTGCCTTGCTGGGGCTGCTCCCACTGACAGCCGTCTCAGAGCCACATAAGGACCTCTTGCCTGCCCGGACCCCTCCTGCCTGTCCTAGAGTGGTTTTCATACTCGTCAGCGCCACCTACTGACTGCTTAGGTCAGGCCTTCAATAATGTCTCAGCGTGTCCTGTTGTGTCCCATTTTAGAGACGGGAAAACTGAGGCCAAGAGAGGCCTGTCTGAGGTCATCCAGCAAAGGAGAGGTAGGTAGCATGAGACTTCCAGAATCCTGCCTTGCAACCTCTCTCCAAAGAGCCCCTTTTGAGGAGGAAGTGGAAGGGGGTAGATGTCAGAAGATGCTTCATCCTACTCTTGTCTGCTGTCAACTTTCTAACATTCTTGACACTTCCAGCATCCCAACACTGACCCCGACTCAGTCCCACCAGAGCTTAGTTTTGGTTAATGAAGCTCATTCCTTTGGTCTGTGTCTATGACCACCACCACTGCCAGGAGCCCTGTTGGGCCCTGCTGCGTGATGGTGGGTACTGTAGGAATCTGATGTGACCCTGCTTGATTCTCTCCCTCTGCCTACAACACTCATAGCATGAGCCCACCTGTTAAACCAATGATGATGATGGTCGTGATGATGGTGGTGATGGTGGTGATGATTATGATGGTGATGATGATGATGATAGTGATGATGATGATGATCATGATGGTCATGATGGTCGTGATGATGGTGGTGATGGTGGTGATGGTAGTGATGATGATGGTAATGATGATGATGATGGTCATGATGGTCGTGATGATGGTGGTGATGATGTGTTGTTGATAATGATGATGGTGATGGTGGTGGTGGTGATGATGATGGTCGTGATGGAGGTGATGATGGTGGTGATGAGTGTGGTGATGGTGATGGTGGTGACGATGGTAGTGGTGATGATGATGATGGTCGTGATGGTCTTGATGATGGTGGCGATGATGATGATTGTAGTGATGATGATGGTAGTGATAATGATGGTCATGATGGTCATGATGATGGTGGTGATGGTGGTGATGATGGTAGTGATGACGATGATGATGATGGTCATGATGGTCTTGATGATGGTGGCGATGATGGTGGTGGTGATGATATTGATGATGGTAGTGATGACGGTGGTGATGATGGTGGCGATGATGATGGTAGTGATGATGATGGTAGTGATAATTATGGTCATGAGGGTCATGATGATGGTGGTGATGGTGGTGATCATGGTCGTGATGATGATGATGATGATGGTCATGATGGTCTTGATGATGGTAGTGATGATGGTGGTGGTGATGATGCTGATGATGGTGATGATGGTTGTGGTGGTGGTGGTCATGATGATGGTTGTGATAGGGGTGAGGATGGTGGTGATGAGTGTGGTGATGGTGATGGTGGTGATGATGGTAGTGGTAATGATGATGATGGTCATCATGGTCTTGATGATGGTGGCAATGATGATGATGGTAGTGATGATGGTGGTGGTGATGATGGTGGTGGTGGTGGTGGTCATGATGATGGTCGTGATGGGGGTGATGATGTTAGAGATGATGGTGATGACAGTGATGATGGTGGTGATGAGTGTGGTGATGGTAATGGTGGTGATGATGGTAATAAGGGTGACAACAATGGTTTTGATGGCAATGGTGGTGATGACGGTAGTGAGGGTGATGACAGCAATGACCATGCTGATGAGGAGGAAGAAGATAATGGTGAAGCTAACTTTTACTTGGCAGTCACTATAGACCCATCACATTTCCACACTTTTATTTAACCCTCAGGACAGCCTTGTGTGCTAGGTCTATTATTCTCTCCATTTACAGAGAAAGATGCAGCACAGAAAGGTGCAGTCACATGACTAGTTAGCGGTGAAGCTGAGAGGCACACCCAGGCACTGTACCAGAATCTTCTCACTAACCATGCCCTACCCTGTCTTTGGTTGTGGAAGAGCCTATATTTGTGGCCCGCTTATCTGACACTCCTTGTCTGCCCTCAAAGGGTACCATCATCCCCCACTAATCACCAGTCCGTCTTCTCTGCCCCAACGAGACACAGGGAGAAAGCTGAGGTCCCTGAAGGGTGGGGCTCTCTGTGGGGTTGCATGTCCCCCGCAGGGCACTGCCAAGGAGGCATCACCACTCTCCTGATGTGAGCATATGAATGCTCTATCTGCCATGACTCCCCACCCCATGTGCCTGCTCTAATGGATCAGGTATGGCCCTGACATCCTTCCCCTCATGAGCAATGGGCCCGGGCAAGCCCAGGCTAGGGAGGACACTGGTCAGCACATGGCATGCCTCTCAAGACCCCATTCAGCAAGCAGGTTCTTCTTGATGCTTGGGACTTAGACCGTGAGAGGGGCCTGCTGTGTGCTTGGATGTGTTTGAGCCCGAAGACATGCATTATCATCAATCCCATTTTATAGATGAGCAAACTGAGGCCCAGAACAGATTATCTGCTTCCTTGAAGCCTTCGGTCATGGGGGATGGAGCCATGACTCTGGGCCAGGGCTGCCTAAAGCCCAGGACACCCCCAACCCAGCCCAACACTGGCGGCCTAGTTGGAAGAAGGGAACATCTGCACCAAGAGTGGAAAAGCCTAATGCTGGCTGATTGTCTATATTGTGGCAGGCAGAATTCTAGGTCCCCAACTCTCCCATCCCATGTACATGCCCGCGTGACTATTACCCCTGCCGCTGGGAATAGGACGGATTTCACTCCCAGGCTGAGGTTTTGCTATGTGGCACAGTTGACATGTTCCTCCAAGAAGGGGATATCAATTAGCCAGGCGGGCCAGACCTCATCACAGGAGTCTTTTAAAAGCAGAGGATCTTCTCCAGAAAGGAAGTGGGACATCAGTCCTATAGCTGCAAGAAACTGCATGTGGCCAGCCACCTCAATGAGCATGGATGTGGATTCTTGCCCAGAGCCTCCCGAAGGGATGCAGCCAGCCTCACAACCGCATTTCAGCCATACAAGACTCTGAGCTGGGGACCCATCTATGCTGTGCCTGACTTCTGACTTGCACGTCTGGGAGCTAGGAAAGGAGCGTTGTTTTAAGGCAGTAAGTTTGCAGTGGTTTATAACACAGTAGAGGTAACTGATACAGGTATGCATTCAGGGGACCCCAGGTGGGACTCAGGGGGTCATGGTCAGTGGAGCCTTGCTTCTAGAGTTCCTGAGGTCTTGAGTTCTCCTGGGGGTCAGGGAAGGAATGGAGAACTAGCAGGTGCCGCGGCGGGAGCCCCGACCATGGTGAGACACAGGGACACCTCGCACCACCTCCCTGGGCCTCCTGTTCCTGTTTAATGAAACCAAATCAATGCTGGCGAGCTGTGGGAGGGCAAAATAAAGGAACGTACTCAACAGTGCTTCGCTCAGTGTCTGGAACATAGTAGGTGTTTAAGAAACCATGCGTGGTCATCGTCTGCCAATATTAACAGTAATCACACTGTGCTTTTTATGCAGAAATACCCAGGCAAAGTCCTAGAGCAGCAAAACAGACTTTGGCTTCTCTGTCTCCCTGACCAGAGCCTCATGCGGGAATCTCACTCCCAAGGGGCAACAAAGAGGCTGGCCTGACACCCCCCAGCTGCTGGGGTACACAGGGGCCCTGCCCATCTCCCCTGGAAGAGCCCACGTAGTCAAGCCCTCAAGAACCTTTCAGAGAGCTGGAAAAGGTATTCCTTAAACATCAATAAAAGGCAAATTTTTAAAAAACCTAAGAGGTCCTTTTTTCTGGGTCCAAGGACTCCATGTCACCCTGACACCAGTCCCACACATGCACTATAAGGGACCAAAATGGACCAAACTGCCGTTTCAATGAGCTCTGAGAGCACCAGACGCAGAAGTCATGGCTGGCACAGGGCATGAAGGTGAGAGGCGATCGTTCCGTGATGTTTCCAGGACACCTGCTGTGTGCCACCCCCTGGGCTGGACTGTGGAGTCCTCGGGGCCTTTAGAATTGGGCAAAGGAGAGAGATACCAGCACACAGGTTGTTGATGACAGGGTGTGATCGGTGTAGACCACAGAACTGTTGGAGAGGCTACAGGAACTCTGAGAAGGGGTGCCAATGGGGCAAGGGGCTATGGAGCGCTATGGAGCCAGAACCTTTTTTCAGGCCGATCAGTGACAGAAAGCATCCCAGGTAGAGGGAACAGCCTGGGCAAAGGTACAGAGGCCAGATGGACATGGCATGAGGGGAACCACAAGCTGCTTGGCATGAAAGGTGGGCCACCTCCTTTGGGAAGGAGCCCCATGCCTTGCCTCAGACAGGACTTGTGTCTCAGCCTCTGTCCCTTCCAAGACTGCTGTGATGATTATTCAAGTAAATTCACTACTTTCCCTGGAAGCTTTGCAGATTGTGATCTAGCAGCCAAATGGGGCATCAGGGAAACCCCAGAGAGTGAGGACAGCAGCTCTAATGCTGGTGATGGTGGGTCTACCTGGTGTGCATTTGGTCCTCACAGATGCTGAGTCTGTTAGGAGACCCTGAGCAATGAGCAGGGCCAATCTGGATCTTTATCTCCAAATATGTCCCAAGGTACTCCTGGCCCTTGAGACAAGAAAGTCCAATGGCTTTGTCCAGGAGCTTTCCTGATTTTTCCGCAAATGCTACTTCCAATTTAGACTCTAGAGCAAGGTCAGCACATGCAGAGCTGGCATGCCATTACTCTCTATTTCTGCACCCATGGCAGGCATGACCAATTGATTGAAGAATCCTCAACCCAGCATTCAGATAAGGGATCTGGGTGCAGACATGGCCAGTTGATTGTAGAATCCTCAACCCAGTACTCAGGTAAGGGATCTGGCTGCAGACATGACCAACTGATTGAAGAATCCTCAACCCAGTACTTAGGTAAGGGATCTTTGGGGCTGCTTGGGGTCTGGTCCACTCTTCTCAGTGAGACAGATGCCCAGCTTTGTCATGAAGCCCACCAGGATCTGACTATCCTCTCTGTGCTCTGGTCACTGTTGGCTACGACACTTGGAAAATTATAGAAGGCAGCACAAAGGGAGCATGAGATATTTCTCTCTCTCTTTCTCCCTCTGTCTCTTCCATGTGTGTGTGTACACACATGCAGGAACATGAGCAGGGCAAAGCACACACATCACGTATCATCTGAAGCCAAACAAAGTGCAAGCCACATGCTGGAGGGCACTTGCTGGCCCTGTCTCATGCAATGGCCCAGTGTCTAGGACAATGCATGGCACACAGAAAGCACTCAATTAATGTTTTCTGAGCACAGAGACATCTATGGCTCCAAGCTCTT
This sequence comes from Lutra lutra, assembly GCF_902655055.1. Classification (NCBI taxonomy): domain Eukaryota; kingdom Metazoa; phylum Chordata; class Mammalia; order Carnivora; family Mustelidae; genus Lutra; species Lutra lutra. Next base: position 110,629,878 of record NC_062287.1, on the reverse strand, counting down.
TCCAGACCGATCCCATCCTCACCAGCACAGTCTCCTGGCCGGCTCTCACCCCAACGATCTTGTTGAGGCTCTCCAGGTTAGCATCTCTCTCCCCGGAGAGGGACGAAGGCTGCGGGACTACGTTCTCATGAAGCAGTTGATGAATTCGGGCCTGGAGAAGTTTCCCCGAGCCTTCAATTCACTGTGTAGATGAAGTGCTGGGTCCGTGCAGAGCGAGTGAGCAGGGCTGGGAGGACTGGGCTCTCCAGCACCCCACCCCTCCCCTTCCCCTTCCTCTGAGGGATTAATTGGTATCAAAAACAGGATTTTAGGAAATAGCCATGTTTAAAAGTCCCCCTGCTTAATGTTCCCTTTAATTAGAATGGGTTTCACTTGACGGTTTTGCTGACCCGCAGGGGGAGGGCAGCCCCTGCCTGAGTGAGTGCCCGCTGACCCGGGAATTCCTGCATCTCAGTTATGCCCCGTTCAGGGGCTCACTCAGCAGAGTTCAAAAGAACAGCTTTTTCTGCAGCAAAACAACAGCCAGAGCCTAGAGAGTGACTTCCCTCAGTTGGGGCACCTCTGTGGGAACCTGGATCCGGGACATTCCTCTGAAAAGAAGAATGTGCATGTGGGGGACAGCTGGGTCCCTGCCAAGCCCAGTTGCTCAACAGGCTCAGCGGGCAGCGCCTGAGCCCCGGGGAGGACAGAGTCAGAGCTGGGCCTGGGGACAGGGACGTGAGCAGGGTAGGCATGCACCTGCCTCCCGGCACTCTTAGGTCAGGAGGTGGTCCTGTGACCTGCGACTATGCCCAGGTGGGACACGATGTGACAGTCCAAGTGCTGGGAGGTCCCAGGGGAGGCACTTGATTCCCCCCCGCCCCCCGCAGGGCAGGACAGACCTTCACCGGGAAAGTTGTGTCTAAGCAGGAGGACCTTGGATTAGTCTGGCTGAGCAAGGCTGTGCTACACTAACAAATAAGCCAGCGCGTGAATGTCTTAACCCAGCGGAGATCTGGTCTTTACTCTCATCTTGGGCAGCGAGGGTCTTCTTGGCGGGTCTCCTCCAGCAGTGATGCAGGGATCCGGGCTGCCTCCAGCCATGAGGTGGGAGCAAGAGATGCACAGAACTCACACCCGGTTCTAACAGACTCCAACCAGACAGGACCTGGAGAAACAGAAGTCCGGGGTGACAGGGAGGCTCAGAAAGGAAGTTTTCCTCCGAACCCAAGAAGAGGCAACAGCGTGGGAACCAGAGCCAAAGGCCAAGCCGGGGTTAGGCAGGCAAAGGAGGGATGGGGGAGAAAGAAGGAGAAAGAATTGGCAGTGGGAGCTGCCGGCACAGTGGCCCAGAAGCAGGAGAGACAGGAGAAGCCTGGAAGTTCAAGTCTGGGCGGCTACAGCTGGGTCTACGTTAAGAGGAGACTCTAGGAAAGCACCCCCCACCACCATTGACCCAGCAGCCTCAGGGCGGGGCTGGTTGCCAGGAGAGCCAACAGTGCGACTAGAGGGCGGCACAGGACTGGGGGTTGGCTGAATCTCCAGGAGCAAACGACTTTATCCACCACGACTTCGTAGGGAGGCCTCCAGACCCCCCTGGAAGAACGGCATTTGGGAAGCTTGGGCCGGCGGCCGCACGGAAGTGCCGGCGGAGGTTTCCCTGCGACGCCATGGAAGCTCCGCGCCCGCCTCCCCACCTCGCCTTCATGGGTTGCTCCCCACAGAGACTTCTGTCCCATTCCTGAGTTACATCCTTGTATAATAAACCGTAACCTGGTAAGTGAAGTCTTGTCTTGAGTGAGTTCTGTGCAACTTTCCAGCAATTCTCAAGACTGAGGAGGTGGTTATGGGACCCTCCGATCCATATAGCCCTTCGGTCAGAAGGGCAGGTGACAGCCTGGGACTTGACGACCGGCGTCTGAGTGGGGACTGTCTTGTGGGACCGAGCCCTCCCCTGTGCCATCAGGGCAGATGGAGATCATCAAAACTGAGTTAATTTGTAGGACACCCGGCTGGTGTCTGGAGAATCTGAGAAATGCTTGGTGTGGAGAAAAACCCACACATTTAGTGGCCAGAAGTGAAGTACAGAGAGAGTTAGGAGCACAGAGAAATACAAGAGATGTTTCTGTACTTTTGGTGCCCATGTTTCTCGCATTCAAACTCACGTAGATGAGTAGGTCGGCACGTGTGGTGACAACCCTCTGACAGGGGAGCCCTTAGGGCAGGGCCTGAGCATAGAAAGAGCCAGAGACATGGGAAATGGAGCGAAGGGCCTTCTAGGCATGGTGAACAGTAAGTGCAAAGGTCCTGGGGCTGTAAAGGACCCAGGTGGTTGAGGCACGGAGAGAACGCAGTGAGGTCAGTGTACAAGAGCCGGGAGAGGTTTGTCCCGACAGTCTGCTGGGGCAGTTAGATTCAGGGCTCTGAAAGCTCCCAAGTGAACAGTAGGTTATAGACATCCAGCACCGAGGTCTCCAGAGAAGGCTGCGGGCGGCCTCTCTGGTGGCGGCAGTGGGTTGGAACTGAGAGGCGCCGAGGAGGGCAGAGTGGCCCAGCTGGAGGGGAGCTCGTGTGGCCTGGGAGGCTGGGAGGCGTCGACAATGGGGCTCTGGCCTCCCCCCTCCCCGGGTAGACGGCAGCGCATTTGCTGAGCTGGGAAGAGGCCAGCACAGGGGCGAGGGGCGAGGGGCACACTGCCCACGAACTACCCACGTGGGGACGCAAGTAGAGGGTCAGATGCGCGGGGCTCCGGGAAGGAGGCTGATGGAAGTTCGGAAGAAAAATACTTGAGAAGCTCCTCCAGTCTGGAAAGACTGCTTCACCGGTTCACCACGCCTATGCGGGGTGGGGAAGAAAAGAGAGAAACGGGCCTTTCAGGCAGGGTGCAGCAAGGGGTCCCCCATCATATGGACAAAGGCACCGAGTCTTGGAGCAAGGAGCAAAGCCAAGAAGGCTCGTGGTGCACCTGGCTTGTGTCCAACACACCCCCAGCCTCATGAGACACATTCTGTCCACAAAAGAACCCCAGAAGATGGCGGGGAGAATTATTATCCCCATTTTACAGATGGAGAAACTGAGGCATGGAGCAATTCGACAAGGTTCCCCGAGGCCACCCAAGATGCCAGTGGCTGGCCCGAGGCTTGACCCAGGCCATCTGACCCCACAGCCCCCGTGTCACCCCCAGGCAGGTGACTCATCCGAGGTCCCACAACCCCCAGGCTGGACACAGAACTGACGCTATCTGTCCCAATGTGGGCTCCCTCAAGGACCATCAGAATCACAGAGCCGTCAGACCAGGGCGGTGACGGGCTCACGTCTGAAATTACACCTGGTGTGAGACAGATCCGGGCTAGCTCCTCCCCTGCCGTCCTCCCCTGGCATTCCTGGGTGCAGGATGGCTCAGTTTGGCTCCGGGGTCTTACTGACAGAATGAGCAGGCATGGGGTGTAGGACTGACGCCCCTATCTCAGAAGACGGGTGTAATTCAGGTAACTTGTACTGCCATGTTGAAACCATGGAGGGGCCACCTCGGCCGGCCCCCTACTGAGGGGCATGTGGTCAGACCAAGTTCAATCAAAGGAGAGGCGCCCTTTCAGGCTCTGGAGGTCAAGCCAGGAAGAGTCTACACCCACAAGCACCCCACTCGCTCCGCAGAGTCAACACATTTGACCCCTACAGGTGCCCTGTGAGTGAGTCACCATCCCCACTCTGGATGGGGCACTGGGGTCTCGAGAGGACAAGCCACGTGTGTGAAGCCACCCAGACGGCACGAGGCAGAACCAGGACACAAACCCAGATGTTCGGACTCTAGTCTTCTCTTCCATAAACACATCTTGTGTAGGGCTTATTCAGAGCCGGTTCCCAAGAAGGGGTGGTTGGGAATAAATAGATAAGGGGCGCCTGGGCGGCTCAGCCGGTTCAGCGTCTGCCTTCAGCTTGGGCCGTGATCCTGGGATCCTAGGATCGAGCCCCGCATCCGGCTACTTCTCCCTCTCCCTACTCTTGCTCAAATAAATACATAAAATCTTAAAAAAAAAAAAAAAGATAAGACTTCATGTTTGACCTCAGCGACCTCATGGTCAGGGCAAAGGAACATAAGGGACGCTGCCCTATGGAATATTCTTCAGCCTCAAAGAGGAAGGACCCGCTGACACCTATTACATCAGGGACACAGCTGGAGGATGTGATGCTGAGTGACACCGGCCAGTCATGAAAGGACAGATCCTGGGGGATCCCACTTGTATGAGGTCCTAGATTCTCCAGATTCATAGACACGGAGAAGAGGACGATGGGCGCCAGGGGCTGGGGGCTGGGACATTAGTGTGCATGGGGCACAGGTGCAGTTTGGGAAGATGAGAACGTTCTGGAGAGGGACAGAGTGGATGGCCACACAGCAGTGCGAATGCACTTAACACGACTTAACTGCTCACTTACAGATTAAAACGCTACATTTTCCATTACGGGTATTTTATCATAATTAACGTTTTTCTTAATACGTTTCAAAAAAAAAGAAATGATTGACTTCATTTGCTGTTTCTGCAGGGTCATTCAGCCCTGGCCCGGTGATCGCGCGTGTGCGTGCTTGCGTGTGTGTGTGTGTGTGTGTGCGCTCGCGCACACGTGCATTAGGGCACACGAAGGGTGTCGGGAGGGGCCTATGCAGGCAGGTGCTGCCCCCTCCTCAGCGGGGGGCCCTGCACAGGCAAGCGCATCTCCAGCCATAGCAGTGATCCCCACGTCGAGGAGCCAGGCTCCAAGCACTGTGCTCTACCGAGCTCTAGGGGATTGGCAGTGACCCTGTCTTGCAGAGGAGGAAACCGAGGCTCGAAGTTAACAAGCAGGAGAGCACGGGGCAAACCTCGTATACTCGTTATCTCCTGCTTTGTTACGTATTACTCCCAGACCCTACGGGCTAAAAACGACAAATATTTATCACCTCCCAGTTTCCGGGGGTCAGAGACCCAGCAGCAGCTAAGCTGGGTGGCCCCAGATCAGTATGTATCCCGAGGCTGTCATCAAGACGCCAGCCAGGACTGCGGCCATCTGAGGCTTGGCAAGGGCTGGGAGGGTCCACGTCCAGGACAGCGCGCTCCCCGAGCTGCTGGGGCGAGGCCCCCGTTCCTCACCACCCAGACCGCTCCACGGGGCTGCTCGAGCTTCCTCACAACATGGCGGACGTCCTTCCCCCAGAGCGGGCGGTTGAAGGAAGCAGGACAGAAGCCACGATGCCCTGTACGACGTGGCCTGGGGAGGCATACTCCTCGTTTCCACAGCCTGCACTGGCTGCAAGGGGAGCCCTTTAAGATGGAAATGAGCCACACGGCAGAGTCAATACCAAGACGGGAGGACTATGGGGCGCCATCTTAAACCACCTCCCGCCCCAGTCCTGACTCTGCCCACCCGTGCCTGAGTGCCCCAATGGGACCAGTGGTCAGTCGCACGGTGGTGTCAGCTGTCCGGGGACTTTTCAGAGATCGCTGGGACTGGTCACCACGCTGACCGGAGACGAAAACTATCCCACAGGGGCAGCTGTGGGCCTACACGGCCTCAACACCAAGCCGTCCTCGTGTTTAGTAAACAGAGGTGTGTGTGGGCACCGGGGGTACGCTGCTGTCGCACACACACAACACAAAACGGGGACAACGTGCACAACATCCCTCCTGGCCGTAGCCGTGAGAGCTGGATGTTGGTGTCAGGTTTGACCTGTGTCCACTGGGTGTGACCCCGAGTAGGCCTCCCATACCCACTCTGGCCTTAGTCTCCCCCTCCAAAGTGGGATGTTTAGCTGCTTCTCCCACGCAGGAGAGGGAAAAAAGCCACGCGTGTCCAGGGCCCACACCAGAGAGCCTCGGGTCCAGCCTCTGACGGCCCAGCTCCAGCAGAAGAGCCGTTGACTCGGTCAGACACGCTGCACCCCTGGCACACGATCTCCAGTTCCAGGTTCAGTCAGTTCAACCAATTCCACAAACCCGGAGCAGCCAGACCAGTCGCTCCCTCCCAGGGTGCCTGGGGCCGTTGGAATGCCCCCACCGATGGGAAAGGCACGGATGAATACTTCACATTCCAGCAGGGAAAGTAACAGGGAACCGTGGAATGCTCCTTCCCAGCCCACAGAGGACATGGCCTTTCCTTTATCTCGCCTGGAAGTTTTGTTTTCCTTTTATCAAAAAGGTGTTATCAGCATGGCTTTGGGAAGAAAGAAATCAGAATGGAAAATGGGCAGGGGATGAGGCCTGGGGGAAGAGGAGGCGTGGGGGAATGAGAAGCCCCAGAAGGAGGTCACTTGTCTGCCCTGCCTTTGGCCACAGCAACCTTCAGCCCAGAGCGCAGCCGGCCACGCTCAGGACCAGCTGGGGCAGCTTGGGCACTGGCAATGACCACTTCCCACGGTGTCCCCACCCCTCTGCCCACCACCATCACCACTGCTCAGTGCAGGCGCTGGTGGGATTCCTTGAGCTCCAGGAGTCAGGGACAGGCTGGTTAGCCCACCCGAGGTCATGTAGCTCGTGAACAGCAGACCCAAACCCCTGCTTCCCGACCCCCATGCCCTCCGACCCCCCGGGCCAGGAAGGCGGCACACCGGCCGAAGAATGGTTAGAATTGTTCATTTCTTTTTTTTTTTTTTAACGTATTTTTTTTTTAAGATTCCATTTATTTATTCAGCAGACAGAGATCACAAGTAGGCAGAGAGGCAGGCAGAGAGAGAGGAGGAAGCAGGCTCCCCGCTGAGCAGAGAGCCCGATGCGGGCCTCGATTCCAGGACCCTGAGATCATGACCTGAGCCGAAGGCAGAGGCTTAACCCACTCAGCCACCCAGGAGCCCTAGAGTTGTTCACTTCTAACTGCTGCGGGTTTTCACCCAGAATCCACACCGGCCTTGTTCTTGCTGACTTACGACTTCAGGTCTGGCACTGGGGATTCGAGGGAGTGGAATGGCTCAGGCGGTTCAGCAGGCCCACAGAGGGACAGCTCCATGGCAGGGGACAGACGGCCCCATGGGAGGCTGAAAGCACAGACACCCATGGGCGTGACTGGCCAGTGGTGGACGACATGAAGGGACAGGATGGTTGGATAAGGGTGGGAGGGTGGCAGCCAACGTTGGCCCAAAGAGGGGATAAACGGACAGACAGGTGCTGAAGTCGGTGGGCAGTGGAAGGAATGAGTGGGCAGGGCTGACCGTGGGCCTGACTCCCTGTTCCTGTAGCTGGGAGCCAGGAGCCTGAGGGAGGCTGGTTGAGGGAGGCTGGTTGAGGGGGTCTTGGTCAGGGATCCTTGGTCAGATATCCTCCCTCAGACACAGGTCATTCGGGCACACCTGCCCTGAGACAATGACGGTGCAAGTGGCTCCTGGCCTCAGGGATCTGGAATCTGACAGGTAAAAGGGGCCATAGAGGTCACATGGGTTTCATGGCCTCGAGCCCAGAGAGGGCGAGAGCCTCTCCTGCAGCCACACAGCAGGATGAATCCCAGGGCTCCACCCTTGGTCCAAACCTCTTGGTTCTGACCATCATCTGGGCTCCAGCAGCTTCAGCCTGCCCTAAACTCCGGCCTGAGCCAGACCCCCTCCCCCTGGCCTAACCCATCATTACCGTGGACTCTGATGAGGACCCAGGACCAGCACGACAGTGTCCTGACCTGCTGCTCTGTGTGTGGGGACTGGCCAAGGTGGGGGTCCCTGCGAGACAGCTGTGTGGCCATTCTAGGGGTCCTCTGAGACCCCTGGGCTCAAGGATCCTCAAAGCCCCAGGGAACCGCGGAGTCTCCGTCCCTGGGAGCCGGTGGATAACAACCGGTTATCCAGTCGTCGCGGATCAGGCCCTGGGCTGGGTGCTGGGGAGTTGGGGGGCGGGATTCTTGTCTGCGCCCCGAGAGCCCCCAGCCTGTGGCCACAAGGCACTCAGTCAGTGTCGGTCAAGGGAAGGGAGTCCTGGCAGCAGGACTGAATGAGAGAGGGAAGCCACGCGTGGCTCTGGCTCCGGGATCCAGGTCTTCGTTCCTTCTACTTCTTTGGAATGGGGTGTCCGTGGGTGGTAAGGGTGTTTGCTCTCGGCTACGCTGATTTAGAGTGAAAGCCCACACTGTTCTGACCCATAGATCCCTGGAAGTAACCCAGAAACACAAATCTGGGAGCCAAAGGCATATCCCTCCGCGGTCTTCCCCCCCACAAGTAGATATGCTGTCCTATCACCTCCTGGCATATTCCCCAGAAGACAGTCGGGGACCCACTCCCCCATTCCGCAGGTGGAACCCTAGGCTGCCGCTCATGTGACGTGGGGCACTGGGAGCCCCACAGGGCCACTGACCCATTTCTGACGCCCGGAGCACAGTGGGGCCTCAGCCAAGTCTGCAGACTCCATGAGACGAAAGAGCCCAACAGGCTTTGGAACCAGAGAAGCCGGAGTCCAAACCCCCGCGCTTTCTTTTATCGTCGGTAGGAGCCGAGGCCCGTCGCCTCACCTCCGTGGGTCTCGGGTTCCCACTCTGTGAAATGAAGCTGGTAACAGTAACTTCGTAAGAGCCTTGGGAGGACGCGGAGAGCCAAGGTTTGCCCCTTGCGCTCCTCGCTCCCTCCCGCGGGGCCTGCCGCAGGCCCCTCCCGCCCAGAGCCGCCGCCGCTCACCTGTGGGCGGCTGAGGCCCCGCCCCCTCGCAGCCCGGGCGGCCAGGTGAGCGCGGTGGCTCCGGGCGGCTCCGGCCTGAGCGTGGGAACTTCCTGCCGCCCTGTTTGTCTTGGGCTGCCCGGGAGGGGCTCCCAGCTCCGTCCGCTCCGGCACGCTCGCAATCGCCCAGCGTGAAAGGGAGGAATTGTTCCCGTGACCTTTGCTTTCCTTGTCAGAGGTGCACCGACTCTCCTCCCTAAAGGCCAGGCCAGCCCTGGTTTCCCACTCCCCAAGGGACTGAAAGGGCCACCTTTGCGCCTGAGGAAGGGAGGGGCACGCGGGGGTGGGGGGTGACAAACGCAGCAGCATCGGTCCCTGCCTGAAGGAGTGAGGCTTCACACCCATCTGTCCCCCCTCCCTGAGCCAGCCGCTGAGATGACCTTCCCTGTCCCACGAACCACCCCCCCCCACCTCTTTCCTGTTCTTCGCTGCCCTCGGTGCCTCCCAGGACCCAGAATAGGACCCAGCCCAGAGTCAGAGGCTCAATCAAGCTCCCCAGCCTAGCTGAGACACCCCACCCCACCCCTGAGAGCAAGGCAACCCCCCTCCTCCCACTTCCACGGACCCTGCCTCTGGAGGGTGCCACCAAGGCTGGTCTCTACAGGCAGGGCCACAGGCCTCTACATCAACTTCTTACTGCTCTGCCTTGACCTCCTCTGCCCCTTGGTCTCATGGCCAGCCTACAGCCAGGCTGCCCACCTGCCCTGCCTCGGCGTGGCTGGTGGCCCCAGGGTGTGACCCCGACAGCCGTGGAACCTCGGGTGCATCGGCCACGGGGCAGCCTTTGCAACCAGCGCAGTTGGGGTTAAGGGCAGCCTCGGATCACGGAGGTCCCATTTCCGATTTTCCAGAAGATGCCAATTATTAATGATCATTGTTCTTTCCTTCTGGGGCATGAAAAAGCAGGTTCGGCTCACAACCGGAAAAGCAGCAGGTCAAGGTTCCCAGAGTATGAAATGTCAGCCTCCGGCAGCAATGACATTCACCCAGAAGCACTAAAAATAGACTCCAGAACAGAACCATCCAGTCTCTGGAGGCTGGGGGAAGAAGGTGAGCTTAGGGCAGAAAGGACGCTCCCCAGCGATGTCTGTGGCCAGCCACATGGCAGGGCAAGTTGTTTACTTGTTTTGTTCTGGGTTGTTGTTGTTGTTTTTCCCTTAAGAGACAAAAAGAAAGCAAACTTAAAAAGGGTCAGCCCTGAAGGAATTTGGTCTTTTAAGAATGACTTTACTGGATGTCAAGTTCAGATAGAAAGGAAAGACCCAGCCTGGAGCGTGATGTGACCACGGCGGGTCTGGGGCTTGGCCCCAGGAGGACAGAAAGCTCACTATCCTTCCCAGCTCCAGGGGACTGGCTACAGCAGCCTGACTGCCTGAGGCCAGCACAGAGAGAACTTCTGTGATGGTGGGAATGTTCTTTATCTGCTCTGTCCAACATGGGAACCACTAGCCACATACAGGTATGCGTCAAGCTCTTGAAACGTGGCAATTGAGGCTGAGCAACAGAATTGCCCATTTTATTTCACTTTAATTGACTTAGATCTAAAAAGCCATATTTAAATGGTGGCTATTGGCTACCATAGTGGACAGCCCTGTGTTGGGCTTTACGGGAAGGAGAGCTGCGATCAATTAGCAATGTCTGCTGGGAACACAGGATTGGATGATAAGGCATGAACGCTGCATTACCAAATGACCACCACCAGCGAGGTCACCTGATGCCTAAGTCATGGATTCTGATGCCTGGACAGTTTTTGTATTTAGGAGGAAAAAATATCTGTGAGGTTTAGTGCCACACCCCCGTGACATGCGGCATTCTGGTCTTTCCTACAGGCAACTGCAATTCTCTTAAATGGTCTCCCTCCCTGTGGGACCCCATCTCCAACATTTCTACCCTTCTCTACACAGGAGCCAGAAGGGTCCTTCCCAAACACCAATCTGACCACACTCTACCTTGCTCAAAACCCTGCATCTAACCTCCTCACCATGGCCATCAGCGCCCTTCCCTGCAATGTCTCTCTGACCTCATTCTCTTTCGTTCTTCTCCATCCCCAGCTAATATAGATGGCCCCCACCCCTATCTGATGCTGGCTGCTTCCTTTCCTTCTCCACTGCCCAGGAAACCCCAAAGAGAGAGCAATCTCTTGCCCTCATTGTGGTATCCTCCACCCAAAGCACAGTTTTAGAATAGCTCCTGCTGGCAACCTAATGTGATTCCAGGAACTGTCATGCAAATTCTTTTATTGTGCCCTCAAAGTAATAAGACAAGTACCATTGTTGCCCTGTTTCACAGAGGAGGAAACCAAAGGATCTGGCCAAGGGCATTAGAGAAAGTGGCAGACCTGAGCATGGGAAGATGGCCATCACAAACCTCACTTTCTGCACAGAGCAATCTGTTTCAACACAGTGTCTGTGCTGAGAATGAGAACCAGGTCCCAGAACTTCTAGTCCAGAATTTCTTCTACTGCTTTTCAACACATGCTAGAGAAAAGAAGAGATGGATGGACAGGTGGATAGGTGCATGGATGAGTGGATGGGTGGTGGGTAGATGGGTGGTTGGATGGATGGATAGATGAATGGATGGGTGGAAGGATGGATGGAAGGACGGGTGGATGGATGGATGGATGGATGGATGAATGGATAGATGGAGGGGTGGGTGTATGATGGATGGATGGATAGACAAATGGATGGATGGGCAGATGGATGAATTGGTGGACAGGTGGGTGCGTCGGTGGGGGGATCGTGGAAGTGTAATGGACAGATGGATGCATGTGCATGAATAAAAGGGCAACAAAACACCGTAAGAAGTGAAATAAAAGGTCATGACTAGGGGCGTGGATAACAATCCACCTTTTTCTTAACCATTTTTTAGGGTTATCAAAAATTCAGGTCATGCAAGAAATTCTTTGAGCCTTTTCTTTTAAAGAGATAAAACGCATGATAAGCGATGTGCATGTTTCCGGAAAGCCCTGGGCTGTGCGAGGCCACTTGCCTCTCTCCTCCCCTTCTGGCTCACTGAACTCCGCCCTAACGCAGCTTTCCCAAGGGAAGGCTGAGAAACAAAAGCAGTTTCTTCTGAATGGAACTCTCCCCTGAGCCAAAGAGTAAACACAGGCGAGCCTGGAAGAGCCCAAGTTGGTGTGTGTCTGCTCCGGCAATGATTACATAACCAGGACGTACCTGGGAGAGGCGCTGATCCAGAGGATTTTAACAGGCTGGGGGGGTGGGGAGGATGCTGGGGGTGCCGGGGGAGGAGGGCGGGGCACGCCCAGGGCAGGAATGGCTCTGCAGCTACCTGGCCTTGCTGGGAACTGGAGCCAGCTCGGACTGGGAGGGAGGAAATTGAAGTGTCATTTACTGAGGCTGCCCTTGCAGGATTGTTGTTTTTTTGTGCTTTTGGGCAGTTTTTTTTTTTTTACTTCACAACAGCAGTACCGGCTAGGGACAGGTATGTTCTCTTTACAGATGAGAAAACAGAAATGAGACACAGAAAGGTACCACCCTTAACCTAAGTCGCACAGCGATTGCGGCAGAATGGGGAGATGAGCCCTAGTCTGGCCCCAGAGCCTGTGGGGCTAACTGAGCTGTCTGGCCTCTCCCTCTTCTTTCTCTTTCCCACTTTCCCTGCCCCTCCTGCCCTCTGGCTCGCCCACGGAGTCATGCATCCATTTATTCTTGCGCTGTTTCTATCCATCCATCCACCTGCTCAGGCCCCAGTCGCGTCCCACCCCCCCCCCCGCCCCCCATCCTGGGCCGATGGGGGAAGAGGAGAGGAAGAGAAACCAGATGCAGCTGCTGTCCCTGAAGAGCTGGTTTCTGCCGAGGGAGTGAGACCCATCAGTATCCGTCTGCCACGGGATGTTAGAATCCCGCGTGGGTGCGCGTGGCGGACCAGGAGGAGTTTTATAGTGGTTTTCTCATGAGATCCAGGTCAGGGTCTCTCCTCCCTGTGGGAGAAGAAGAAACAGGTCCACAGAGCCTCAGGAGTCTCAGCCTTAGGACCTGGAGTTCAGGGAGCGCTTCTCAGAGGAGGCAACCAAGCAGGCTTGGGGAGCACACCTGAGATTTCCTCCAGCATAGGTGGAAAGGGTAGCTGTGTTTCTGGCATTGAGAGCCTTGCGATGGAGGAGAGGCGGTGAGGAGGTTAGGGTCCACTATGGCCTGGTCACCCCCCCAGACCGGGCGGCTGCAGCCTCAGGGCTCTTGGCGGGGGTGGGCGCTGGGGAAGGCCCCACCTGGCCAGGCCGAGGACAGGAGGCCCAGGACATGGCTGAGTCAGACCACCCCTTCTCCACATGACCCAGAGTGAGCATCTCTCCTCTCTAGACCCCAAGCGCCTCATCTGTAAAGTGAGGACAAGAGGATTCTGGGAAAAACCGTGGGCATGGCTGCTGGGCCCTAGCGAGCCTGCAGACCTGTTTCCCCCCGCCCCCAAGAGACTGAGAGCCAGGAGACTGGTTAGCAGGCGACAGGGCCATCTAGGACTCCCAGCCCAAACAGGGGACCCCTCCCAGGGGTAGGACCCAGTGTACAAGCCCCATCGTGAAGGAGGCCTCCCTCTTCTGCCACACCCAAGGGGCTCCCAAGAGCCACGCTGCCATTATGTAAGCCAACTACCCAGCCACCGCTGGCCGGTTGTGTTGCCGTGTAAATAGAGTCCTGTATTTACCTACCATGGGAAAGGGACAGGTCTGCCTGGCGAGGCAGGCAGGGATGAGCTCAGAGGCCTTCAGCTTTGATTTCTGTGACATTCCAAGCGTGCACACATCCTGTGCCCACCAACTGGGCATCTGTTGGGGCACATTGGCGGAGGGATCAGTGGGAAGCTACAACCTGGGAGCCCAGGCCATGGGTCTTCAGGTCGCATGCTTGGGGTTGCAGCCTTGGCCAGGGAAGCCGGCAACAGGAGGCCAGGCCAAGACAGCATCTGGGTGACAAGTTTCCAATGGTCCCCAATGGCCCCAAAGACCTCCCTGGTGTCGGTACCACTCAGCTGCCCTGGATGGAACAGGGACCATCTGCACAGGATATCAAGGAGCTCAGAGACTAGAGGAACCAGCCCTGGGTACAGCCCTACCTCCCATCAGCACTGCTCCAGGGCACCAGACTTCCATTAAGAAGCTAGTATGTACAAAAAACCTTTGTCTTTAATTCCCAGAAAAATCTCAGTGGTCACATTGTTTTACACAAGAAGAGAGGCAACTGACTGAGCCTACACAGCTAATGAGATGGAGTCATGATTTGAACCCCTGGTCTGTCTGGCCCGAAGTAGTTATTTCTAATAAATATACTGCCCTCACTGTTTCAGTGCTTTCATCTGCCAAGTAGGGACAGTCATGAAATCCAAGAAATGGCATCGCTCTGTACTCTGGGACCATTATGGCAGGTTTGAGCGGCATTATCTGTTCATGAATCCTTGGTTGGATCAATGTGTGAATGGGTGAATGGACAGTGGGATAATTAGGTAAACAAGTGAACAGTTGGGTAAATGAGTGCCTCCTTTATGAGGTGAGGAAGAGGGAGGGAGGGATGGATGACCTATAAGCAGATAGACTGGTTCATGGAATAAAAGGTAGATACATAGATGAAGGGATGGATGATTGAAAGGGTTATAGGTGATGGGATGGATGGATGGATTGATAGGATGGATAGACAGATGATGGGTGGATAGATGGATGGATGGATGGATTGATAGGATGGATAGACAGATGATGGGTGGATAGATGGATGGATGGATGGATGGGCAAATAGGATGGATACATGAATGGGTAGAACGGGTGGATGGAAGGATGGATGGATGAGTAGGTAGGATGGATAGACAGATGATGGATGGATGGATGGATGGATGGAAGGATGGATGGAAGGATGGACCTTTGAATGGATGGGCCAACAGATGACTGAAGAGACAGGTAAGCACATAATGAATGGATTAATGAACCAGTGGATAGGTGGCAGGCTACATGGAGGATTGGTATCATAAACAGAAGACCAGCTGGAGGGTGGATGGAAAGTGAGGTGGTGAGTGGATGGATGGGTCCCTTCTGATCTAATCCTGGCTGCATAAGAGACTCTTTCAAATACCTACTGTCTCCCCCAAGCAAGATCCTGCTCTGCAGTCTGGGTGTGGCCCAGACCTTATGTCAGAGTCACCTTTTGGACTCAGTATCCCCTCTACTGGGCCAACGAACCTGTGGCAGGTGGAGTGTGTAGTAGGGGTCTACACAGGGCCCTTTCCTCTTCTCCAACATTGCCAAGTCCAGGCTCCTAAGTTAGGGCTCCCAGAACAGCCTCCTCTCCTAATCCCCCCTCTCCCCCCACAGGTGAACCAGCAGCTCCTTTCCCATCCGGGGGAAGAAGCCAGAGTGAGAGTCCCAGATGGGAGAGGGGGGTGTCCCCAGCCCTGACATGTGTCCCTGGAGGGTGATGCCCATCTCTGGGCCTCTGCTGCCCCAGTAGGCAAGCCGACAGGAGTGAGGACAAGACTGACAGCTGGAGGAGCCCTGGAGGCCCTCACTTTATCCGCGGCCACAGCCCCCAGTGCTCCTCCTCAGAGCCCAGGGTCTCTGAACCCCACTTTCTGGGACCACCTGAATGGGCCCTTCCAGGGTCGGGAGGCTGAGGCCTTGGCCAGGACAAGTCACCACAGCCAGTGAGGGAAGAACAGTTGGACCAGGAGAAGACTCCTGGTTTGCCCGGGCTCCTCATCTTGTCGGGCCCGTCTCCCCACACCACGCCGCTCCCCCAGGTACTGCCTTCCCGTCTTTTACCTTGAACGCATGTTGGAAGCCGGCCTAGGTTAGGGACTTACCACTTTTTGCAGCGCAAGGGTCTGGGAGGTCCTAGGTCTGCCTGCGGGAGGGGTAGCAGGGTATGGGAGTCATGATGTGCCGCACTTGCCCCAGAGACAGGGGGAAAGGGCAGGAAGTAGAAGCAAGAGGCCCTGGGGCAGGCTGCAGGAACAAGGGCTGTGCCCCCTTCTGCCCACTTCGTGGCCTTGGCGTGGTGGATCCCTGAGGATGACCTCCTGCCGTGGTGCCATCACCATCTCAGGGCCACCATGGGGTACCAGGCCCTTCCCCTCTGAGATCCCAAACGAGAGGCCTAGGCCAGGCCTGGGAGGAGAGGGAGGGACCAGAAGGGAGCCCGGGACTCGCCGTTCCCAGCACACCCTGACTCAGCTGCCCGCCCCACACTGATCAGCCATCAATCTTGTCCCCTGGGAGTCAGAGCAAGGGCCCTGGACCTTGTCAATCTGCTTGAGCACAAGGAGCCTGAGCCAGACCATTCCCACGCCAGGCCAGCCCCTGAGGAGGAACCTGTCACAGGCTTGGGGTCCCCACTCCCACACACAGAGGCCGCGTGTGTCCCCATTACAGCACTCAGTAAACCAAGCCCCCTAGAGACCCTCACCATGGCCCAGCCACAGGGCACACAGGGCTGTTTCCTGGGCCCCCCGTTGCCGCTTGTGGGCCCTCACTGTGAGCACAGGGAGGGAAAAAGCTGGCCCACCAAGACCAGGAGGGCTGGGCCTCTTTGGGCAGCTTTTCTGGGAGATCCTCATGGGGCCACATGAGGGCCAGGGTGGTACAGCTAGAGACTGAAGGCAAGCCCGGTGGGGTTCCTCCTCATGCCCACGGCTGCTCTCTGCCTCCTGCGTGGCCAGAGCACCCGCTACGTCTGACACAGCACCTGAACTTCCCCAAGGGGTGTTGGAGGCCCTGGTTTTCAGACAGTCTCCCCAGCAGGGAAAGGGATAGAAACCACAGACGTTTCACAGGTGAGGAAGCCAGGACTCCGAGAAGTTCAGTGAGCAGCCCAGGGTTGCAGAGTGAGGAGAGGGAAGGGGGGATTCAAACCCAGACCTGTGTCTTGCCCATGCTGGGTGGTGAACAAACGCACAGACACCACTGCACATGCTCTAAGCCTCCACCCTGCGATGTCTCTGCCTGGCTGACAGCTTCATGGGGCCCGGTTCCTGCTAAAATACCTCCAGAGATGGGGTGTTCGCTACTGGGCTGGTGCCCGCGTTCTCAACCCCTGATGGCTGTGCCATTCCTCCCCACACCCCACCTGCCAAGGTCCAGGATCTGCTCCAGCTCACACAGGTAAATCCTGTTCCTGCCCCTGGGGCAGCCGGCGGGCTCCCAGCAAGTTCCAAGTGAAGCTTCTGGAGACTTGATCCCTGACCCCTTCCCAAATTCGCTTGCACACCTGGCTGCCCTCCTCTGACCTCGCTGAGCCTCTCCCTAGCCCGGCTTCCACGCACAGAGCCTGCCGAGCCTGCCGTGGGTCCCTGGTCCCTCACTGGCCTCTGGGCAGCCCTGGGCCATCCAGCTCTGAAGCTGAGAACTGGGAAACCCCACTCTGCCCAGGCAGCTTGCTTCCCGGACCCCTCTGCACACTTCTCTCGGCCCCAGGCAGCATGGAAGACTCTGGAGTGTCCCTGGCTCTGGGAGGGGAGGAGGAGCGCTCCGCAGCATTGAGCCGAGGCAGCAGCGAACCCCTCGTCCAGACAAGGTGCACTACCAAGCCCAAAGCCTGGGGAGGAAAGCCCGTTGCCCTGCACGCAGGGCAGGGCAGGCACAGATGCACGTGGCCAACGCTTTCCAAGGTAGACTCTGCTTCCGTAGGACGTGGACAGGACCCAGGCGGGCTAGAAGTCACAAGACGAAGCCAAGTCTTTACTGTGGACTAGCTGGCGCCTTGACTAGGCCCTCCCAGAGGAGAGAGCAAGCAGTTTCTCAAGCCAATTTGACCTCCAAAATCCTTCTCCTGGAACATCTTCTGGGACCAGTGTTCCTTGGAACCCTCTTTGAGAAATAGCCCAAGTTGCTGGCGAAGCCCCAAACATCCCCATGTGAAGCTGGGTCGGAGGAGACCCAGGGACACCAGGGACCAGACACAGGCTCCCTGCCCAGCCCCTCCCACACCCAGGGACCCGTGGAGGAAAGGTCCCCACCTTTCCTGGGGTTGCGTCCCTGCTCCAAAGATTCTGTGGCCCCGAAGCCCATCACACCACCAGCACCAAGAACATGGGGCCAAACGGCAGCCCTTCCTGGGGCCCGCAGATGCGGCCTAGCAGAGCCTGCAACTCAAGGCCAGAGACCAAAACTTTAGGAAGGTACAGAAAGGCCCCTGCACGTGCCCAGCCTGGCTGGGGCCCCCAAGAGGGCCTCCCAGCCCAGTTCCAAGGCCCTCATCCTCCTCCCTGGAGACTGATGGTTATGCCCACTGTGCAGATCAGCAAGCTGAGGCTGGGAATTATCCTCAGTGGCTCTGGTCACACAACTCTGAGTACCAGGACTTGAATTTCTGTCCTTTGGACCAAACTGTGAAGGGACTGTTCTGGGTGGCATTCCATCACCCCTGCTCCCGCTGGTCAGCAGACAGACCTGCGACCCTGGAGAGCCCAGAGCCCTGCAGAAGCCGAGCTTTCCAGGAGGTGACCCAGGCTCAGATATCCTCCTGGCCTAAAAAGAGCACGCCCCTTCCCAGCCACGTACCCTCGGTCCTGCAGCCACCTCCAGCCCGACAGCACACTCCCTGTGAAACCCTAGGCTATGAGGTCGTGCGGAGCTGAACGCCAGGGGAATGGGCCCCGGAAAGGCGCGCCTAGCAGATCGTCAGCCCTGCCCGGCGAAGGGGACAGGTCCCAGCCTGACGGCCATGCCAGCGCTCCTCCCACACACCAGGATGGGACCATGGGCAGATCCTGGGCTCCCACGCCAGCCCCTGACTGGGCTAGGGCTCCTGGGTGGCAGCAGGAGCCCTGGAGATCCAAAGAAAATGACAACACGATGCCCCTTGTTCCAAAATGATGAGGAGCCTCCGGCCAGCAGCAAGGAATCCTGCAGGCCAGCACAGGCCCCTCGGAGTGTGACGCCCCACACGGCTCCAGGATAAAGTCTGTAATGTCCCAGCTGTGACTTGGCCTCCTGTCCCTGTCTCGTCTTTCCGGGCCACTCCTACCCTGTGCGTCTGCCAGCAGCAGCACCCTGCCTTCCACAACACGGAGGGCTGACTTCTGCCCCAGGTCCCTGCTGACTCCAAGGACAGGCCCCCCCCACTCAGGAACCTGCACCTCCTTGGCCCTCCCCAGGAGCGAAATGACACGTGTATTGTTCACTAGACCGTTGTCCGCACCAGGAGGGGCCTCCCCACCATGTCTCCAGGTGGACCGACGCCTGCCTGGCTCACAGGAGGGGCTCAGGGGTGCTTGTGGAAGCACCCAGTTTAACCCCTCTGGGCTCCTCAGCTGAGACCATGAGCAGCCAGGAGACCCTCCACGTGGTCACCATCAGCCCAAATCCCGAGTCCTGACTGTGAGCTCCAGGGGGGCCCCAAAGTGCTCGGTGCTGGGCAGTGCATGCAGTAGGCACTCAGCAGTGCTGGGAACCCCTGGCCGGCTCTCTCTGGGGTCACCGCCCACCACGTGGTGATGCGTATTTGCAAGACGTGGGAAAGGTCATTTCTGCCCTAGAAACCGAGCAACGTGAAGGGGATGGATGGACACTTCAAGGGGTAGTGACAACGGCTAGTAAGTCACAGCCTGCACAGTAAGTTGTCTGATAAAAAGGGTGCACGGAACAGGATGGAAAGATGAGGAGGTGAGTGGGAGCCCTCTGCACTGACATGTCACCTTCAATCTGCCACCCGAGTGACACCCAGGATGGCCACACTCTGCCCAGACACGCAGATAAAGCTAGTTGTTCGGCAGGTCCTGGCGAGTCAACGGCTGTGGCGGATGGACGCGTTCCTCCCACGGTGCAATGCACGCTGGTTCTGGAAGCTTCCATCAGCCGAGCGTCCTTGGTCAAACTCAGCTCTGGACCCTCGAGCCACAGTGTGATGAGGGGAGCGTAGGCAGCGGTGTGAGCACGAGAGGCTGCCCTGTTCCCCATCACTGCCCTCACAGGCCTCTCCCTGGCTCCTCCTCCAGCGTCCAGCCCTAAACCAGGGAAGCTGGTGATTCAGCTTGCCCGTAACATCTTCCCAGGTACCTCCTCTATGCCAAGCATGGGATGCCAGGGCTCAGTTCTGGGTCCACCTGGTCCTCCCAGTGCCTTGACTACATACAGTACTAGCAATGATGCTCAAAGTCTCCCTCTGAGCCCCACTGCTATCGCTCTGTCCAGGACGAGAAGGAGGCCTCGATCGCAGGGTCCAGGGCCCCCTCAGGCCACGGCACGCAGAGCTTCATGTGAGCTGGGGCCCTGGGATGTCCCAGAAGTGGCCGAAAGAACCACCAGCCCTGGGATGACCTGGGGCAGCAACAAGGACAGGGGCTGGAACACCAGGAGCCCCACACGGGGCACATCCCAGCATCACGCTCGCTCCGATGCCAGAAGACCCTGCGTGTCATCAGCTCATAGGCTGGGGATGCAGACAATGAGCAGGACAGGAAGACAGAGGGAGGGTGTGATGGGCGGAAATATGACATTTGGGAGAATGCGGAGTCAGCGTTTCCACCCCAGGGCAGGTGGGAGGCGAGGGGGAGGAACGCTGAGCTTGAAAGTCGGGTAGTCTGCTCCGTGCATGGCCGAAGCGGGGGGGGGGGGGGCCCAGAGGGACCCAAAAGGACCCAGAGGGACCCAGAAGGAGCCTTGGAAAGCAGCCAATCCCATCCCTTCATGATGGGGGCAGTGGGGACCAGGTGGGGAGTGGGGCGGGCAGCGACCTTCTTGAGGTCACAGAGCAAGTCAGGGAGGGTGCCAGGGTTTACATGCGTTGGGGATGCCCTGGCCTGGGCTCTGATCTGGCACCTTCTGCCTCCTTGAAGCTCAAGAGGAGCCATTTGAGTCCACAGAGCAACGTGGGGTCCTATCAGCTAGCTTGAGACATAGCAGGGAGTGGGTGTTGGATAGATTGATGCTTTCCAAAACCCCAGATGGGAACAGCTGCTCTGTCATGGCCCAAGCATGGGTCTGCCATGGCCTTGTCCACTCAGCTGCCCCCTGCCAGACGTCCCAGCAGCGCAAGCTCACTGAGTGTGGAATGGGTGGGGGGCTGCGGGGTGGCTGGACTATTGAAGGGATGAGTGAGGAGAGGACAAGCGGTCCTATAGAAGGAATGTTTGTGTCCCCCCCCAAGTTGTATGTTGAAATCCTAACCCCTACAGCAATGGTTTGAGGAGGTGGGGTGTGTGGGAGGTGATCAGGTCACAAGGCTGGAGCCCTACCAGATGGGATCAGTGCCTTATGAAAGGGGCCCCGGAGAGCACTCTTCCTGCTTCCTCCGCCTGAGGACACGGTGAGCGGTCATGGTCCGCAAACAAGGAGACAGGTTCTCACCAGACACTGAGTCTGCTACAGCCTTAATCTTGGACCCGCAGCCTCCAGAAGTGTGAGGAATAAATCTGTGCCATCTACGAGACACCCACGTCTATGGGAGCCTTGTGGTTGCAGCCCGAGCACACTCAGCGGGCAGAGGGATGATGGATGGGTGGACGGGGCAGCGGGGGCCCACTGACGCCGAGGTCCTGGTTGTCCTGGGGTCTGGGCAGCTATAGGGGATGCTACAAGGGGCAGTGAGGTCTGACTCTGTGCCCCAACTCTGGGGATGGGAGCCGTGGGAAATAACCAGATGGGGGGACGGCCACCGGCTGGGACGCTGGCTTCAGGCTCAGACCCCTGCAAACCCTCCATGACATCAAGTCAAACCTGTTGTCTGGCCCTTTGAGTCTTAAAGGACCCCAGGAGCTTTAACCCTGCTACCTGCTGCAGCAAGAGGGGGTACGTTGGGAGCACAAGGGAAGAGCCCACCCTTTCATGCCACCACCAACCTGGCAAATTCCAGATGATCCTGATGCCCCACGTGTAGTGCGACAGCGAGTTTGAGCACAAAGGTGTCCAACATCAAAACCAAATGCAGCCCTGGAAACCCCCATGAGCTGGGCTTACAGGCCAGTGTGGCCACTGAAGGCCAGTGCAACTCCAAAATTAGCACCTGCTAGACACACGCCTTATCACCATGTGGCAGACCTTGCTCTGTTTCTCCCAGGCCTGCCACATCCCAATGCCCTAATCCCGCTAAGCTGGCCATGAAATACTTAGAAACAGATCTAATCAGAAGCGTACAAGATTTCTAGGACAAAATGATGAAATGCCATTAAAGAATGAAGGGCTGAATAAGTGGAGAGAGATGTTCTCTGAGAGGGATCTAGTTTCACAGTTGGCCAAATCTTCAGGGACTGATATATTTACTCTCTTCTCTTCAGAATCCCAGCAAGGCTCTGAGTTTGGGTTTGTGTCATTTCTTTAAAAATAAAACCAAATTTTCTTTTTCTGGGGGGTGGGGGAATTAGACCATGTGAATCTGATGTTCAGGGAGGAAAAAAATCAACCTCAAAAATTGTCAAGATGGCTTTAGAAAGGGAGACCAGGGGCCCCTCGGTGGTGTGGTAGGTTAAACATCTGACTCTTTGTTTTGGCTCCAAGTCATGATCTCAGGGTTGTTGGATCAGACCCGGCACTGGGCTCTGTGATCATCATGGATTCTGCTTGGGTTTCTCTCTCTCTCCATCTGCCCCTGCTGCTTATACTCTCTCTCTAAAATAAATAAATAAATCTGAAGAAGAAGAAGGAGGAGGAGGGGGGGGAGGGGGAGGAGAAGAAAAGGAAAGGAGGAAAGGAGGACCATGAAAGGACACGACTGACCTGTAAGGACCTATTTAGAAACTGTCCCTGCTCCCCTCCCCCAGGGGATTGACTTGGAGACAAGTCCTGGAAACCAGCTCCAAGTAACAAAGCCCAAATACAAGGGTGGGTCAGGCCAGATGGAGACATCTGATCAGTGGGGGGATGCATACTGTCTCCCTGGTTACCAAGGAGTATGGGCCCCGCCCTTTGGGAGCCTTTTGGGCTCCAATCCCAATCAAGGTGTAATAGTTAGTTCAAATGTCTACTAGGGTAAATTGTAACTCAATTGGTGACCTAGCATCACTGTGGAGTTTCCTGTGTGTGTTACGATCTCATTGGCCACCTGTGCGTGGACAGGCCCAACCGCATGGCCTTTGCCCTTAAAAGCTAGACTGTGAAACAGAGAAGGGTCGCCCTCTCTTGTAAGAGGTGCGGCCCCGAACGTTCGGTTAGATTCTTGATGCTTGGCGCGAAATAAAGCTTTGCTTGACCTTCGCTTTTTATCAGTCTCGCTCCTTTAATCACGGGCCCATTACTGGGGCATAACAGACCAGATATTAAAACTTATTCTGAGGCTATGGTAACTAAATGGTGTCCTCCTGGCATGGGAACAAACTAATTAGCAGGAAAAAGAGTTCAGAGGTTCCTCCCAGTATATGTAGGAAATTAAAACAAATGAAAAATTTTTTGTTTAAAAGAGCCGGGACAGGGCATCTGTGTGGCTCAGTCTTTAAGCATCTGCCTTCTGCTCAGGTCATGATCCCAGGGTCCTGGGATCGAGTCCCGCATGGGGCTCACTGCTCAGCGGAGAGCCTGCTTCTCCCTCTCCCACTCCCACTGTTTGTATTCCGTCTCTCACTCTCTCTCTCTCTCTTTCTCTGTCAAATAAATAAAAATAAAACCTTCTAAAATTTTTAAAAATAAAAATTAAAAAAATAAAAGAGCTGGGACCATGGACAAAGATAAATCCCTAACTCACATCGTACACAAGAATAATTTCCAAATGAGTTAAAGGTAAAGGAGTTTTGTGTTTTTTCTTTATAAACTACAAGCATATGGAAAACAATAATGATAAATATCCTTATAACCTCACAGTTATCAAAAAGTCTTCCTACACAAGACAGGAAACCTAGAAGCCATTAAAGGAAATAAATAAATAAATAAATAAATAAATAAATAAATAAAATTAAGTACACAGAACACATAAAAACTCTTAAAGCACTGTGTTTTAGGAAGGCCACTCTGGTGACCAGGATGGGAGAAACATTGGTGGATGATGCCAGCAGGAGGTCAGGAGAAGTCCAGGGGGAAGAAAGTGACCATAGCCCTTTAGAAGGTATCAGTACAAATCAGAACAGGGGCCAGGCAGGGCTTGTGAAGGACACCAGAATTACACTGGGGTTTAAAACACCTATAATAGAAACAGGCTTTAGTAATGTAGAATGCACTTCACCTTTTCCCCAGCCAATCCTTGGTGCTAGAGAAAACTCCAACTTGGCCCAATCAGATTCACTCCCTCCCCTGCCCCAAAAGCAAACTTGGGGTGTGTTTGAGGGAAAATGGAGATGCCCACTCACCAGGTGAGACAGGCTAGGAGGAAGCCCTTGAACACTTCAGTCTCCAGATATGGTCCCCTCCACTCCCACACCCCAGCTTCTCTGCTTTTCCAGTGGTCCCCAGACTGTGCCCAGGACTCACCTGAGGGCTTGTGAAAACACAAGTTGTTGACCTTGTCCCCAAAGTCTCATCTTTTTCAGAACTGCATTGCCTACTCTCTTACCCATGCCTTTCCACATGAGTTTTAGAATCAGTTCCTCAACACCTACAAAACAGTTTGCTGGGACTGGGTTCAGGTTGAATCTACAGATCAAATAATATTGGGTTTCTCAATCCATGAACATGGACTACCTCTCCACTTACTCCCAGAGTTTCTGATTCAACAAGTCTAAAGAGGAGCCAGAGATTTTGCATTTCTACCCCATGCCCAGGTGACCCCACCTTGAGAATGGCTGCCCTAGGCCTGGGCAGGAAGCCCCACTGGGTTTGGAAGTTGGGGCTATTCTGAAGACTGAGGCCTCCTGGGCCCCAGGATATCAGAGGGAGCTTTTGTTCCTATGCAAATCACATCAGGCCAGTTCTTCTGGGATTTGCATGCTAATAGCTGACTTTTTCAGGTTTTTAATCTCTGGCAGATAAACAGTGAGTGCCAGGAATCTGCAGGTGTGTAGGTTCAAGGAGACACAGCCCCTTGCGGGAAAAGCCTTTTTCTCTAAGTATCCAATTCCTCAACTTTCTGGGTGAATTTCTCACCTCTTGCAACTTCCTCTCCCAATAAATATCTTCTCAGGAAATCTCAGAAAATCAACCCCAGGTCTGAAACTAAGGCTCTGCCCTTTCTCAACAGGCCATGGTAGTGGCCTCTGGCTGACTCCAAGGTGAGTCCAACTGGTTGGCCCAGGAAGGGCCTGAGCAGTCACAGGAATCCTTGGAGGACAAAACATGACATTGTGGGCAGAGGGCTGGCATGAAGGACACCTGCACTTTCTTCCCACCATGGAGAAGATGAGAGCCACCTAGGGAAGGTGGAAGGAACAGCATGGGTGAGGCTCAGAGGCCAACACGAGGCCTCCATTAGATCATGCAGGTAGAAATCAGAGTGGCTCCCCTGCTGCTTGCCTGTGACTCTGAAGTCCAGGTCCTCACTGGAGCAGAGCTCATCCAGAGAGGTGCCGGCCCATATAGAGCTCAGTTCTGTGCAGGACAGGTGCGCAGGAGCTCAGTGACATAAGTTGTGGCCCAGGGGAGGTGGCTGTGGCCCATCTCTCTGGCTGACAGTGTGGGTAATCCTGGACAGGGGGCTTTATTCTCCTCTGGGAGCCCTGACAGCTCCTTCTCCTCCCCAGTGTCTGCAGGGGCCCCAGGAACAGGACTCCATCCCTCAGATTCCTCCCAGGGGCCAATTAAGAACCTGGTCTGGGGAAACAGGGACCCCCCAAGAGGAAAGGGTGGCTATGGCTCCAGAATGCAGTAATTGGATTGCCTTTGAGCTTGAGTTGCCATTGACATTGGGGTCTCTGATCAGCATACACAGAGGGCCAGAGCTGTTCCCATGGACCCAGACACAGCCCTTTTGTTCCCAGAGCTACAAGACAAGCCATAGCCTTTGTGCCCAGCAGAGGGGAAGTCCTGAAAACCCCATGTCCCTAACTCCACATTCTCTCCCTGCATTGGGGCTCTGGTGCCCTTGAGCTCAAGTACAACCCTGGGCCCAGACCCCAACCCTGGGGGCTGGTGTACCAGGTGGGAGGTTTGGGGTCCAATCTGGAGCTGCCATCAATGCCAACGTCTTTCAAAAGTGGCCAAGAACCACCCTTTGGTAGATGCCCACATGCAGCAAGGCCAAGACTTGAATGGCCAGGAGCTTCTGCTCCAAGGTCCCATAGACCCGGCTTCGAATCCCAGGTGGGGACCCCAACAGCTGTATGAGCCCAGGCTTCCCAGGCCTCACCAGGCTGTGCCAGGTAGAGTGAGGACATCCCAGGCTGTAGTGAGGGTCAGAGGTGATGAGGAGGTGCTCCGCTCCATGGCTGCAAGGCCTGCGGCATGTGAGTCGAAGAGGCCATCACTGCTATTTCTTTCTTTCTTTTTTTTTTTTTACAGCTCCACTTTTATTTAATAAAAACAAGAGATGGTATGAGTGAGGACAGGGAGTGTGTGGTGTCATGTTGATTTTTTTTTTTAAGATTTATATGTATTTATTTGAGAGAGCATGAGAGAGAGAGAACATGAGAAGAGAGAGGTCAGTGGGAGAAGCAGACTCCCCGCCGAGCAGGGAGCCCAATGTGGGACTCAATCCCAGGACTCCAGGATCATGACCTGAGCTGAAAGCAGTCACCCAATCAACTGAGCCACCAGATGCCCTCATGCTGATTTTCAGGAGGACTTGATTTCACTCAGCATAATCTCCTCCTGTCCCATCCATGTTGATACAAAAGTTGGGTATTCATCCTTTCTGATGGTTGAGTAATATTATATTGTATATATGGTCCACATCTTCCTTATCCAGTCTTCTGTTGAAGGGCATCTTGGCTCTTTCCACAGTTTGGCTATTGTGGACATTGCTGCTGTGAACATTGGGATACACATGGCACTGCTTCTTGAAACGGTTGCAGGCTGGGTGAGCTCGGAGCACAGCCAGAGGCCAGGGACACAGGAGTGATTGAACGCTCCTCTCCGAGGGCACACTGAGGAGTGGGGCCCCGAGCTCTCAGCTCCTCCGGGCCGGAGACTGGGAGGCCGCCACCCCCATTCCCATCCTCTGGAACTCCCATCACTGCTATTTCTGTCGGGGTCCTCCGCACTCAACAGGGAAGCTGGCCCAAAGCAGCACTCGGGAAGCCCATGAGAGGCATCGCACAGATCTGCAGAGAGCCATGCACATCCAAAGTCACTGCCAGTTCTTGAAACAGCACTTCAGCGTGGCTTTGACCTTGCTGTGACCTGGCCCGGGACTAGACCCGGTCCCCCATGCAGCCCGTGGCACACATGCTGTTCTGGCGCTCATCAGCATCCTGGGGTGCCAGGCCTTGGTCTTCCAGGGTCCCTCCTACTTCTCCACTGTGCCCCACCACCCTGGGTGGGATCTTCTCACAGACCACAGCTTTGCAAACACGTATCTGTAGAGTCAGCAAGACCTCCTGCACAAGGTCCCACAGACAGGGCGGCGTAAACCACAGGGTTTCTTGTCCTCAGCTCCTGGAGACTGGAAGTCCAAGAGCCAGGCAGGGGCAGGGCTGGTTCCTCCCAAGGCCTCTCTCTTTGGCGTGCGCAGGCCGTCCACCCTCTCTGTGTGTGTCTGTGTCCTGATCTCTCCTTACAGGTAAGGACACCTGTCAGATGAGATTAGGGCCCCGCCTAATGATCTGATTTTACCTTAGTCACACAACTCAGAGAAACACTTCACTTACTACAACACTGTTTTGTTATAAAAGAGTATAACCGGGACCAGCCGGATGGAAGAGACGCATAGGGCAAGGTGTGGGGAAGGGGCGTGGAGCTCCCATGCCCTTCTACTCCCCTCAGGTCTCCACCAACCCAGAAG
The DNA here is from genome assembly GCF_902655055.1 of Lutra lutra. Classification (NCBI taxonomy): domain Eukaryota; kingdom Metazoa; phylum Chordata; class Mammalia; order Carnivora; family Mustelidae; genus Lutra; species Lutra lutra. The sequence goes on along the minus strand of NC_062287.1, from coordinate 110,602,506 downwards.
CTCTCCAAACCCAGGCTTTTGCATTTCACAGAGGCTTCATCGATTAACTCATTATTGGCCAACGGCAGGTGATTCAACCGCCAGCACCTCTTGGGAGGTGTTACTGAAACCTCCCGCCCTCTAACCACTGGGCTGGCTCCCTTGGCAACCAGCCTTGCTCCTGAGGTGCTTTCCAAAAGTTGCCTCATTAACATAGCAAAAGACACCTTTATGCTCTCATCACGGGAAATTCCAAGGGTTTTAGGAGATTTGTGCCAGGAAAGGGGACAAAGACCAAATCCACATCTCTTATTATAAATCACAATATCACACCTTTCCAAAGCCCCATTCTGCTGAACAGCACCTTTCGGGCAGCCACACCCATCCCTGCCCCTGGGGTGCCACACACTAGCAATGGTGGCATATTCTCTGCTCATTTTAGCCATCTGAGGTCCAGACCAGAAGTCTATTATGGTTTGCCTTCATCGATGTGCACAGTACCACCAGTGAGTCCCAGGCCCCAGACAAGAGGACATGGTGCTTCGGAGGGGAGCATCCAGCAGCGGGATGGTCCCTGCACGGGGCTTCCCAGGAAGAGAAGGGGTCTGGGGCAACAGAATTCACACACCAGATGAGAAGTGGATAGAAAAAGGAATCTAGATAATGTGGCACTGTGGCCCACCAAAAAACACCAGCACGGGAATTAGGCTGGATCCACTGTGACCCCTGCGACTCCCTCTGTTGGCCTGGTTCACATCACCTCCCTGTCCAGGAACCACCTCCTTGGCTTCTAAAACAGAGGAGAGGCTCTTGCTGTGTGTGACAGACACCATCGTAGACACACACTGGATCCCATTTCCCGGTCCCCCCTCTTGGGCGCTCACTGCACTGCCCAGGAAGGGGAAGAAAGAGAGCACACGAGAAGTTATGGACAGCGAGAAGTGAGCAAAAGTGACGTGTCGCTTCCAGGCACGGCGGCAAGAAGCCCCACACACACCTCCTCCACCAGAACCAAGAGACGAAGATGGCCTGGGTCTCGGGTCACCACGTTCTGGACAGCTGCCCTGGGAAGCCGGCCCTTCGGTCTGAGCTCTGTAGAGGGAAATGAAGTTTTGTGGTGCTAAGCCATTGCGACTGGGAGATGAACTTGTTACTGCAGCAAAAGTTAGCATACCCTGACTAATACACCAGAGACGCAGACGGGAGGCACACACACCTGACCGAGATCTACGCATTGTCCTGGCACTCAGTCTGTGTTCCAGCCAGCCAACACCGACAGATCTGTGGGCCGTAGGATGTGTCAAGGGCCTCCTAGCTCGTGCACGGCCGCATGGGTCATTGATGGGCTCCCCCTTGCTGGATACCCAGCCATGGGATGTGGGAGCAAGGGAAGCTGCCCCTTGGGAGGACCTCATGCCTTCCTACGGCTTGCAGCTCAGGCTTGCCCGAGCCTGCTTTCCTCTCTGCCTTGCCTTCCCAGGGCTGCTGGGCTGAGGCCGCCACCCCTGGCCGCTTCCAGTGGCCCTTCCCTCATCGCTGGCTCAGGACAGCCTGGTGATTTCAGCGTCCATGACGTTTTTCTCTGCCTTTCAGCTGCTACTTGTAGAGCCAAGTTGGAGCTTGCTCCCCTGGAGACACTGGGGAGCCGGGCTGCCCCACGCTGTCTCATTCTTTCTCAGGGTGTGCCGCGGCCTCAGACCCAGGAGAGACGATTTCACTTTCAGTGGGGCTCCTTCCAGAGGTAATGTGGGGGCCCACGGCTCGGTGGTCAGCTCCCTCAATGAATCCAAGAAGAGGGAAGGGCTGTCCCAGGACATGGGCTCCAGGCGGACAAACAGAGCGAACATGACTTTTTACAATGGGGCTTTGATCTGCCTAATGTCACAAGACAGGCTGGGGACAGACGCCAGGCCCTGTGTGACTCCTGGTTCCCACAGGAGATGTCCTGCGAGCTATTCACACGGGGAGATTCTTGGCAGGCCTGACCCTGGGTCTGTGCCCATCACAGACACAGCGTGGCAATTAGGTTTTGGAGAAAGGTGGGTGAGGCTCGTTTGGCTAAGACTTCAGCCTCCAGCCCAAAGGCATCATCACAGGGAGGGAGGGCGGGGGGCCGCCCCCACGGCCGTGGGCACCCTCCCGGTGTGAGTGAGGGTGAGCACGAGGAATTCCTGTGGTCAGGGGCAGCCTGGAGGGCACAAAGGCCGGGCTGGCGCCCTTGACAATACTCACTCTGTCCCTGGCTGGTGGTGACCTTTGCCAAAGCACTTAGTGAATGGGCCACGCTGCTCCCAGGTGTGTCCGAGCCGCGGGCGCTGGAAGAACATGAAGAGGCTGGGCTGTGGGGAGCACTCACAGGACGTTCTGGAACGCGGGTGCCCACGAGGGCCAGCTTGGGGCTCGGGCCAGGCCGGCGGGGCTGCCAGGGGCCCGTCCTTGGGGCTGTCAGGACGCATTATCCCCACCTGTGCGCAGGAACAATGGCCTCACCTGTACCGCCCTGCCATCCCCAGGTGGATGAAATGGCCCGCGCCTCCTGCCCGCAGCTCCGGTTTCCTGGCCCACTCCCCTGGGAAGGCTGCAGGAGGACAGACAGGGAACCCAGATCGAGAGAGCGGCGGGCAGGCGGCAGGGCTGGCCCTTGCGAGACCAGACACCCTGAGCATCTTCCTGCTCTGGCCTTCCGGACCACTTACTCCCAAGAGGAACCCCGCACGGATCAGCTCCCTTGCTGGGCCGTTTCTCAGCCACGCTGACCTTGGGCCCAGCAGGAACGAAATCCCTATCGTCCGGCCCAGTTCTGCATCTCAGCCTTCCACCCCCACTGCGGTGCAGACACAGTTAGATAAGAACGAACTCTGAGATGCGTCTTCCAGGCCCTGAGCTGCGCATCCTAAGACCTTTCAATCATTTAACTTTCCCAGCACCCCGTGAGTAGCTGGGGAAACGGAGGACAGCAGCTGGTAAGGGGAAACCTTGGATGTGAACCCCGGGGTAGGGCACCCCAGCCCGTGACTGCGGCCACCAACCTGGGGTAGGCACCAGGTGGTACCCAGTGCTGTGCCCTGACGCCCACGCCGGGCAACTGCTTGTTGGTTCAGAAACAAAGCACCTGGAGCGGGAGGGTAACAGGCCTCCCTTCCTAAGTGTCTCTCCAGGCCAGGCATGTCCCAAACACCCATGCACAGTCTTGACCTCCCTTCCCAGCCTCTCAACATGGGGAAGCAGGATCACCGCCCCCCAGCCCATTTTACTGAGGAGGAAGCCAGGTGAGAGGGGCGGGGTGACTGGCAAGAGGTGTGATGGGTTTCAAACGCGGCTCTTCTGCCTCCAGGAAGGGGGTGGGCGCAGGGGTGGGGGGCAGGGCGGGAGAGAGACAAGGAAGAAACAAGAGGGGCGCTGGGTGCCTGATGGAGGAGTCACCTCCAGCACACAGTCGGTGGTGGTCTGTGGTGGTAAAGAGACCTAAGGTGCCTGGGGTGGTCTTAGGGCAGTCATGCCTCCCCCAGCCCCACATCTGGGGGTCAAAGCTCATCTTGTGCCCCAGTTACCCCAAGTATCTGTCCACTTTGGGTTTTGAATGACCCCATCTCAAAATCGTCACTGCAGATGGGGCTTCCAGCCCTGGGGCAAGGGCAGGGGGTGTGGAGGGTAAACGATGCCCCACAGAGACAGGGGAACAGCACCCGCGCACAGATGGCCGTGAACCTGCGTGTCCTCGGCAACCAGACCCTTAGATGCCGGAGAGCCACGCGCGTGCCGGCCCGAGCCTCTGCGCTGTCCAGCAGACCGGGCTGGGCTGGCGTCCGCCTTTAGGAGCTTATCCTCTGCGTCCGGGGTGCGGGGACCCTGCGGCCCTGCGTCTGCGGCGTCTGGGCGACCCAGTGCGGGCGGGCGTCTGCGTGCCGGTCGCTCGGCCAACGCCAGAGCCCCGGGAACGGAATAATAAAGAACTAATTTACCCAGCAGGGCCCCTTGGGTGTCCGGGAAGCTACGGCACCTTCTCCGAGGGGCAGACGTGCTTCCTTGGGAGGAATGCCGGTGCATTCCTAGACAGTCGGTCTGTCTAGAGGCCGCACCAAGAATCCGGGCGAGGCTGCTCCGATTGCGCACTCCCCGCAGGCAGACGCAGACCCCGCGCCCCGTGGCCCCTCGGAGGCCCGAGCCACCGGCACGGGACCCCACAGGGGAGCCAGAGAAAGCATGGTGCGACTCGACTGTGCGTCCCCCAACGTGCAGAGGCTACGAACAGGAGCCCCGCGGAGCCCACAGGAGCCCGCGCGACAGCTCGACCGACACGTACGGGGCAGGAGGCACACGCGGCGCACACAGCCGCGAGGACGGCAAGAAGGAGAGCAAGGAGGCCCGCGCTCCCAGGACGGATGCAGTGTATCGCAGTGGTGGGCAGGGAAGGGCATCCGAGGCCAGGAAATAAGGAAACCAAGGGTGGGCTGCATCAAAATATGAAGGAAAGAAAAGGGAATCCAGTGGCATGTTCACCTGGTCAAGGATATGCTTCCAGCCGCACCATTCTGGAGGCCCACCCACCTGAGATCCCAGGGCCTCAACCCAGCTCCCAGATCATGTCACCTGGGGACTCTCTGAAAGGATTCCCATATTATTCAGGGATACAATGAAATGAGCTAGCTACTTAGAGTCAAAATCATAAAGAAAGAAAGTAGGAGGGTAGCCCCAGGGGCTGGGGGAGGGGAGGAAAGAGGGGTCTAGTGTTTACCGGGACAAGTTTCAGTTTGGGAAGATGCAAAGGTTCTGGCTATGGATGGTGGGAAGGGTTGCACAACAATGTGAACGTGCTTCGTGCTGCTGAACGGCACACTCAAAAATGACTGAGATGGTAGATTTTATGGTACGTATATTTTGACACAATAAAAAAGAGAGAAGAGAAGAAAAATGCTTCTATATGTAGAGTCTTCTGGAAGGTGTTCTTTGAAGAAAGCCTCCGGAGAAGTAGCCTCCAGAGAAGGAAACCCGATGGCTGGGGGTTAGGAGTAGGAGGGGAACTTTGATACCCTTAGAATTTTGAACCCTGTGAACATATTACAGTCAAGAAATAAATGCATTCATTTTTTTTTAAAGGGGGAAAAAAAAAAAGAAATGAGCTGGCGAGCCACAAAGAGACACAGAGAGACCTTAAATGCATTTTGCTAAGTGGAAGGAGGCAATCTGAAAAGGCCACCTTCTGTACAATCCAACTTGTATGATGTTCTGGAAAAGTCAAAACTATGGAGACCATGAGAAGGTCAGGGGTTGCCAGAGACTCCGGAGAGAGAGAGATAAACAGATGGACCCAGGGGGGTTTTATGGCGGTGAAGCGACCGTGTGGTGTTATAATGGTGGATGCAGACATAGTACACTTTTCTGCACCCACAGAATGTCCAACACAAAACATGAATCCTAATGTAACCTGGGGACTTAGTTCTAAAGGCTGCCACCGGCTGCTGGGTACACGGGACGAAATGCAGAATCAAGGACCAGAAACACAAATAGTAGGATTTTGTTTTTCAATCACAAACCTATTTGAAAAACTGAACTTTGGGGTGTTTGGGTGGCTCAGTCGGTTAAGCCTCTTACTCTTGGCTTTAGTTCAGGTCATGATCTCAATGTCTTGAGATCAAGCCCTGCATTGGGCTCCATGCTCAGCATGGGGTCTGCTCAAGATTCCCTTGCCCTCTCCCTCTGCCCCACCCCTTCTCCCCCCTGCTCAAATAAATAAATAAACACAATCTTTTTTTAAATTGAATTTCGTATTTCTAAGCACAGAGCTGTGGTGTGGGAGGAACAACTGGAATTAGGAATCCAGAGGTGTGAGCCCAAGCCCACTGTGTTCCACCCTGACCCTCAGTCTTCTTGTCAGTAAAATAAATGGGTTGCAGTCCTTCTCAGTGTCCCTTCTGCTTATCTGGGGCTTGGCTGGAAAGGGGTTCCCTGACCTGTCCCTGAACTGCACACGAGTGCTCACGCATCGTCCCAATTCAGGCATCTCCACGGTGTGTTTTTACAGTAGAAGTTAAAGCAGAAGCCAATTCCTTGAGTGTTACATTTAGAACTTTGACTTCCTTGGATGTTTTGTGCATGGAGAGCCACAGCCCATTCTTACTTAAACACAAGCTTCAAGGGGAAAAAAAAAAAAAACATTAATAGCAATTGTTGTGTTCAATTTCAGATCAGTCAATAGAATGTGGTCCATGACAGTCAGCAAACACAGCTACATGCCTGACGCTGCACAACGTGTGTGCCCCATCTCGTGCTGAGGAGCTTACATCCAGCAAAGGGAGACAGACATGCTCTACCGGCTAGAATACAGCCCAAGAAGTGCTTCAGCAGATGCATTTCTTAGAAACAGAAGCTACAATTTACTCATGATGCACAGAGGTGCAGGCCCTACACTATGCCCTTTACCTACTCCCTGACATAAGGTCCTCCAGAAATCAGAGCCTGGTGAAAGATTAAGACATTGACCCTTCATGTGAGCAAGCCCAGGTCCATGAGCATGGGAGAGAGGGAAAGGAATATGTGAAGAAGGAGATGCCATGTATTACCACACCGGCTGCAGCTCTACAGTAAACTTTCAAGAGACCAGGAGGGGCTCCTTTGGAAGGGTTTCTACACCATCGCACCTTAAAGCCCACAAAAAGGAGAGAGATGGGAGGATCTGACATCCTGGCCCATTACATGTCCCTTGTCTTTTGGGTCGAGATTTGCCCCAAAGGTTGTTTCATCTCAAGAGAAAATGCTCAGAAAGTTAGACCCCATGCCCTGTGGAGTGTTTTTCATCCAAGTCTGAAAGCAAAGCCATGACCCAACAAGGATAAATGTCAAACCAAGAGATTAAAAAAAAAAAAAAATAGAAGGAACTTGGAAAGGTATAAGGATTGGGTCCAGCACACCTATGTGTCTCCCTGTGTACTCATAGCAGCCCTAGGAGATAGGTATTTTCATCCCCATTTCTCAGGTAGAGAAACATAAAGGTAGAATTTCCACCCTGCTCCATAATTGGTATGGGACTTAACTCTCTTTCATTAAAAACAAAACTAGAGAGGCCCTTGGTGGCTCAGTCGGTTAAGCATCTACCTTCAGCTTGGGTCGTGATCCCATGGTCCTGGGATTGGGCCCCCCTGCTCAATGGGGAGTCTGCTTCTCCCTCTCCCTCTCTCCCTATTCCCTGCTTGTGCTCTCTCTCAAATAAATAAAATCTTAAAAATTATTTTTAAAAATCTAGAAAACTAAACAAAATATATGAAACAGCTGTTATTGAGCAATAAGCAGCTCAAGACCATTATTCCCTAGAGAAGGAGAAAACAAAGTTTAGCCCTAGGGTCACCTTGGTGTTCTTCGTGGGGACAATGCCCCAGCCATAATGCAGGGAAAGTGTTTAGTGACCTCTCTGAGTTGAGAAAACTCAGATAGGGACTTTGGGAGGTCAGGACGACTGGAAATTGTGAGGCAGAGTATAAAGAGGAAAGAACTAACAGAGAAAGAATTCCAGAAACATTCACAGTGTCCCCTTGAGTATTTGGCTGAAGACCAGTTTCACATATGTGAGGAGAAACGGCACAAGGGTGGGCAAAGCACCAGTGGAGGGCCATGAACTGAACAATTCCCAGTGCTCACCTGAGACACACGTAAGTTGCTATAAGCTAGAGTGGAAATATCTTGCTGAATACCTGGGCCATTCGGGGGAAATGCAGAATGACACACCGTAGTCATAGAGATAAACTAGTCATACACTATAGGCTACTCAAGAACAGAGCTTGAAAACAAGCTTCAAAAGGATTAAACTGATCCACAAGGAACTTCGATGTCTGCCAAAACAAATTTCGACGCCCTGTAAAAGACGACAACTGCATCCAAACTCAGAACACTGTGACATACATAATGCCCAGCATATGATCAAAAATTACCAGATATGCCAACAGACACCAAAATGAGACCCATAACCAGGAGAGAAATTAGTTTGAAGAAACAGACTCAGATATGATAGAGATGATGTGATTAATATACAATGACTTTAAAAACAGGTATTATAAATATTCTCAAGAAATGAAAGGAAAATGCAAACATAGAAAGAAACAGAAGATACACACTCAAACGAGACTTCTAGAAATGACAAATACAACATGTGAAATGAAAAATTCACTGCACAGACTCAGCAAATTAAAAGCCTAGATCAGGAAACTCAAAGATACAGGAATGTTAAAGCCATCCAAACTAAAATACAAAAAGGAAAGATACTAAAATAAATAAATAAATGGCAACTTGTTACCTGCAGGACCACATCACGAGGTCTAAAATTCATGCTGATGGAGCCTTAAACAGAAAGGCAAGGAAAGACAGTCAAAATATTTGGGGAAATAATAGCTGAAAATTTTCCAAATTTTATGAAAATTATAAACACAAAAATGTAGGAAGCTCAAAATGAATCATAGACCAAAATGTAAAAGCTAAATCTGTAAAATTTCTAGAAGAAAACAGAGGAGCTAAATCTTTGTAACCTTGGGTTAGGCAAAGATTTCTTTGATATGGCATTAAAAGCACAGTCAATAAAAAATTTATATAGAAAGCCTATAAAAGAAGAAATTGATAAGTTGGATTTTATAAAAGCTAACAACTTCTGCTCGTTGAAAGACACTCTTTTAAAAATGAGAAGATAAGCCACAGACGGGGAGAAAATACTTGCAAACCACGTATCTGACAAAGAACGTGTATCCAAAATATTTAAAGAACTCTCAAAACTGAATAATAAGAAAATTAAAACTAGACAATAAAAAATGAGCCAAAGGGACGCCTGGGTGGCTCAGTTGGTTAAGCAGCTGCCTTCAGCTCAGGTCATGATCCCAGCATCCTGGGATCGAGTCCCACATCGGGCTCCTTGTTTGGCGGGGAGCCTGCTTCTCCCTCTGCCTCTGCCTGCCATTCTGTCTGCCTGTGCTCGCTCGCTCTCCTCTCTCTGACAAAGAAATAAAATCTTTAAAAAAAAAAAAAGAGCCAAATATTTGAATAAACATGGCACCAAGGAAGATAAGTGGCTGGCACGTAGACACATGAAAATACCTTCAACATCATCAGTCGTCAGGGGAAGCATATTTATTGAAATACCTCTTATCTCCTAGAATACCAAGAGAACGATAAATTATTTATTTATTTTGAAAAAAAAATTGACAATACCAAGTGCTTTGAGGATGCACAGGAATTAGATTTCTCATACATTGGTGTGGCACTTTGGAAAACAGATTGGCACATTTCTTATAAAATTATACTTATCGGGGCACCTGGTTGGTTCAGTAGGTTAAGCCTCTGCCTTCAGCTCAGGTCATGATCTCAGGGTCCTGGGATCGAGCCCCACATCGGGCTCTCTGCTCAGCAAGGACCCTGCTTCCTCCTCTATCTCTACCTGCCTCCCTGCCTACTTGTGATCTCAGTCTGTCAAATAAATAAAATCTTTTAAAAAAATTATACTTACCATAGAACCCCAAAATCCCACTCCTAGGTATTTACCCAAGAAAATGAACACTTATATTCACACAACATCTGTATGTGTTTGTAGTTTTTGTGGCTTTCTTCAAAATTGCCCCAAATTGGAAACAACTCAAATGTCCTTTGACTGATCATTGGAAAAACAGACTATGGTCCAGCTACACACTATAATACTACTCAGCAATGAAAATTAATGGAATACCGATACACACATTGAAACATGGATTTCTGGGGCACCTGAGTGGCTCAGTGAGTTGCTCAGTTTAGGTCTTGATCTCAGGGTCGTGAGTTCAAGCTCCAAGTTGGGCTCCATGCTGGGTGTAGAGCCTACTTAAAAAAAAAAGAAAGAAAGAAATGTTGAAACCTATTATGCCTCTAAGTCAGACTCAAAAGTCTATATACTATATAATTCAACTTATTTGTCATTCTGTAAAAGGCAAAATTATAGGGGCAGAGAATAGATCAGAGGTGTCATGGACTGAATTGTGTCCTACCAAAATTCACATGTTGAAGCCTTGACCCCCAATTTGGCTCTATTGGAGATAAGGCCTTTAGAGAGTGATTAAGGATAAGTGAGGTCCAAAATGGTAGGGTCCTGGGGCCCCTGGGTGGCTCAGTGGGTTAATGCCTCTGCCTTCGGCTCAGGTCATGATCTCAGGGTTCTGGGATCGGGTCCCACATCGGGTTCTCTGCTTGGCAGGGAGCCTGCTTCCTTCTCTCTCTCTCTGCCTGCCTCTCTGCCTGCTTGTGATCTCTGTGAAATAAATAAATAAAATCTTAAAAAAAAAAAAAACAAAAACAAAATGGTAGGGTCCTGATCAGATAGTTCCGTGCCTTTTAAGAAGAGGAAGAGACATCAGAGAACTCTCTCTCCATACGTGCTCATGGAGAGAAGGACGTGTGAGGACACAATGAGAATGTGGGCACGTACAAGTCAGGAAAAGTAGTCTGGCCAGAAATCAACCCTGCTGATACCTTGGTTTTGGATTTCTAACCTTCAGAACTGTGAGAAAATAAATTTCCATTGCTTAAGTCATCCAGTCTGTGGTGTTCTGTTATGGCGACCCCAGCAGACTGACAGTAGTTTCAAGGAGCTGATGTAAAGGGGCACCAGGGACTTCTGGAAGAGGAGTGGAAATATTCTGTATCCTGACTATAGTAGTAATTACACATTGTACCCATTAGTCAGAATTCACAAAACATCAGAACCAAAAAGGATGAACGAAACAGTGTGCAGATTATAGCTCCATCAGGTAGCCAAAGGAAAAACACACATTCCCTACAGGGAGACAAGGATGAGAATGATGAAGACATACATCAGAAACAACACAAGCTGGAAGAAACTTCAGTGTGTGGTGGGAATCAGGGAAAGAACAGAGCCTCTGCTGGGGCTAGAGGCTGCTGGGAAGCATCACATGGAAGGTGCCTAGCTTCAAAGGAGAAGGATGTTGGGCATCTACATGGGGGGCGGGGGGGTGAAGGGGATTTCAGCCTGCAAGGTGGGCTCTGATAGGAGATGAGGCTAGAAACATCAACGGGAGGTATAGTGAAAAGAGCTTCAAACTTTAGGCTGAGTATGTTGCATTCTGCTGTAGAAGGAGTGAGATGCAGCCACATGGTGGAAGAGAGGCAGAAATGGAAACTTCCCCCTCTGCACCTTGGAGCAGATGCCAAGGATGGCTTCGAGGAATATTCCAGCTGGCCATAACTCAGGTTGGGGCCCTCACTGTAGTCCTCAGTTAGTGTGGGTCTCAGAGCAACCATTCTGCAACTTCTGTGGGCCAATGTCAAAGAGCTGGGAGTGTAGAAAGTGCTGAAATATTTCCCAAGCCTAGAACAAGCACCTTACATTCTCTGGACACATCACTGTGGCTTACGAGGCCCTACCCGGCCAGCTGCCCACCTCCCTGACCTCATCACCTCATACTCTGTATCTCCCTCACTGTACTCCAGCCTCTCCAGCCCCCTAGCCATTCCTATAACATGCTAAGCAAACTCCTGCCTCAGGACCTTTGCACACATTGTGGTTGCCTCAGTCTGGAGCACTATTTCCCCAGATATCCACCGGGCTTGCTCTCATACTTTTTCAGTTCTCTGCTCAGTGTCCCCTCATCAATGTAGCCTGCCCTGACCTCCCAAGCTAAATAAATGCCCACACCCACACCCAGACATTCCCCCATCCCCCATCCTGTTCAGTTTTCCTTCATAGCGCTCACTTCTTTGTATCTTCAGTGTTTGTCTTCTCCTACAAGAAGGTAAGCTTCAGGAGAGTGGGCCCTCAATAAATACGTATGGAACGCACAAGTAGGGGAATGACTTCTAAGAATTCCTTCCACCTGAGCTCTGGCTCTGGAAAGAACCATTCATGGCAGCCACATTCCTTATCCCAGTGGCTGGCATAGAGAAGGAAGGGCCAGTGCTGGGAACTGATCAGGTTTTTCTCCATGCCTATGTTTATTAGTTATCTACTGCTGCATAACAAATTGTCCCAAACATGATGAGTTAAAGCAATCATAAACATTTGTAATCCTGACAGTTTCTGTGGGTCAAGAATGTGGGAGGAGCATGAGGGTCTCTTCTGAGGTAGCAGACAGAGGTCAGCTTGGGGGGCAGTCCTCTGGAAAGACTGACCAGGGAAGGAGATCTGCCTCCAGCGCTGGTAAGCTGGTGCTGGATGTTGGTAAGAAGCCTCAGTTCCTCTCCACGGGACCTTTTGAATGTCCTCATGTCATGGCAGCTGGCTTCCCTCAGAGAGATTCATGAGACCAGAACGGAAACTGCTGTGCCCTTTATGACCTAGTCACACCACCATCTTTGCTGTACTCTACTCATCCCACAGAAGCCTTGATTCTGACTAGGAGGACCCTACACCAGGGTATGAAACCCAGGAGGTAAGAGACATGGGCATTACCTTTCCAGCTGGTTACCGCATTCCTACACCTGTCTCTAGAGGCTGAGGTAAAGGTATGTCCCTTGTCTTGGAATGCCCTTCTCCATCTCCTTCCACATAAGCTGCTTCTTCTCCAGGACTCAATATTGAGGCCTCCTGCCCTTGAAGTCTTCCTTGGTCTACTTATGGCTGAATTAAGGGCTTCTTGGGGTACCCGCTGTACCAGCCTCAATTAGAGCATGGATACTATTGTGTTACAATGGTTTTTCTCCTGATCTTTCTTCAGAATGAGGCTGAGAACTCCTCAGGGCAAAGACTATGTCTGATTCTTCTGTGTCTCCAACACCCAGCAGCCAGAGTTCATCCCAGTGGTATTTGGGGTTCAGTGGGCATTGACTGGATGTATGTATACATGGATGGATGGATGGATGGATGGATGCATGGATGGATGGATGGATGGACGGATGGATGCAAGGAAGGATGGATGCAAGGAAGGATGGATGATGAATGATGGATAGAAACATAGATGCACAGATGCATGATGGACAAATGATGGGTAGATTGGTAGGTGGGTAGATGAGTGGGTGGGTGGATGGGTGGGTGGGTGAGTGAATGGACAGATGATGGGTAGATTGGTAGGTGGGTGGATCAGTGGGTGGGTGGATGGGTGGATGGATGGATGATGGGTGGACTGGTAGGTGGATGGATGAGTGGGTGGGTGGATGGATGGATGAATGAAAGGATGGATGAATATGAGGGTAAATAAATGCAAAGCTTTCCTCTATTTTGCTTACAAAGTAACTTCTTAGAATTCTTAGAAATCCCAAGGCAAGAGGAATCTTCAAATTCACCTACAGATGCACCCTCAGAGCCAGCAATGCAGAAGAGCTGTATTGACCAGAGTCTAAATTTCAAGTGCTGACAAGAAGAGTTTCTTGTTCTTTTTCTTGTTAAGATTTCATTTATTTGTCAGAGAGAGAGAGCACAAGCAGGGCAAGAAGTCAGGCAGAGGGAGAAGCAGGCTCCCCGTTGAGCAGAGAGCCTGATGTGGGACTCGATCCCTGGACCCTGGAATCATAACCCGAGCTGAAGGCAGATGCTAAACTGACTGAGCCACCCAGACATCTCCAGTTCCTTGTTCTTGATGTTATCTGTCTCTTGGTAGCAATGTCTCTCCCCACCATGATGTACCCTCGCTGATGCACACAGGCACACATGCATGTGGGCACATGAGGACATGCTCACATGATCATGAGCCCACATGTGCACCCTCATGATCCAGACAGCGATGCAGGTGCCCTCATCAAGCAGTCTACACATGCTATGTTCCACAGGGGCAAGTCAGCTCTCCCTGGGGCTAGCAAGACCCCACAAAGCCAGCTTCCTCTGGCATCTTGTCCTGACCTCCGCAGGGTTGGGGAGCCTAGAGGTGGAAGGGAGGGGTAGAGAGGAGACAGGAGGGTATCCTTGAGTCCTGTGTACCTGTTCATCTGCTCACCTGCTCCTGCCATCTGGTCTGATCCAGATCCCACAGAACCCTGCCCCCACCCCTCTGTCTCCCTCACTTCCTTTTTCACCAAGATCCCCACAAGCCCTGGGATCAGGGAAGTGAATGCCTGCAACAGCTTTTGTTCCTTTTAGAAAAATGGGAAACACTCTTCTCAACGGATCTCCTGGGGGAAGTGCAATCATAGGACAGCACCTGGGCCTTCTCCCGAGGCTCCAGTGGGAAGAGCAGACAGTCCTGGGGCTGGGGCAGGCCGGACATTACAGGGCCTGAAGCAATTACAATCTGGAGGGTCTGTTTGAGGACAAGGACACCACACTACAAACACAGAGGAAGTCCCAAAATAATCATTTAGAACTAAAAAGAAATCACAACAGAGGACACATTTTTTAAAAGCTGACCAAAACATAAACATCACCAGATGTAGAAAAGTAGCATATGATTACATCGTTAACTGCCTGAGCCTCCTTTGTAATAACTTCTTCTCCTGCATCATGTGGGCCGCACACTCTTCGTGTGACCGTGACTTTGTGATAAGATTTTCTACTGCAAGAACAAGACACATCAGTCTGTCCTCAGCATGTTTGACTGAAATTGGTTTATTTTAAGGCTATATCTGAACTATCTTCCAGTTCCCGTGGGGAGGAACATCCGTCAGGGGGCACTCCAGCCTCTGATAACCACAGGGGACCCGCCAGGCCAGCTCAGCCAGGTCCTTGTCACCTCTGGTCCTCAAGGGAACAGTTGGTCTTGAATCCTGGTCACTGTGGCCCTGAGTAGGAAGCTCCATGAGGTCCACTGGGGCAGGATGTGGTAGGGACCAGCCCCCAGCCCAGACACAAGGCACAGAAGCAGGGGTACTTGTAGGCTGGGCTAGAGTGGTCCATGCAGAACACTGGGAATGACCCATGCTGGTGGGCACCTGAGCAAGTTTCACTATCTTCATTGGCCATCCGGTCATGCCTCCTACAAACGCCCAGGGCCCCGGCCCCCAAAGCCATCTCCAGCTTCCCTCCTACTATGGCTAGGCCTTCAGTCAAGGTCTGGGAGTCAGGTTGTGCCTCATACCCAAAGAAGTAGTCTGCACATTCTGTTAGAGGGAGGGCAGAGAGGAAGGAAAGATGTAGTCTTGTCCACAGGCACTGGGATTTGAAGAGCTGTCATTCATCACCCTAATCCAGGCTTCCAGAACCTGCAATTCCAGACGACCCGTATGGAGGCATTCAGTCCCATGGCTAGGGACAGAGGCCTCACTGCAAGGTAACCCCTGGGTCATTAAGGGAATGTGGGTGGCTGGAGGTCGGGGGACAGCCCCAAACTCCAACAGCCTTTGCTGAGCACAAGGGAGAAGACTGTCACCATTGGGAATCAGTAAAGTCTCAGTTTTATGGGAGAAGCTGCCCATCCCTAAACCCCCATGTCAGCCTTCCATCCTGCCCACTGCCCCCCTACACACACATCTGACCCCACAACTACTACCGTGGGGATAAGCCAGGCGTCAGGGCCAAGATCAGGTGCAGCATGACTCCTAATGGTGCCCACGGCAGCACAAGAGCCAGGAACGGAGAGACCACAGGCGGGGAGACCTGGTGGTCCCTTTGCATGACCATTCACTTACCCACGCCTCCAAAAACTTCCTCCTCCCCTTTGCTTTGGTTACTTCATCTATAAAATAAGTACCCGGGAAGGCAACAGCTCTGAGCCCCATCCAGCCCCTCAGAGCCATGACAAAGGGGATCTCAGCAAGGACACAGACGTGACCACCTGTGTGAGAAACCAGGGGCATGTCCGGGATTTCTGGCTCCACCCCCAATGCAGCCTCATCCTTACCCATTCATACACCTGCCCAAACCCTTTGGTCGGTTCACGCTGGGGTCCTGGCTGTGTCCCAGATAGGTCTTGGGCTAGCCTGCTCCCCAAGCCACAGGAAATGTCCCCTAGCCTCATCCCGACCCCACCTGGACTTTGAGACACAGACCCTCTCCTCTGAGAGGCCTGTCTTTGAAACAGTGCCTGAAACCACTCCCAGACTCAGTTTCCCCACTGTAAAATGATGGGGTGACTCCAGAAGAGCAAATGAGACCGTGTGTGTGGAAGAACTGGGCTCACACCACCCCCATATGAGAGGCAGCAAGATGCTCACAAGATTCTCTTTTCTTTAACACTAAACATGAGCAGCCAACTCTTCCTGGGACCAATTTGCCTCCTCTGGGAGCCCATAGTAGATGACTTGTCCACATCTGTCAACTTGCCTCTGAAACCCTTTTCTGACCCCGGAGTCTCCATTGTCCCCGCTGTCACTTAACAATTAGAGGTGTCCTAGAGTGTCTCTCATGTCTGAGCCTTGGGTTTTCCATGCATTCACATGTGTCTCCACGATGTAACAGGGAGTCACTGGGGACCAGCTTGCCTTTGTCTCCCCAGTGGTCCCAGGCATGGGTTTGCTATGCTGGTTAGGAGGTCCTTGTCAATAAAAAAAATAAAAATTAAAAAATAAAATAAAATAAAATGCCCTCCAACCTTTGACAGGGAAACTCACTAGAAGTGTCCTTCCCCTCCTGGTTTATCTGGACAGATGAAGTACACCATTCACAGACATGTGGGTGGCTTCCAGGGCTAACCAGAGCCAGCAGTGGGTGGGCAGGAGGGCTGGCAGGAGCAGATGGAGTGGTCTGTGAAAGGAGACGCTCCCCACCCACCCACCTCCAGACTACGGCACGGGGGTAGGGGTCCAGATGGGGCCCAACGATCACCACACTCAAGCGGGACATACAGCCTTTGATATCTGATCCCCTGCAAGCTCAGTTTCCCCTTTTGCCCCATTTCAGCTGTACACCAGGCAGAAGGCTGTGAGGGTTTTCTTAAAAAAAAAGAAAGAAAGAAAGAAAGAAAGAAAGAAAGAAAGAAAGAAAGAAAGAAAGAAAGAAAGAAAGAAAGAAAGAAAATCCTGAACCTCTTTCACTTATGTTCATTCTCCTAGCATTGAAGAGGGTGACGAGACTTTTTTTTTTTTTTCTTTTTTAACAATAGGTACAAGCTGCCAACTAATTCTAGGGCAAACCTACCTCCTTTAGTTTCTGGAAAATTCACTTCAATGTGCCCTCTGATGTGGTTGGTTAAGTTGTTTCTGATCAATCCGATTTGAATGCAAAATGGCCTGTATCAATTTGTTTGTTTGTGTGAGGAGGGAGAAACTCCCCATAGGAAGCTGAAGCCTCCTTCACAGCTGCAGTGGGACAGGAAAGCTGGCCCCAAGCCAGAAGGTAAGGCTTCTGCCTCTGGTGACCTTGGAAGTGGGCTCAAGCACTCCACTCCCCATCCTGGAGCCTCAGCTGCAAAATGGAATCATTTTTTCTGTGACCAGAGGGGATAAATGTAAGATCATGAATCAAAGGGAGACACACTCTGGGGCTTTGAAAAAATGTGACATAGGACATGTGTGGTATTTTGGCTCAGACTGAAGTATCGACTCATACCCAAGTTCTGCCTGGCTGTCATCAGACTAGCCAAGAGATCAGTCCCTGACTTCATGTGTTATACAAAAAACACACTTTAGGTGTAAATACACAAAGAGATTTAAAGTAGAAAAATGGAAAAATATATAAAGAAGGGCATTACCCAATGCTAAAAAGGTCAATTAACCAAGATGTGACCATCCTAAATGTGCATGTACTGAGTAAGAAATGTTCCAAATAAACGAAGCAAAAACGGACATAACTGAAGAAAGGAAGAAAGAAAGAGAGAGAGAAAGAAAATTGGACACACTATTAAAGATTATGGTTGAAGATTTCAACACTTCTCTCATTTATTGGTGGAACAAGTTGACAATTAAGAGGAATAAAGATGACTTTAACAACACTGTCAGCCAACTTGACCAAATTAAACTTGCAGGGATAAAAAATACAATATCTGAAATAAAATATTCACTGAATGGAATAAACAACTCATTTGACACTCCAGAGGAAAGATTGGGGAACTTGAAGACACAGCAGGAGAAACTACCCAAAATGAAGTACAAATGAAAAAAGGAAATTAAGCAGTGTCTGTGACCTGCAGGACAAAATCAAGTGGTCTAGTGTACATATAATTGGAGACTCAGGAGTTGAGGTAAGAAAGCTAGGAGTGTGGTAGCCATTTTCCAAGATGGCTCCCAGTGGCCCACATCTCTTGGGACCCATGACCTTGACAGCTCCTTCCCAGTGTGAACAAGGCTGAACTGGTAACCACTCAAGCATTGCAAGAATGACGTGGTGTGACTTCTGAGGGTAGGTCATGTAAGGCCCTGTGACTTTAGCCTTATTCTCTCTTGGACCATTCACTCTGGAGGAATCTGGCTGACATATTTGAAAGCACTCAAGTAGCCCTAGAAAGAGGCCCACATGGTGGAAAACTCAATGAAAAGAGCATGTGACCACAGCCCCAGCCAACACCTAGATTGGGACCTTCTTATGAAGGACCTTGAGCCAGAGGCACCCAGATGAGCTGCTCACACATTCCTGATCCACAAAAACTCTTTGAGATAATACACTTATTGTTTTCAGCCACTGGTTTGGGGGTATATATTTATGCAGCAAAAGTTAACTAATTCAGGGGTGGGGCAGAAAAAAATATTTGAAGTGGGGCCCCTGGGTGGCTCAGTCAGTTAAGCATCTGCCTTCAGCTCAGGTCACGATCCAGGGTCCTGGGATCGAATCCCATGTTGGGCTCTCTGCTCAGCAGGGAGTTGGCTTCTCTCCCTCCTCCTTACGCTCTCTTGCTATCTCTCTTTCTCTATCTCAAATAAATAAATAAAATCTTTTAAAAAATATTTGAAGAAGCAATGGACAAAAATGTTCCAAATATGATGTACATTATAAACACAAAGATCCAAGAATCTTAATGAAACCCAAGCAGGATAAATGTGAAGATGGTTTCACCATGACACATTATAAGCAAATATATATATATATAGACAGAGAGAGAGAAAATCTTAAAAGCATCTAGAGAAGAAGATACATTGCATATGGAAGAACAAAGATAAGAACAACATTTTTCATTATGATCCAGCATATAGTATATCTTGACCAAAGTTTAAAAAAAGTATCTATTCTGTCTTTTAGAGTATAGACTTCTATAAATATCACTTCAATCAAGGTGGCCTATAGCATTGTTTAAATTTTCCCAATGGATGCAAATGAGTAACATCCTTCTTTTGTTACTTCATTATATATGGAAAAACATATATAGATATAATATGGATAGATAGGTAGATGTGTATATATCTAAAATATATATACATATATGTGTACCTATTTATATATTATATATATTTTTTAAAGATTTTTTTTATTTGACAGATAGAGAGAGAGATCACAAGTAGGCAGAGAGGCAGGCAGAGAGAGGAGGAAGCAGGCTTACTGCTGAGCAGAGAGCCCGATGCGGGGCTCGATCCCAGGACCCTGAGATCATGACCTGAGCTGAAGGCAGAGGCTTAACCCACTGAGCCACCCAGGTGCCCCATATAATATATATATACTTTTAACCCCCTTTACTTATTTCTCCCACCTTCATCCCCATTCTCTGGCAACCACCAAACTACTTTCTGTATCTAAGAGCTTAAGAGAGAGAAAAAAATGTGCAAAGACAATCAATACAATTTTAAAATAAAACCTAGGAAAATGTCTTTAAGACCCTGAGATAAGATGTATTAAACCAACATAAAAAGCCTGAACACGGGGCACCTGGGTGGCTCAGTGGGTTAAAGCCTCTGCCTTCAGCTCAGGTCATGATCCTGGGGTCCTGGGATCGAGCCCCCACATGGGGCTCTCTGCTCAGCAGGGAACCTGCTTCCCTTCCTCTCTCTCTGCCTGCCTCTCTGCCTGCTTGTGATCTCTGTCAAATAAATAAATAAAATCTTAAAAAAAAAAAGCCTACACACACACACACACACACACACACACAAGCACAAACAATTGGCAAGATTATATAAATTTAACCATATCAGATTTAAATAAATTTAATTACATTAGAAGTGAAAAACTTTAGTATGACAAAAAATATGGTGGAAAAAATGAAAAGACACAGATAGGGAGAAGATAGACTCATATTTGACGAAAGATGTGTATCCAAAATACATAAAGAACTTCTAAAAACCAGTAAGTGAAAAAAAAATGGGAAAAACATACAAAAGAGTCAAAGAGAAGGAAACTCTGACAGGCACCACAACCTCACTGGTGATCAGGGGAAGGAAAATGAAAGCAGTTCGTGATGCCATGTCGCCTCCGTGGGACTAGCCAAAAAGGGAAGTCTGGTAGCAGCAAACATGGGCCCCAGTGGGGGAACGGGACCCCATCACATCTGTGTTTTGGGCAAGAAGAATGGGGGAAAGGACAAAAGGAGCTTCAGGCTGTTAAAGGATTTCCCCAGAAGCCCCATCCAATAACCCCTGACACATGTCGCTGGCCACAACCGTATCGTGCTGTCACCACATCAGTAAAAAAAGGGCGGGAAACCATTGTTCTTTAGGCAGATCCATGACTGCCCCAATCACAGTTTTTGACAGTAGGAAACATGGGGTGTTGGGTACCCGCCCCACTCCGGCAGTCTCTCTGTTGGGTTGGTCTGTGGCCAGAGACCCGGGGTTCAAAGACATCGGCTCCGATCACCGACCCTTTCGCCCTTGGTCCCCATCCTTGCCAGCCAGAGCCACCATTCCCGGCAGATGATCGGTCCCCAGGACCCCAGAACCTCGTAGAACGCGAATTCCCTTTCCTGACACCCGCCGGCCCGTGGGTCTTCCTCGGAAAAACTCCAGAGACGCATCAGGAGCCCAGCGAGGCCAGCACGACGGCCACAGGCAGAAGCGAAGAAACCGCGGGTGGAGCGTGCGGGTCCCTTCTGGGTTCCAGCCTCTGAGCAGTCACCTGCAGCGGCGCGTCACGGGCCCTGGCTGGAGACCGCGGCTGGCGTCTGCTGCGTGGCCACGCAGCATCCACCATTCACGCGTCTTTCGAGCACCGCGCCCCAATCCTCCCCCGGGAGGGCATCCCCCTCCTCCTCCCCCTCCCCCACTGGCATCCCCTCCCCCACTGGCATCCCCTCCCCCACTGGCACCCCTCCGAGTGTGGCTTCACTGCCCAGCCAGGCAGGCCACCCGGGCCTGTGATTGGTCAGGAGTGGTCACGTGGCCAAAGGCAGCCAATGAGGCCGTCGCTGAGGAATGCTGGGAAGACACCTGGGCTCGGTCCCGCTGGGCTCGGGGCTGCAGGTGTGTGGGCTGCGGTCCTGTCTGCCGTAGGAGGGTGTGGCCCGGAGGGGACAGGGAGAGAGCGGGGCGGGTCCTGGGGCCCGGGGCAGCCCACACGCAGCTGCTGCCCAGCCCCCACGACCTCCTGTTCACAATGTGGCTGAATCCCTTTGGGGTTGGGATTTCTGCCTCTTGCCAGCCAGCCCAGGCGCAAAGCCCAGGGACACGGGGGCGGGGGTGTGGGTGCGGGCCCGGAGGCCTGCACCCGCCACGGACGCCGGCCGGCTCCCTGCCGCAGCCAGGCCGCGTCCTCCCTCGCCCGCGACCACGGTGCGCTGGGCTTAATTTATTGTAGGAAACCCTTCAAGGCGCAGGAGCTTTGGAGAGCCCGGGACAATGGGCATAAAGCACGCATTTAACCCGTCTGAATGGAGGCTAGATTTACTGTCTGGGCCAGACGGGAGTTTTGTCCCCGAGTCATCTCGGAGTACATCGGCCACTAAAGATCTCAACAGAAGACGAAGACGGAACAAAGGAAGTAAATTTTAAAAGGAACTTTGTCAAGGAGTTTTAGATGTTCACCAGATAGAAAACCGCGGCTGCCCTCACCAAAGTGACTGTTGGATTTGCCGAGTGGTTATGGATCAGAGAAAGATGCTAATGAAGTACTTTAAATGCACGTTTGATGGACCCCGGAGAATGGGGCCAATTTCATACAAGCCCGCAGCAAGGTTAAGGAATCAAAGAAGGTGGCCGTCAGATTTGCTGCCGGGGACAAGGCTGCATTGTCAGGCCTTCTTTTTCAGCCGGGAAGCATGTTTTAACTACAGTGTTTACCAACGTGTACATCCTAGGCTGGCTGACGGGGCTGCAGAATTTATGACCAGGAACAAACCTCTTAGAGGGGAAAAGAAAACAGCTCCTACCAGCTGGGGAAGGTCTGTTTATAAGGGCCCTGGAGCTGCATTAAGTGTCTGGGCTTCGGGGAGCTCCATGGGGGGTGGGCAGAGGCATTTGCAAAGCCGGAGGCCTAGCCTTGCAGATGGGAAGGTCCTGCCTTTCTGGAACAATCCGAGGAGAAAGGAGGCTCCCTCGGAGGCATCCCGGATGGTTTCAATATGGCTTGCCTCAGTTTTGTCACCTTAAGACAGTCCAATGCTGGGCTGATTTCAGCTGAGTTGGCGGTGAGGCTGAGTGCCAGCAATGACAGGATGGAGACTTGGAGATCCGGGTGGTCACCCAACGAGGTTAATGGTGACAGGATTGATCAGACTAACCTCTGTGAACTGGCTTCCTGACCGGAAGGTTGAGGGCCCTCTCTAAACCTTCACGGTGACAGGTGCCAACCTGTTACTGCAGACCTTTGACCCAAGGCCCTAGCTTGCCCACCAGCGCCCCCACTCCACCCCGTCCCATGCTCTCCTGCACATGCCTGGCCCTCCCAAGGCTTCCCTTCCCTCAAGCAGACCGTGGAGCTGGCTTCCTGGCCTTGGATGGGTCCTTGGCTCTCCTGGAAGTGGGCCATCCCACCTGTCACCCCATCATTGGGCTTTTGCAGGTTGGGCCTCTGTGCTCCATGATTAGCTGGTGCTTTCCTGGCCCACGCTGCTGTTCCACACTCCCCCTAACTCCATCATCCAGCCCCTGTCTGAGCTGTCCCCTCTGCTTAGACTGGCACTACTCAGTGCGGTCCCCAGACCAGCAGCATCAACGGCAGCTGGGAACTGGGAGACGTGCACACAGGCCACTTTAACTTACATGTGGAGCCCAGGGGTGTGTCTCAAGCTCTTCCAGATGATTCTCAGAAACACCAAAGTCCAAGAGGTCCTTCCCACTCTGCCTGGCTAGCCCCCTGCTTGGTGTGAACCCCTCAGTAGGAGCTCGGTCAGCCCCTGCAGGAGCAGGTGGCATCATGGAAGTTTCCTGGGAAGAACGGGCAGAAGGGAGAGGGGTCTCTTCACCACCCCCTACTCAGGTCCCCCTGGGCTCAGTGAATGGTTAAAGAAAATGAAGTTCTGGCAGGCCAGGGGCTGGCTGTCCCTGGAAGGGGCTTTGGGGGCTGTATGACAGATGACCACAAGCAGGAATTTATTCTCTCCCAGTTCTGGAAGCCAGAAGCCCTAAATCAAGGTGTCGACAGGGCCACACTCCCTCTGGAGGCTCTTCTCAGAGAGAGTCCGCTCCCCGTCTCTCTTCCAGCTTCTGAGGGCTGCTGGCCGTGCTGGGCATGCTTGGCTGTTAGATATGTCACTCCGGTCTCTGCCTCCCTCTTCCCACAGCCCTCTCCCCCCGTGTCAGCGCCTCGAACCTCTCTCTCTTTTCTCTTATAAGGGCAACTCCTTAGACTCAGAGCCCACCCTAAATCCGCGATGACTTCATCTCAAGATCCTTAACTTGATTACATCTGGAAAGATGCTCTTTCCAAATAAGGACACATTCTCAGGTACCAGGAGAAAGCGCTCGGATATGTCTTTGGTGGCAACATGTTCAACCCACCACGGACACTGAAAGCGGTCGGGTGGATGTGCTGGGGACAGGCTGCCTGAGCTCAAAGCCCAGCTCCGTACCTCCTGGCCTCGCGACCTCCCGTGAGGGTCTTCACCTTCCAAACTTCGGTTTCCATTTCTGAAACAGTAACGAGTGGAAGTATCTCCCGGCCCTGGTGTCGCTTCTGCAACTCTGTTCTCCGCACACTGATGTTAGATCCATCGGAAAGTGCCATTCCCCTGCTTCAAACTTTAGGGCTCCCCACTGCTCTCAAGATATGCCCCTCCCCACCTCCCTTAGAAGGGCGTCAAAGTCCTTCTTGCCTCCCCTTCCTTACCAGCTGCATCTCTCATCACTAGGACCATAAGCAACATTCCAGAAAGCCCAGAGGCTTTCTCTGACTTCTCAGCAGAATGCTCATTCCTACCCTCCTTCTTGTTAGCAGCCAACCCCACTCATCCTGTGGGCCTCCTCCCCCTCTCCCTCCCTCCCTCCCCCGCTCTCAAGCTGCAGCCTATAGAGATGCTCAGTAGAAAGACCTGAAGTGCCTGACCCATAGCCAGTGACAACAACATCCATGTGAGTGAGCCTGGAAGTGTCTTCCCCTGCCCCAGCCTAGCCTTCAGATGATACAACTCTTGCTCATGGAAGACCTCAAGCCAGAACCACCCACCTAAACCACTCCGGATTCCTGACTCTCAGAAGCTATCAGGGATGGTAAATGTTTATCATTGTTTGAGAGTGCTGTGTCTGGGGATGACCTGTTACACAGAAATAGATGACTGTCCCAATTCCTTTGGACTCACGTGTAGCCATTTGGGTTATAGGGTCAGGCAGTCCGTCCCCAGCACATGGCTCGGTGCAGTTCCTAGAGCGTGAGGGCTACAGATAGAGACTATTTATCTGGCTGGCTTAAACAAGATGGTGCCTTCTTTGCAAGGACACAGGGGTGGCTTCTTACCCAAAGATTCTGCTCTCTGCTGCTCTTGATTCCTCTGTTCTCTCCTTCTTGGGGCTTTTGACACCTGGAAAATGGCCACTCTTTCAATGTGACCTCTTTGAATTTGTCTGGTTGAGAGACCAGCCCAGACACCATATAATTGACAAGGTAGGGTTAGGTGTCCATCCAGGTTCCATCTCCTTTGGGTGGGGGACAGTGGCAGAGAACAGATCAGGGTGGGGTGCCCCAGTGAGAACTCCAAAAGAGGCGCCAGTTATAAGAAATAGGGGCTAGAAGGACACCACACTAGGTATCTACATTTAGCACATCATTTCTCCAGAGGACAAGTCTGTCTGTGGCCAGAGCAGGAGTGCAGCAGCCACATTTAGAGGCAGAAATGGGACTGTGTTTCCTCGTGCCTCCAAGCACTGGGGAAACCTTTGTTTACAATTACCCCCCATCCATGGGTGCTCTTCGCCTACCTTGCTCTTCTGATCTTTCTTGCATGTTCCCGCTTGACCTGAATTGCGTTGTCTGCTTTGCCCAGATGCTGCAGCGTCTTGGAGATAACAGCCTTTCCCTGTGGAACCACCTTCTACTTCAGCTATCTTGCCATGCACCTGTGGTCAACCTCTGTCTCCACGTGTTGACTTCAGACAGGAGATCCACTCTGGCCCTGCGACCGGGATGATGGGGACCCACAGTGGAGCCCAGTTGTGCCTCTCCTGACTTGACAAGAGGGGGCTGATGCCACTTCCCCAGCCCCAGGCCATAATCCCCTGAATATCATTGCACTGATCACCCAATGGGTCTTTCAGCCTATGGCCTGAACTTTCCGAGGTGTCCCCTCCTCTGTCCCCAAGAATCCTCTGGCCATGTCCCTCCCTGCTGTCAGTCCTGTCCTGGCTCCCCCTTGCCCTCAGGGTAAAATCCAAGCTGTGCTCTGTAATCAGTCATGCCCCAGGGATCCATCCCCACCAAGGTCTCTAGCCTCCTCTTTGGATGCTTTCTCCTCCTTGAACTTCCAATTTCTATAATGCTAAACATCTAATAGCAGCCCTTGGGTACCAGGATGTTTCTTGACTCTCACCTCCAGCTGTAGGCCCTCCCTCTGGCCCAGAATGTCCTTCTGCTGCCAGTCTTCTCTTGGACAAGTCCTGCACATCCTTCCACACACTGCTCTGGGGTCCTCTACCTCCAGGACACCTTCCCTGATCTGCCACTTCAGGTTAATTTGGAGATACCCCTCCATGCCCCGATAATACAACTATCAATTTCTTCACCACTGTCTTCACCTCTCTTTCTCAAGATCATCTCCTTATAAGGCAGTAAGTCCATGAGACTCTTAGTTCCTAACATAGATCCTGGCATATTCTTGATATTTTGTCAATGAAGCAGTGAGTATAGAACTGACACCCTTGCATGGTTACCTGGCTTAAGACCCAAGGACTACTGCAATCCAGGGGAAGACAAGGATGATCTTTTCAATAAGTGGTGCCAGATTGACCAGATAGCCAATGTAAAGGAAATGAACCTTTACCTCTAACTTTCATCATGCACCTAAATTAATTTTACCTCCCCCTGGCATGAATGAAACAGCATCTTCTGTCATCCTACCAAAGCGCTGTCAAAAACCCCAGCTAAGGAGTGCCTGGGTGGCTCAGTGGGTTAAGCCTCTGCCTTTGGCTCAGGTCATGATCTCAGGGTCCTGGGATCGAGTCCCGCATTGGGCTCTCTGCTCACCAGGGGGCCTGCTTCCCCCCCCCCCACTGCCTCTCTGCCTACTTGTGATCTCTCTCTCTGTGTCTAATAAATAAATAAAATCTTTAAAAAAAAAACCCCAGCTAAAACAGAGGATCTAAATATGATCCAGAGTCTGAGAGCATAATACAAAAATGTTCAGATTTCAATTAAAAATCCTTCATCATCTCAAGAATGAGAAATAACTCGAATGAAAAGTGGTAATCAATAAATGCCAACACAGAGATAACAGAGATGTTAGTGTTATCTGACAAAGATTTTAATGCAGTCACGATAAAAAGCTTCAGTAAACAGTTATGAATACACTTGAAGCAAATGAAAAATGGATATCCTCAGCAAATCAGCAAATCAATAGAAAAGAAGAACAAATGGAAATTTGAGAACTAAAAAATACACTAACTGAAACAAAAATTCAGCAGTAGAATGGGAGGAACAAAGAAAAACTGGAAGATAGAATAATAGAAATTACCACATCTGAACAAAAGAAAGAAAATAGACTAAAAGAAAAATGAACAGAGCATTGCAAATCTGTGGAACTATAACAAAAGACCTAGCATTACATCATCAGAGTCCCAGAAGGAAAAGAGGAGTAGAGCAGCACTGAAAAAGTACTCAAAGAAATAATGGCTGAAAACTTCCCAAATTTGTGAAGAGACATAGACTTACAGATTCAAGAAGCTGAGCAAACTTTAAACGGGATAAACCAAAGAAATTCACACCAAGATATGTACTAATTAAACTTCTGAGAACTAAAAGTGTTATAAAATCTTGAAAGCAGCTCAAGGAAAACTAATGGAACTGAAAGGATAAACAGACAAATACAGAATTATAGTTGGGGATTTCAACACCGCTCTCTCAACAACCGGCAGAACAACTAGGCAGAAAGTCAACAAGGAAACAAAAGCACACAACACAATCAACTCACAGAATCTAGCCCATATTTATAGAACATCCCACCCAACAACAGTAGAAAGTACATTCTTTTGAAGCGTTCATGGAACACATATCAAGATATACCATATCTTGGGCCACAAAACAAACCTTAACAAATTTAAAAGAATAGAAATTATACAGCATGTTCTTCAACAATGATAGAATCAAACTAGAAGTTAATAATAAAAAGACAACAGGGAAATCTATGAACACTTGAAAACTAAACAATACAATAATAATGCTTGGGTCAAAGAGGAAGTCTCAGAGGAAGTTTTAAAAATACATTGAACTTAATGAAAATGGAAATACAACATGCCAGTATAGAGGGAGATAGTTAAAGCAGTGCTGAGAGGAAATTTTATAGCACTAAATGCATAAAATAGGAAAAATGTCTCAACAACCTAAGGTCCCACTTCAGGAACTTACAGAAAGCAAAACAAAATGAACAAAAAGGCAGAAGAAATGAAATAATAAAAATAAGAGTGGAAATCAATAAAATGGACAACAGAAGAATAATTTTTTAAAAATTAGTGAAACAAAAGTAATAAGTAAAAATCTGTGAAACAAAGAGCTAGTTCCTTAACAGTGATGAGATTGATAAAACTCCAGCAAGACTAACAAAAGAGGGAGAAGACACAAATTGCCGATATCAAGAATGAAACGGTGTATCACTACAGATCCAGGAAACATCAAAAGGATAAAATAGAGTAATATGAAAGACAAATTTGACAACTTAGGTGAAATTGACTAATTCCTTGAAAAACCACAACTCACTCAATATGAAATAGATAACTTAAATAGCTTATTGAACAAATTATATTCATAATTAAAAAAAAAAAAAACTTCCCTCAAAAAATTTCCAGGCCCACACAATTTCACTGGAGAATTTTGATAAATGTTTACAGAAATATTAACACCAATTCTACACAATCTATTTCAGAAAATAGAAGAAGAAACAATTTCCAATATGTTACATGAAGCCAGTATTACTCTGATGCCAAAAACAAAAACAGTACAAGAAAAGGAAAGAAAGAAAGGAAATCACACACCAATATCTTTCATGAATACAAACACCAAAATCCTTTAAAAGCTTTAGCAGATAGAATTCAGTAATGTATAAAGTGAATTATACACCATGAGCAAATGGGGTTTATTTTAGGAATGCCGGGTTTGTTCAGTACTCGAAAATTAATCAGTACAATTTGCCGTAATAATAAGTGAAAGAAGATAAACCACATGATCATATTGATCCATACAGAAAAAGCATTTGACAACATTCAACATGAACTCACTGAAATAAATAGGAGTAGATGGGACCTTCCTCTTCCCCAAATTAATAATTTTTAAAAACCTATAAAAAGCCTACAGTTAAAATATACTTAATGGTAAATGATGAATAGTTTCCATCAAAGGCTGAGGAAAAGGAAGTCCTCTCTCACCACTCTTACTTAACATGGTAGTGGAAGTTGTGGCCACTGCAATAAGGCAAGAAAAGGGAATAAAAGCCATACAAATGAGGAAGGGGAAATAAAACTGTTTCTCTTTGCAGTTAACATGATTGTAGAAAATCCCGAGGAATCTACACACACACACAACTCCTATGATTAATAAGCAAATTCAACAACATTGCTAAAACAAGATAAACGTACAAAAATTGGTTGTGTTTCTATTTACTAGCAAAAAAAAAACAAAAAACAAAAAAAAAGGACATCAAAGTTTAAAATACAATACCATTTCAGTTGCTCAAAAATTAAATACTCAGGTGTAAATCTAACAAAACGTGCACAGGACTTATAGGCTGAACACTACACAAACTCATGAAAGACATCAAAGAAAATATAAATAAATGGGAGGCATACAATGTTCTTGGATTGGAAGAATCAACATAATAAAGATATCAATTTTCTCTAAAGTGATATAAAGGTATTGATTTATATGCACAATTCCTTTCAAAATCCCTGCAAGAATTTTGTAGATATCGATGAGATTCTTCCAAAATGTATATGGAAAGGAAAAAGAATTTGAATAGACAAAATAATTTTGTAAAGAATGTAGCCAGAAGAATCAGCTTACCTGATTTCAAGGCTTATTATAAAGCTAAACCAATCAAAATGAAAACATGGTCAAAATACGTGAATATGAGAAAGTAGAGGGATAGACATATAGGTCCATGAAACAGAATAGAGGACCCAGAAACAGATCCAGACAAATATGTACTTGACATATGTTAATTTTGATAAAGGTGCAAAAGCATGTCAGTGGAGGAAAGACAGCATTGAAGTAGTTAGCCCTGGGCAATGAAATGAACCCTGACCTAAGTTTCACACCTTTTACAAAAATTAACTTCCGATGGACCATAGATAGGTACAACAGGTAAAACTATAAAATTTTTAGAAAAAACAGGGAAGATCTTTAGGATCTATAGTTAGACAAAGAGTTCTTGACTTGTCACCCAAAGAACAAATATTATTTAAAAATATACAAAACTTTTGCTCTTCCAAAGATCTTGTCAAGAGGATGAAAAGGCAAACTATAGACTGGTAAAAAACAACAAACAAAAATAATAGACAAAAATTTGCGATCTATATATCTGATGAAGGACAAGTATCTAGACTATATAAAGAAATCTTAAAACTCAACAATAAAGTAGCAAACAATCCGATTAGAACATGGGCAAAGATGTGAAGACATTTCACGGAAAAAGATATCCAGATGGGAAAAAAGCGCATGAAAAATGGTCAACATCATTAGCCATTAATCGTGCACATGAAAACCACAACTAACTACACACCTATCAGAATGGCTCAGATTAAAATTAGGGACAGCACCAAGTGTCCTGAGTATACAAAGAAGCTGGGCGTATCATAGGTTGCTGGGGGGAATGCAAAATGGTGCAGCCACTCAGGACGACAATTTGGTCTTACATTCCTGGCTTTTACTCTAGAGAAATGAAGACTTAGGTTCACACAAAAACCTATACATGAGTGTTTATAGCAGCCATCCATATTGGTGATACCCAAAAGCCAGAAACAGCCCAGATGTCCTTCAACAGGTCAATAAATAAGCAAGCTGTGACTCATCCATCCCACAGACTGCTACTCAGCAATATGAAGGAATGAACTAGTGGTACACATGACAACGTGGACGGGTCCCCAAAGAAGTAAACTGAGTGGAAAAAAAAAAAAAAGCTGAAGTATCGTTCCAATTATATGACATTCTTGAAATGAAAACCTAGAGAAATGTACGACGGATTGTGGTTCTGTGATGGTTCAGACTGTGGCAACAGTGGTTGACAGGAGTTAAGGAGGGAGGCAAGACAGGAGAGAACTGGGGCTGGCTATGACAAGGCAACATGGGTGATCCTCGTGGTGATGGAACATTGCGTGTCTTGACTGTATCAATGTCAGCATCTGGTTATGACACCGTACTCTAGTTTTACAAGATGTCACCATTGGAAGAGGCTGGATAAAGCACATGGGGATCTCTCCATATTACTCCTTACAACTACATGTGAGACCGTAATTATCTTAAAATAAAAAGGGAAGGGTGGTTTTTTTTTTTTTTTTTAAAGAAAAGGGGGGGGAACGAAGCTTAAGAAATGGAAAAACATAATTAAAGTGGAAGAAAGGCAAGCCGCAGCATGGGAGAAGATGCAATACATAAATCCAACAAAAGACTTGCAATGGGAATGCACAAACACCTCCCAGAGATCAACAAGAAAAAGCCAGACAACCTAATCTTCTGACAAGTAGCAGAAAGGCTGGCACGTGCACTGTACAGAAGAATTGTCCCGTGGACCAATAGGAATCTGATCAGGTACTCAGCCCCCTTGGTCATCAGGGAAATGCAATTAAAGCCACGCATACTGCGTATCCAACAGAAAGGCTGACATTAACAATACTGAAGAATCCAATGTTGGGGAGAACGCGGAGCAGCCCGGGTCCTCGTGCCTTGCGGTGGGGAGACTGAGGGGCAGGAGCATGGCACTCTGGCCTGGCATGTCCAGCCTCGGAGAAAGGACGCCCATGGCCACTAAAGATGCATGCAGGAATGCTCACAGGGAACGGATTCATAACAGCCCACGCCTGGAAATGAGGGAGATGCCCACTAACAGGGGCGTGGACAAACTGCGGCAAACTCCGACAAAGGGATGTCTCTCAGCCGTCGTTTAGAAAGAAAGAACAAATCACGGAGGTATGCAGCAGGAGGGACGGGTCTCCAAAAGACGGTGTTGACCGAAAGATGCTGCTAGGAAAGATCGCGTCCTGAAGGTTCCATTTTTCCCAAGCTCAAAGACAGGCAGAGCTCGGCTAGGATGACAGGGAGCCGATGAGAGGCTCTGCGGGGTGGGGGTGCTGGCTGGCAAAGGGCACAGGACAGGAGCCGGGACTGTTCACTTCCTTGGCCCATGTGGTTGTTACCTGGGAGTAGACAAGGTGTGAGCACATCACTTATATATGTGGTAAAACTCAACGTTAAAAAATGATTTTCAGGGGCTCCTGGGTGGCTCAGTCAGTTAAGCGTCTGCCTTCGGCTCAGGTCATGATCCCAGGGTCCTGGGATCGAGCCCGCATCAGGCTCCCTGCTCTGCAGGAAGCTTGCTTCTCCCTCTCCCACTCCCCCTGCTTGTGTTCCCTCTCTTGCTGTGTCTCTCTGTCAAATAAATAAAGAAAATCTTTTAAAAAATAATTTTCAGGGTACCTGGGTGGCTCAGTGGGTTAAAACCTCTGCCTTTGGCTCAGGTCATGATCCCAGAGTCTTGGGATCGAGCCCCGCATGGGGAAATCTCTGCTCAGCAGGGAGCCTGCTTCCTCCTCTCTCTCTCTCTCTGCTGCCTCTCTGCCTACTTGTGGTCTCTGTCTGTCAAATAAATCAAATCTTTAAAAAATAATAATAATAATTTTCAGTGGTTTTTCAATGAATGAATAAGACACAAAGAGAGAGAAAAGGGGAGAGGCTAAGGAGATCAGTGGGTACAGAGAAACAAACCCAGACCAGAAACTGACTTGGCCGCTAAAACTGGCACCTGTTTCTGGGGGCCAGGGTGCCCCAGGGAAAAATCCCGCCGGTGACCAGGTGGGAGAGGCGGCAAGTCTTCTCTGTGGATGTGGGCCTACCCTCCTTCTCCTGCAGGAATGCCCAGGCTGCCATGGGTCTCGGCCTGAACTTGTGAGCTCTTGGGGCAAGGCTGAAGCAGGGTGGAGGCTGGTGGGGGTGTGTGGGGAGGCGAGATTGCCAGGCGTCCGAGGGCCCCGGGTGGACACCCAGCAGCGGGAGGGGGTTCCGTGGGAAGGTGAGGAAAAGCCAGTCCCTGATGAAAAATCCAGGTCTGCCCCAGGCCGCCCTTCATGCTGGCATGGAGCGGGCAGCTCATAAATGTCTATGAATTGCAGTGAATTCCCGGAGCATGGAGACATTCCACAGCTCCGCCCCCTTCCCAGGAGCTGCTCTATGAATTGACTCACTGATAGATTAATGATTTGACTTTTTGCCATTGTTTACAAAGCACTGCTAGCAAATAAAACTCAGGGTTCAGATCCCAAAGCCACCTCTCCATAGCTGTGTGACCTTGGGCAAATTACTTAACCTCTCTGTGCCTCCGTTTCTTCCGCTTGAAAATGGGAATGCCGATTGGCTGGAGTTCATAGATGTAAAGCTCTCAGAACAGCGCCTGGCACGCCAGGAGCGTAAGTCACACAACCAGCTGGCGGCACCAGCAGATCCCAGCCCATCTCTATCCCCAGAGCTGTGCAGGCCACGAGGGCAGCCCCCAGCCACCCGCTTGGCATTGAGCACTTGGGATGTGGCTAGGATCAACAGAGAGGTACTGGGTTTCCAAGACGTCTTACCAAGTAAGACCGATATCCCAAATGCCAAAAAAGAGTATAAAATGTCCCTAAGAATGCTTCCCATTGATTACATATTGAAAGGATAGCATTTGGGATGTATTAAGTTAAATGAAATGTATTACTAAAATAAATTATTTTCTTAGTTTGTTCTTCCTTTTATTTTTTCCTGAGAGTTTCTTTACTTGACAGAAAGAGAGAAAGAGCACAAGAAAGGGGAGTGGCAGAGGGAGAGGGAGAAGCGGGCCCCCCTGAGCAGGGGGATTGACACAGGACTCGGTCCCAGGACCCTGAGATCGTGACCTGAGCCGAAGGCAGGCACTTAACCAGCTGAGCCATGCAGCTGCCCTGTTCTTCCTTTTTTTAAACCGTGGTTCCAGGAAAACTCATATCACCCACGCAGCTCCTGTCCATGGTCACCCGACCTTCTGCTGGACCGCAGTGCCCTGGAGACATTCTCTCTTCTCCACTCTCAATCTCCTTTATTCTCTCATATGGGAGGCACTCGGTTTCCTCCATGAGGAGCTCAGAATCGTGCCTGTCCATCAAAACTTGCCCCTCTGTGAGGTAGTGACCCGATTTCTGGTGATAACAGGTCTCCAGAAACAGATAACAGGTCATTCCCCAGAAAAGAGGGTTCACGTCGGCAGTGCCTTCTGCCAGAGGGGGAGAGATGGAAGCTGGGCTCCCTAGCAGGTGTCTGGGGAACCCGGGCCACCTCTAGCTGCCAACTGTAATCCTGAAGTTGGAAGAAACCTGCCAGGTCGTCGGAACGAAGTCCTCCATTTCAGGATAAGAAAAGTCAAAGGGAGAAGCATGGGAGGTCGCAGGAACAGCCAGAGCTTGGAGGCCAGACTTGGGGCTGCAGCTCCCCCAGGCACCAGCTGCTCGGTGAGGACAGGCTGGGGACAGGATGTGACTTTCTGTTCCCCCTCTGGCACCCCTATGAGACCTCAGGAGGGCGACTGAGGCACACCAGGGCCTTCGACAAGACAACACCCCCAGTTGTACCCGACAAATTAGGTGGGGGGCTGGGGGCTGCCCGGGGAGCAAAGCGTGGTGTGTCTCAGACCCCAGCACATTCTCTAGGCCTGCCAGGGCCCCAAGTGTGTGGGACAGGGTCATGCAGCACAGTGGGGCCAACCTGGGGCCTCCATACCCTCAGGACAGCTGGGGGAGGCCCCAGACCCAGGATGAGAAGCCTGGGGCATGGCAGGCTGGCAGCTCTCAGGTCAGGCCCCACACAGCTCTGAGCCATGTCCGCGCTTCTCTCTCTTGGGGTCCCTCCTCCTCAGCTGGACCACGTGGGAAACAGGAGCCCTCCTGACTGAGCAAAGCTGGGGTGAGCGTGGGGCTGGGCTGCCACCCCTGGTCCCCACCACCCCACTGTCCAATTGTCACCTCTCCCATGTCCACTCTGAGCGCCCGTCTCTATAGGCAGCTGGTGGGTGGTGCTCAAGACTAGGGACAGCCTGGGGTCAAATCCCAGCCTCGCCCTACAGCTCTGTGACCGTAGACAAGTTACCCAACCTCTCTGGGCTTCGCTTGGTATTTTTATCAGGGCTTATCCAGGACAACCTTCCTGGGCTGTGTCATAGGTAAAATAATCCTCTAGCTCTCATCCTGTCTTAGCTACCGAGGCCACGTCAGGATCCAGGCTCAGCAGCTGGGTCCTCTGCTCAGGGCCATGTGGGGCTGAAACTGCAGTGTCTGCTGGGCTGTGGTCTCATCTGGAGCTCGACTGGGGAAGGCTCAGCTCCCAGGCTCACTCAGGTTGTTGGCAGAATGCATTTCCTCATGGCTGCTGGACTGAGGGCTTGACCTCCTATGGCCATCAGCTGGAGGCCATCCACAGGCACCGCCAGGCAAGCTCCCCCCACCCCCAGACATCAGGGGAGACTCTAGAGGGAGTGTGGCGGCCGGCCAGTCACATATAACATAACATCATCTGGGATGTGATGTCCTATCAACTTCTCTGTCATTCTGTTATTTGGAAATGGGTCATGAGTCCCGCCCACACTCATGGGGGAGGTCACACAGGGTGCATTTACTGGAGGGCCTGGAGCAGAGGGGTCACCAAGGAGTTTGTCAGCCTCCCCTCCTCCACCCCTACGATGCCCCTCACCCCCCTCCAGTACCCCTATAACCCCCCCACTCCCCCAAGTGAAATTCTCATGCCCCCAGCACACAGTCAGGTGCCATATTGGCCTGTCCCCACGCTGCTGAATCCTAGGGGACTCCCTCCCTGCCCGACCCCTCTCTCCCACCTGCAGAATGATGGTCTGGGTCGGCTAGTGGGCCGTTTCCTGCAGGCACTGCCCACACGTGTTGGGCACCTACTATGAGCCACACAGGGGGACGGAGTGGAGGACTGAGGCTCAGTACGAAAGTAGAAACCTCGTAGAAAAAGCCAGCAGAGAGGCTGCTGTCCCAGGGGAGGTGGGTGGCTAGCCCTGAGTCCTCCATTCCCCCTACCCCCTGCTCAGGGCCCCCTGGCTCAGCTGACACCCAGACCCCTCCACAGAGCCCAAACTGGCCTATAGGCCTGAGGGCCCCCCACCTTGACATCTGTAGACAAAGGCTTGTGGGCGACCACAGGGTTAGCCAACAAGGGTTTGGGAAGACCATAGGACCAGGGCCAGTTCTCCCACCAACCTGCCCCTTTCTCTCCCTGAGCCTCAGTTCCCCAACCGCCCCGATCTGTACAGGGCAGGAGGTCTGGACCCCATCCTCTCTGAAGTCCTTACTGACCCAACACTAACGGATTGGATAAAGCACTGAAACAAAGAGCCATGGATGGAAGTTGGAGCTTTCCAGGCTAAAGCTGGGCCCTGAGCCAGAAGACACCCGCTGGACCCCATGGGCAAACAGATGGGGACAGTCAAATGGGCCACTTGGCACAGGCAGGCCAGATGAGGCCAGGCTGGCTGGCACCAGGCAGGACAGCCCCATGGTCAGCCTGTAGGATGGGATGTTCTGGGGACCCGGGCCTCCACCCTGAGATGCCTCCTGCACCCTTCCCCTCCTCGGGCTCTCCCTCCAGGAATGAGGGCTGCTGCCACTGGGGGGAATCCATGACCCCACGTGACTCCACCCAGCCCCACGACCAGGGCTGCAAGGTGCTGGCCGCTCATGAAAGTGGGTAGGGTACAGATCTGCAGAAGCAGCAGCCCACCCACAAAGCAGCACCCCCTGGAGGGCTCCCTTCACCCCCATCCTCAGCCTGCCCTCCTCAGGGCTGGCAGGCCAGGGGCAGGAGACAGAGGGCCGTGGGGAGTGCCCAGGTGGGAGCAAGGAGGGCTTTGGTGCAGGCTGACCAGCTGCGGTCAAGCCTGGGGCATCATGTGCAGTGAGTCTTGATTTCTCCATCTATAAATTGGGGGAATGACCGCATCTTGCCCCTGGGACAATGTAAGGACTCCACAAGGTAAAGAAACGCAGGAAGCTCTCACTGAAAGGCAACCGACAGGAGCTGAAGGTAAGAAAAGGGGAAATAAAATGATCTGGTCTGTTCTGTTCCTTTAAGAACCGTAACGTGTCCTGGATTTCGCCCGG
Organism: Lutra lutra; assembly: GCF_902655055.1. NCBI lineage: Eukaryota > Metazoa > Chordata > Mammalia > Carnivora > Mustelidae > Lutra > Lutra lutra. The sequence goes on along the minus strand of NC_062287.1, from coordinate 110,565,888 downwards.
TGGGGACCCATGACCAGTGGGAAGGAGACCCTCCCCAGGCCTGTGGAGGGGAGCCCACTGGCACACACCTGGTGCTCTGGCTGGGGCACATTCCCCCTTCACAGAGGATTAGCATGTCCTCAGAATCGGCCGTTTCTCCCACTGAGAAGTTTTCTTTATCTTTAAATCCGACTTTGGGGGTGTGAAAGTCACAAATTTGGCCCTTGTGACTCATGAGCCATCAGCAGGGAAATGCTGTTGGGGCTTGAATGAGGACAAGTAGAGGTTTCCAAAGATCAGGGTGGGTTTCTTTAAGCCTCTAAAAAGTTCTCATTCCATCACCAACTGACGTACACACAAAAGAGCAACTTTTCCCAAGGAACCGTCTCCCACACCTAGGGCGAGGCTAGTCGTGCCACCAGCACCTTCGATCACCACCACGGGCCTGCTGCCCACAGCCCCGCTGGCAGGGGAAGGTACCATCCCCTCCCAGTGACCATGGTGTTTGTTTCTTTGGGTTCCTACCAACAAACCGTGGGCTGCTGACTCTCTTAGCCATGGCAAGGACAAGGGATGTGCTGAGTCGCGCTGGGGACTGGAACAGGACAGCGGAATTGAGGTACCAGTTTCCAGAAACCCGGCCCCTCTGCCAAGGCTGCTTCCACCACCAGCCCACCACCTGCCGGGCTCTGCACCTGACATATGAGATCTCCTTGCCTCCCCCACGAGGGCCTCTCAGGTTGGTGCTCTTATGCCCGTTGTGCATATGGGGGAAAGGAGGCTCAGAGACGTGAAATGGCCCACCAAGATCTCACCTCTACAAAGTAGGGGAGCAGAGCTGAACCCATGTTTGTCTGCCTCCAGCATCTCCCGCCTGGACCCCTCTTCTGCCTCCTTGGCTCGAGTCACCACGAGATGTTCAGCACCGGCTGCTTGCATGGCCATGAACATGAACATGGTGAGGGCGAGCCCTGGCCCCAAGAGGGTGGCCACGGCGTGGCCGGCTGGACCAACGGGTAAGAGAACGAAGGCACTTGGGGTCTCTAAGGAAACTGATGAATTGCGTTTTCTTGCTTTATTACCCTGGCTGCTCTAAACGGGCAGAATCCCCAAACTGCTCTGGGATCTGCCTGAGCCTGAGAAAAGGCAGGTAGTAGGCAGTTGGCAAGTTTGGGGGATCAGGCCCAGAAACGGGGACCAGGGAGAGTAAGAAGGGGCAGGAGGATGAAGCCATCTGTGGTCCATCCCCAGCTGGGGACCTCTGAGAAGCCGCTCTGGGGTTTGGAAGGGGATGGGGTAGAGGAGGCTTTGCCCATGGGCTCTCATCCCCCATGGCCAAGAGCGACCATAGAGAGTTAACTCCTTCACACTTCCAGGTTTGTGAGTGAATCCGATGGCTGAGCTGCAGAAACAGCACAGCAGAGAAGCCCAGAGCAGAAAGGCCCCACCCTGGGGCAGCCGTGGGGAGGTGCTATGAGGGCCCCCCCGCATGCAGCTGGCTGTCACAGGAAGCACTTCTCTAAAAAGGATGGGATGGGATGACAGGAGGCAGCACATAAGAGGAACCGTGTGTGCATCTGTTCATTCCATCAGTGTTTACACAACCAGATTTGGGGAACACGGGGATGGATGTTCCCTGCTCTTGTTCCTACACCTTCTCTAGGAAAAATCCCCTCTCGGCTTTGAAGGTGAGTGGCCCCTTCACATGTAGATGCTCAGTGGATGGGTGGACGGATGGATGGACGGACAGATGGGCATGTGGGTAGGGGGGTGGGTGTACGGATGGATGGACGGATGGATGGGCATATGGGTGGGTGGGTGGATGGGTGGACGGATGGATGGACGGACGGATGGGCATGTGGGTGGGTGGGTGGATGGGTGGATGGATGGATGGACAGACAAATGGGCATGTGGGTAGGGGGGTGGGTGGATGGGTGGATGGATGGATGGATGAATAGGGAGGTGGTGAAGCCCAGATTCCTTCTGTCACTAATAGCCCACCCACCTCTGCATTGGCAATGGGTCCAACAAACAAGATGGGATCCTGAGCCAGTTTGGAGCTAGACAAACAGCCAGACACCTCAAGAGGAGCTTTTGTATCAGATGCACTGAAGAGGCTAGAGGTGGGAGGTGGCTGGTGTCTCCCAGCCAGGAAACACAAGCTGCCTCCTGATGGTCCGGCAGGAAAGCCTCCCAGCTCTGTCTGAATCCTGACTCCCTTCCTGGTAAGCTGGCTGAATGACCTTCTACAAGTCACTCAGTTCCCCAAGTCTTGGTTTCCCTATATGTAAATGAGGACCATAGGCGTCCCCACCCTTGGCTATTTCTGCTGCGATAGTGTCATCATATAGTAAACCTAGAAGACCCTTCTTTGGGTAAAGAAACCCCCAAATGGAGAAAGTTCTACAAGTTCCTAGCCAGGGCTGAAACTTCTGATCATGGTGGTAGGCAATGGAATGGGGCAGGGCAGTGGAATTGGGAGCCCCCAGCTGTGGTTTCTGACATGACATGGTCTGCTCCAAGATGACCAGGGATTCTGTAGAAGGACCCCAAAGCCTAACCCAAGACTTGGCTCATCCTGTATTCTGAGAACTCTTCTAGATGTTGACCATGTGGATAGAAGGTGTCTGCATCACCAAGGGGTACAATCCAGGGATGTTCTCAGAAAATCGGGTGAGCTGTCCACTCCCTGAATGGAATATGCTGATGGACTACAGCAAGGGGAACAAGATCCATGCCTCGTGGAAGAGCAGAGGGGGGGAGGGGAGAGAGTGGGGGAGAGAGGGGAGAGGGTGGAGAGAGAGGGGAGAGGGTGGGGAGAGAGGGGGGAGAGGGTGGGGAGTTGGTTGGTTGATTGGTCGGTTGGTCCTTAGTCAGTAACTTAGGAAATGACAAGCTTGCAGCCTGGTCCACCAACACCTGGACAATGGTAAATCCTTACCTGGGGTCCCACTTCCAATACCCCCTTTGGGTTCATCCTCCCTGGGCCAGATTGAATCACATCACTGTCCCACTAAAAACCTTCTGTACTGGGGCACCTGGGTGGCTCAGTGGGTTAAAGCCTTTGCCTTCAGCTCAGGTCATGGTCTCAGGGTCCTGGTCTCAGGGTCCTGGGATTGAGCCCCGCGTCGGGCTCTCTGCTCAGTGGGGAGCCTGCTTCCCCCTCTCTCTCTGCCTGCCTCTCTGCCTACTTGTGGTCTCTCTCTGTCAAATAAATAAAATTAAAAAAAAAAAAAACTTCGGTGACCCCCGATGTCCACAAAACAAAATCTAAGGACCTCCCTTAAACATTCAAAGCTGAACTCGAGCCCCCCAAACCTTTGCCCTCTACCCCCATGATAGGCCTACTCCAGTGATCCTAGAGAAGTTCCCTCAGCTGGGCCTTGCTCATGCTGTCTCCCAACCCTGGTGTCCTCCCTTCTATCCACCACGCATCCAAGTCCTGCTTCCAGAACAGGCTTCATCAGGAGTCCCATTTAAGGGAACAGGTCAGGACACCGGGGACACGGCAACCATGCTGTTCTTTCTGGAAGAAAAGAAAAAACAGCAGCATATTGATGTATACACACATTTTGGTCTCCATTTTGGGCTTGTTTTTCAAGTATATCCATGTGCGGAAACCTTAAGGTAAAAGGACCACATGTTACAGGCGATGAATATCTCTGGAGTGTGCCCGGCTGCCTCTATTCACGAATTCACGCCTTCCCGGTCGGGCTTCCTGGGCAGACACTCTGGTAGCAGGAACAGTCGGGGGCTCCCAGGCTGAGGGAGTGTAAGTGCCTGAGGCCAAAGAGGTGGAGTCTTCAGCTCCCCGACCCCGGCCAGCACAGTGCACTGCGCGGCAACGACCGGAGAACAGGTCTGCTCCCCCAAAGAGGAAACCTGCAGACTGAGAAAACTTCCTCCAGTTTCCGTCTGAATGATTTTAGTCCCATTGGCAGTGGACACGTATGAGTGCCACAGGGCTGCTGTGACAAGTAGCCACACACTTGGTAGTTTCAAATGATGGAAATCGATTCTCTGAGTCTGGAACCAGAAGTCCGCAGTCAAGTGTGGTCAGGGCCCCACTCCCTCCAGAGGCTCTTAGGGAAGGTCCTTCCTGCCTCCTCTGGCTGCCGGGGGCCACAGCCATCCCTGGGCTGTAACCACATCACTCCTGTCTCTGCCCCGACTTCACGTGGTCTCTTTGCGTGTCTGTCTTCTCCTCCTTTATAAAGACACTCCTTGGGTTCAGGGCCCTTCCTAAGCCAGCATGATCTCATCTCAAGATCCTTATTTTCATTGCATTTGCAAAGACCCTATTTCCAAATAAATTCTCATTCTGAGGTGTGATGGATATGAATTTGGGGGGAGACAGATCGCCAGGCAGGGATGGATGAGTGGTCCACGCCGCATGTCATGGAGCCAAGGAGGGACTCTCCCCTGCTGCTGGGCGCTGAGGCCCCCTCCTGGCTCAGCTATGTCGCCACCTCCAACTCCATGGTTCCCCGTGGCCCATGGAATGCACACACGTCCTTCTTGGCACGGACTGTTACGCCCGACACCGCTCTGAGAAAGGAATCCCACAGACCCGGAGGACAGGGACCCCTGAAAGAGCCAGAGAGGACTGGGCAGAGACCACAGGATGGGGCACGTAGTCCCTACACCCCCACAGCCTATGGGCGTGGCCGTCTGCCACCAGGCATCAAGAAAGGACATCAGTGGGGCGCCTGGGTGGCTCAGTGGGTTAAGCCTCTGCCTTCGGCTCAGGGCATGATCCCAGGGTCCTGGGATCGAGCCCCACATCAGGCTCTCTGCTCGGCAGGGAGCCTGCTTCCTCCTCTCTCCCTGCCTGCCTCTCTGCCTACTTGTGATCTCTGTCTGTCAAAAAAATAAATAAAATCTTAAAAAAAAAAAAAAAGAAGGGACATCAAGGCAGGCGCAACATTGGGGAGGCTTGGGGTCAACCCTTAAGGAAGAGCAGGGTTCCTCCAGGTGGGCCGGGTAAGTGAGGGTCACCCCAGGTGCCAAGCATACTGGGTAACATGCTGGGGGTTGGCATGCTGGACACAGAGTGTGTGTCAGGGAAAGGGTGGGAGACGAGAGCGGGGATGGCGGCCAGGCTACTGGGCAGAGGCTAGAGGATTCTCAGGGTCTCTCACGCCATCCATCGGCCAGCCACCATTGGGCAAGTGGATGGGGACAGCACCAGGAGACTGGTCAGGAGGCAGCACCGTGCGAGCCAGGCCGTGTTGCTGCCAGCACTGTCCAGTATCCAGCAGGGAGGCAAGGAGAGCTCCTCCTCGCTGGGGACCCTGAGTCATCTGCAGCCAGGGTGGGAGTCCTTGAGCCGCCGGGCAGAAGGTGGCCACCTGGATCATCTCCTGGAGACGGGTCCTGGCTCAAAGACACGGACCCCAGTCACAGGCGGAGTACAGCCACGACAAATATTTCACCAGGAGACCCTCCAGGAGGGGAGAAATGCCCAAAGCTCCCTTTGTCTTAAAACATTAATGTCCAATTTTAAATTGGGTCGGGGGGGCGGAGGAGGGGAAGAGAGGAAGGCGGGGGTGGGGAGCCATCACTGGGCATCATTCATAAGCCACACACTGGGCCCTTCATCGGGCCCAAAACTCACCCTTGTAGCTACGCAAAGATTTATTGAAGCCCCAGCGTGGGCTCATTTATTTTCCTCCAAACCGATTTGAAAAGACCGTTTGCATCTGCCCTGGAGGGGAAAGAAAAAAAAAACACAAAACAAAATGTGCTTATTTGGCAAACTTTGTTTGAAAAATCTGCTTGTCCCCAAAGAAGTGACTGCGTGTTTCGTCGGGGCCCGGGGCTGTGTGCGTTAGGGAGGGGATGGTTGTGATTCCGCCCTTCCCGATCATCTGCTGGCCAGAGAAAGCGCCCAGAGAACATAAACTCAGACATCCTTTCTCGCACATTAGGACCCACAAAGGCTATTACACTGGGGCCTTTGGTCCAAGATCAAGCTCTCCTTGGGGCTTTATACGGCTCCTGTAGGGGCAGCTGTGCCCAGACATCTGTGAAATGCAAAGAAAAGTATAAAGCCGAGTGGCTTGGGGAGGAGGGGGCAGTAAGAATTTCAAACATCAGCTAACCTTGAGAAAGGGGCAACAGTTCTATTTACTGTCCCCAGAAAAGAGAAGTGTCATCCATGAATGAACTCTGACCATCTTCATATCCATAATATACAAAGAGCTTTTATAAATCAATAAGAAAGAAAAACACACTCATGGGAAAATGGGCTAAAGATACAATTAGGTGATTCACGAAAGGAAAATAGGGTCCGTAAACACAGGTAACAAAACGTTGAACTTTGCCAACAGTCAGAGAAATGCAGCTGTGGCACTGACAACTAAAGTATCATTTTGCTCCTACCAAACTGACAAAGACATAGAAGGAAGGTAATTCCACACTGGTGAGATCTGGAGAGCAGAGGCACAGCTGTGGGACCTCCCATGGGACCGCCATTCCCAGCGACAGGCCTCTCCAGCCGAGACCCAGGTGTGCTCTCTGATCCAGCCCACTTCTAGGAATTCAAGGACCGGCACAGAGGTTTGGGCCCAAGGGTCCCAGGCACTAAGCCTCATCTAAACTGCCCACAGAGCCAGAACGGCTCCTCCCCAGGGTCTCCAGCCTCAGTACAGGCAGCGGGTCTTCCAGAAAATTCGTGGCTGTGCACCTCTCCCAGAGGGAGTGAGCACTCCTGGTCTCGTGGCTGCAGGGATGCATGCTAGAAAGAGGGGGAGACAGGGGAGCAAACACGCTGAAGGTCAGGACCTGCCTTCCCCAGCAATGAACCTACTCAAATGAGCAGAAAGGGGCCGGGGTTTCCCTCCATCACTGGGGCTGCCCCTACACAAGCCTCCCGCCCAGCTCATTCCCAGACCCTGTAGCAGCCTCACCCAGCCAACCCCAGAGTCACCCCTGGCCCAGAACAATGAACTCAGAGCATCAACCTAGAAGGTCCCACAGGGAACACCCTGGTCCACAGATGGGGAACTGAGGGTGGCAGTTCTCCAAGGTTCTCACCCCCTGACTATCCCTCAGCAGGGGGGGGTCAAGGAGCATATGGGCCAGGACGTCAGACCCAAAACCCAGGCCACCAACACCAGCTCTGGGTACCAGTACAGGTGTACACAGAAGGTACTCAATACTTGCTTGTCAAATGAATAAGTGTGTTGGGTGCCCCTTCCCTTCTGTCTCATGAGGAGATGGTGGTTTACCTGCCCCGAATCCCTACCCAGAGCCTAGCCCGGGGCGTATGACCAGCAGGCGCCAAAATGCCTGTCTGCTGAGGCCAGGGCACGGCAGCCGCCTCCAGCCAGAGCCTCTGATGGCACAAGGGGCCCTACGGGGGTTTCTGCGGCCTCTCGGTGCTCAGACCCCCTCCCTCCAGTGGCTCCAACCGCATCCCAGCACCGTCCACCTGGGCACTAGTCTATAGAAGAACGTAATTATTTCATTTTAAAGGAGGACCCTGTCGTCAACAGAGGAACAGGGAAACTGGTCCATCCTTGCCATGGAATACGATCCAGACCCGACCTCACGGGAGACAAGCGTCCCGTGGGCCGCATCTCCCAGGAACCCCGAGGACCCCACTCGGAGTGGAAGATGCCGTTCACGAAGGGCAAGCCCTGTGCCCGCACCCATGCGAGGTCCCTAGAGTGGACGGAGTCCACAGAGAGCATCCCGGGGCTACGGAGGCCGGGGCAGTCCTGGCCTCACGGGGTCAGAGTTTCGTTGGGGATGACGAAGCAGCTTTCAGTGTAGATGCTGAGACTAGGTCGTGTTGTATTTAACCACGATTAAAAACAAACAATGACAGCTTAGACTCAGACAGGCCTCCGCCGGGTGTGAGTTCCTCTGCTTCCCACCCCATGTCCCGTGCATAGTGCGAACATGACCGCAGCGCCTACGTCCTGGGGCTCCCATGGAGCTGCCAGAGCAGGTCCGTGCTAAGCGCCCCATCTGACGACGGCGGGGGACCTTCAGCAGCCAGGAGGCCCTGGATCTGGGCTTCCAGGCCCGAGGTTCAGTGCTGACCACACTTCTTAGAGCTGTCGCTCTGGGCCTCTGGGCCTTAGTTTCTTTGCCCATCAAATGGGAGACGTAGCATCTGTCCCCCGACGACCTCCTGGGGGAGGCAGGCAGTACTGGACGGGCTCCTGCCTTTGATGAAGAGCTCCAAGACCAGGTAAGACACCTCCCTCAGGGGTACGGTCCCCCTGATTCCAGAAGAGCTCAAGGCAGGGACCTCGCCCAGCACGTCGTGACCTCACCTTTATACGGCTGACTTTCTGCCTCCTGCCTCAGACCAGCAGCTTCTTAAGCACAGGGAGCATGTCTGACTCACCTCTGTTTTCCCAGTCCCCGCTTACAGTAGGTGCTCCATAAATGTTGGTTGCGTAACGAATGCC